>NW_028145430.1:785000-837500 GCF_977016875.1 Pavona decussata | reverse complement strand
TTAGTGACTATTTGCTGTGCGTTCCTCTTCTACGTCGTCGTGGTTTTCTTCGCCAGGAGAGCTGACAAAAGAGATGAAAACAAGGTTGGTTAAAGTACCAGAGCTAATATCTATCCTCTTCTATTCAGAACTCAAGCTATACTTTTCTTGAATGCATTTTGGGATCGAGAAATCTACTTCAGCGAACCTGAGAAGACCATGACTTAGAATTTAATGGAAATAGGATTTGCTCATTTCGGCCCTCTGTGTTAACATTGAAATTTGGAGCAGTTTTTCCATAGGATCATTTTTGTGTTAAATTTAAATTTGAGTGACATAGAAAATACGAGTCTCCTTTAGAAAAAAATAACGATAAAAAGGGGAAAATACCCATGCAGCTTTCGACTGGAAAATTGAAACCGATTGGTTCAAATGTATTTCACTCACATAGTTATGATCATATTATCTGGAATGGCTAATACCTTTCTTGCCAATTTCCTATACAAAACGAATTACTATCGGGAAGTAGGAATAATTTATTTCTCATCATTATTTATATTTGTCTTATCCTAACTTCGTTCGTATTATTGTCCCCCAGATGTGTCTTCCAAAGCTTGTGGCCCTAGTTGAAAATGGAATCTATTACTACGACATTGCCATTAGTACTGGTGTTTGGAAAAACTCAGGAACAACCGCTAATGTAACGATCAGTATAACAGGCGAAATTGCTGATTACAGCCACGTTCCACTTCGAAGTAAAGGGGAGTCATGTGACATATTTGCACGGGGAAGTATAAATGGATTTGTTCTGATCACTACTCAATCGCTGGGAGCTTTAAAAGAAATAACTTTAGAGCATGACAATTCTGGGGAGAATCCTTCTTGGTTTGTAGAAACGGTAACAATCAGAGACAGACAGACAGAGGAACAATGGACATTTCCTGTAAATCGATGGCTTGCTGTTGAAAAGGAAGATGGCCTAATAGAAGTGACCGTAGACAACAAAAGCGCTGTCACCTTTTCAAATGAAGTCCGCTCGCGTTTTGGAAGAAAACTCGCCGACAGCCACTTATGGATGTCTGTTTTTGGCAAGGCTACAAGCAGCACATTCACACGCGTACAAAGAGCTTCTTGTTGTCTGTCAGTTCTGTTCAGCGCCATGATTGCAAATGCTATGTTTTATAACATTGGTGGAGAATCAGAAGGAGCGATTCAAGTTGGACCATTCAAGTTTTCTCTTAGACAAATTATCGTTGGAGTACAAAGTGGACTGATAGTTGCACCTGTTAATATCATTATCGTCTTCCTGTTCAAGTCGAGCAAACCAAGAAGCCAGAAAAGAGACAAATATAAAGAAATTTACCACGCCCAATGTCTGGTGGATCAAATGAGGGACGATGGCTGCATGTTGCCTCACTTTTGTGTATACATTGCCTGGTTTCTCTGCTTTGTCACAACGCTGACTGCAGCAGCCTTCACTTTATTTTACAGCTTAATGTGGGGCAAAGAGGTTGCTGAGCAGTGGCTGTCCTCCATTTTGATCTCAAATAGTCAAGATATTTTCGTTGTACAACCAACGAAGGTTATGGTGGCTGTTGTTGCAGTTTCATTGCTTTTGACAAGGACAAAGAAACAGTCTCATTCTAGTGTAGAGAGCGAAGGAGGTGAAGTACACGAGAGCGACATTGATTTTCTGGTTGATAATCCAAAAGAAAGGTTTAAAAGATCGAGGCTGGAGGCGGCACGTGAAAGAACCAAGAAAGAGGTCAAGTTGACAGGCATGATGAGAGATATAGTCATCCATCTCATATTTGTGTTTTTCTTGGCAATGGTTTGTTACGGCAACAAGAACAGCTATCGCTTTATGATGACCAGTACAATGCTAACTCCATTTCCGAAGTTTGATCTGGTAAGAAAGTGCTCATTAATATTACGGGGTAGAGAGGTTCATAGCAATCTTTCCTCAATAAGTTGACGGAACCTGACGAGAATACGTATGAACATAAGGGATCTCATCATAAGAAAACATAAAGTAACGTTAATGTAAGAAAACTAAAGTCTTTTCATCTTTTAAAACAGGAATATCCAATTTTCTGAGAAACCTACCTGTCAATAACTGCTTGCTATTAAGTGACGTCAAATTCCATGAAGACCAACTGAGCACAACAAATTGTTTCCTTAAACATGTCTGAAAAAGTCGTGGGGTTTCATGCCATTTGCTCAAATATTAAAATAATAATAATAATAATAATAATAATAATAATAATAATAATAATAATAATAATAATAATAATAATAATAATAATAAAGTCTTGTCAGTTCCATACATCATTTTTTCATTTCTTCGACTCCAGTGAGACATTTTCACTGGTGTTCGTAACGAAATTATGTTTTCATTATCTCATGAAGAGAGAAGATAAGCAACATGTATGTAAACGAAACCTCACCGAAGTCTTCAGAACAACTCTATAACTGTAGAAAAGCTGAAATTCTTCCAAATACACACCACAAAATCACTAACAATCAAAACCCGCGCGGAAAAATAATTGGAGGGGCAGAACGGAACAGAATGAAAGATAATGCATCTAGTCGGGCAACTTTTCATATTCCAAAATAAAACGAGTGTCACTAATAAGCGTCAAATGCTCTATTTTAGATAAACGACAGACAAGGGCTATGGGGGTGGATGAGGTACGAATTTCTTCCAAACATTTACAGCCAGCCATGGTACAATGGGATCAAAGATGAAGAGGACGCGTATGTTGAGAATAAGATGTCGATAATGATCGGGATGCCATGGATGAGACAACTGAGAATACAAAAGAGTGAGTGTAACTAATATATTCAAGAAAAAAACAAAGGGTAAAAATAAACATTTAACAACAGATAAATTATTCAACTTAACTTCTCTAAAGACTAACAAAGAAAACAAACAGGAAAAACGGAAAGAAGCTCACAACGCGCGTTAGAAAACCGGTTTTTGATATACATATTACAATGTTCAACTGGTTTAAACTATACATAATAATGCAGCCAGCTATTCGGTTCAACAGCCTGGTTAAAAAAAAAAATAAAAAATAAAAAAAATAAAACGGCTTCTGTGGACCTATTTCTTCTTGGTATGTCGTCTGAAGTACCTGTTCAATCCCATGAAAAGTTTACGTGGATTAAGTAATTATGATTACTTTGAATTTGTCCGCGTATGCATGATACATCAATAACTGGAAGGCCTTTAGAAACATACATGTATTCTCAGCTGCTAGGAACAATGCATTTGCCATTAAAATCATAATGACCCAGCTTTTATCAAACAGTACTCATAGTAAACGAATTCAATCCTTATTCAACATTTTCAACATATCGTTTTCAAATTGTTGATTTGCCCTTCTATAAATCACTCTTTGAGTGTGCTTTTTTAAGAATATTAATAGAAAAATAACAGATATGCATATGCCCACTTCCATATTATTTTGCTATTTTTTTATACTATCCCATGTTTTTTTCTCATTTTAGATTCTACTTATAGCATTTATAATTTTTAGGTTCCTGTGAGTCTCCCCTTCGCTTCACCTCGTATTGCTATTACGATTATTCCAATGAAAGGGAGGACACTACGCCATTGAGTCTTCCCGGATGGAAACCACCTCCCCTCAATACTTCATGGCCAAAGGCTCTGAAACTCTGCCCGAAACCTTGGCAGTACCAAACTGCTGAAAAAATTGACAATGATCCAATTAAAGGCACATACAATTCCTATGAAGGTGGGGGCTATGTTGCCGTAATGGGTTATGACGAAGGTACAGCCCAAGGTGTCCTCGACGAGACTTTCGGTTATGGATGGGTTGATCATCAGACACGAGCAGTGATATTAGAGTTCGCCGTGTTTAATGCAAACACAAATCTTTTGAGCATCGCAACATATTTTTACGAAGCGATGGCAACAGGTGTTGCTTACACTTCCAGAAGGGTTGGCACACTCGAGTTGTACAGCACAGAGTCAGGAGCTGTAATGTTTTACCTCGTTTGTCAATTTCTTTTCATGGCCATGGTGCTTTATTACTTGATTGTGATGCTGATCCACCTTTACAGACAGCGGCTCCGGTTTTTCAAGTCAGTGTGGAATATGGTTGATTTCTTAATGATCATCTTCTCGGTGTTGTCAGTAACGTTTTACATGATCAGATCCAAGAATATTTTGAAGAGCGTCAAAGCCATTCAAGCCAATCCATATGAAATTTTACATTTTCACGAAGCCCTAGACTGGGCTAATTGGGAAAACGCCGCAATCGCTGTTGCCATTTTTATGGTGACAGTTAAGCTTTTAAACTTGATCCGTTTCAACCCGTATGTGATTTTTCTGTTTTCATCTTTCCGACAGTCAGTGGGTTATCAACTGTCGTATATAGTTTTCTTTCTGATAATGTTCAATGCTTTTGTGATAGCAGGGAAGCAGTTTTTTGGTCATGAAGCCCTTGAATACTCCAGCTATGTGAAAGCAGTCATCTCCCAGTTTGAATTTCTTTTAGGCAGAGCTGTCCCAATAGATGATTTGAGACGTCAGCACCCGTTTCTTGGACCCACCTTTGCTTTTACATACAATATAACAATGACTATTGTCCTTATGAACATGCTAGTATCTGTTCTGAACGAGTCGTATACGGACGCCAAAACGCAGGCTGAAGAAAGTGCGGAGGATTTAGAAATGGCAACGTTTATCAGCAAACGTTTCATTGAGATGTTTCAAAAAGGTCAAAGGGGAAATAGTTTCAAGCTATATTGCGATGAATCAATGATCGTTAACATGTGCCACTCGGACGCAGAACCTTTTTTTAAATACAGAGAGAATTTATCAGTGTACCAAAGAGAGAGTAGAAAATCTTGACAAGAGAATCGTTGCTCTCACTCGTCGAACGGAAAACATTGAAACTGATTGTCGGCGTGAGGAGGAGGAGTTTGAAAACCTTTTACTTACTTTTTTTCATTTCCTTAAATGATGCAATAGGTACTAATTAGACCTTCACCGTGATGTATTCCAATTGGCTTAATCAGTTCATGGACTATAGACCAATACATCGGAAACGATCACTTGCTTAAATTCAATATATTCTTAGAATTCTACCTTCGTTAATAACGCCTAAATATCGTTGTTTTCACTTTGCAATTTACTGATTGTTGTATACAGTATTTCATTATAAGGAGTACCCCCACCCTCCGCAAGAAATTTGCTTACCCTTAAGGAAACATTTTCCGGAATAAAGCGAAATTCAGGTGTCTTTTATACGATAAAATACATTTAGATACAACGATTACTATTTTTCTTTTAAAAAGCAGTTTAAGGCCTCAATTGAACAGTTGTATATATTTTTAACCATGCTGCTGAAGGACAACATGACCAGATTGTTGTAGATTAATGTAGAAAAATTATAATTTTGTATATTACAATGTTATTTCACGGTTTATTTACGTTCCTGGTTCAATTCAACGGAGGAGGTATACATGTAATTATTAGTTCCTTTTCCCCCTAGGACATTCATATCCGGTATGTGGTACGTATACTTGCTTCAACAACGGATTAACCTCAGACTAATTAACTGGCTGTTGTAAATTTAGACACAGGCTCTCTTTTCTCAAGTATATTAATGGGCACCGATAACATACTGCTGAGTATCCCATCTGGGAGGGTGGGTGGGGAGGGTGGTTGCGGTAGTAATACTTTAGTAAGTCATGCTGCAGAAACTGGGTTAAGCTCGGGCCGTGTTGAGCAATTAGGCCCAAGTGCGACTCTACATTTGGGCTGACATCCTAAGCAAAAAATTAATTGGTTACCATGCCAACGTCATGTGTCACACGAAAGATTGTCTCGGAACTTTTTTTGGAGAAAATTTAGGACTGCAAAACTAAAACCTGCTAAGGAATCAGATTTCCATTAAAGTTGATAGAAGGCAGCCCTCCCCCGCTACCCTCTCCATTTGTTACTCCCCAATTGGTTAACAAGGCAACGTCATGTGTCACCCGAAAGACTGTCCCGGAACATTTTTGGAGAAAGTTTAGGCCTGCAAAGCTAAAAGCTGCTAAAGAGTCGAATTTCCATTAAAGTCGAGAGAAGGCAGCCCTCATCCGCTACCCTCCCTATTTGTTCACCTGGCGATTAAAGTTCATGCAGTCCTCGTTTTTATTTAATTCTTGATTTAGTTTACATTTGTTTATGCCCCGGAATATAATGCTGTACATTATAACTGTCGTTTGTCATAAATAAAACATCCAATTATGACATACTGTAATTTTTGTTGATTCGTGTTTTGCGAGGAAGATTATAATAACGATAATGATTATAATATTCAGTAAAACTTTTGCTACACGTCGCACAAAGAAAAGAAATGTCTCGTAGAGGAGTGAAATTCCTGATAAGTTCTGGCAACTCAAGAAGATCCCGCCATTTTGACAGTAATCTGTTTAAGAATTCTGGATACGTGAATACACTGTTGTTTATGCTCTACTAAAGGAAATTTAATTTGAAGCGAAGAAGTGGACTGGATTGCGCGTTTTGTGGTTGTGCATGCAAGTTGAAGAAAATACGTTCAGACGAAGAGAGGATTGTGCGATTCAGAAATAAAAAAAAAGCGAAATATTCATTCCACGGATAAAAGTCAAGAGTTTATCAAAGTATGTATGGCGCCCCTTGCTAAGAGAAGATTATCGTTTTTGTGTTTAGCTTTGTTTTTGTTCGTTTGTTTGTTTTTTACTCTTCTAACTGACTGGTTGAGATACTGAACAGTACCGTCTGGTACTAAAGGCCTGACACGCCTTGACACGCCGCAGCTGACGTACCCAAACCATGATTTGTCCTGAGACACCCCGAATACGACGTGTCAGTAACACGACAATCTCCGATTAGCCGCGTTACCTGACATGTGGCGTTCCGATATAGGATTCGCGAAGCGTCATGAAATATAGTGGACCCGAAAATTCTACGTACGAAATCATCCATTTCACGCAGTGTCTGTGATGCAGCATCTAAATTAGTAATCGGAAAATCAGAGGATCGACTCCCGTTAGGAGAACTCGGATTTTCTTATTCCGAGCAGGCCTGTGTCACTGACTAAAAAAGATCCACCTATCAGAAATATTCTTGTTGCTAATGAATAGAAATTAACTGTTGCCGGATGACCGATTTTGGAATTTCACTGACAGTTCAAGAACAAAGGAATTGAAAGTCTTCGACCTGCTATTTTCTTGACTGACATAAAGATCCAATGAAAAGGAAATGGGTATAAAGATCACAACAAGATGAAAAATTCCTACTTTTCTCTCTGAGCTACAGTGCACTATTATTTGTCCAGGCAAAAGTTGATACATTGATGTGTCATGACTTTATCATTGCAAGGTTGAATAAAGCCAGAATAATTTGGAGTTCACCCAAAGACAAATTTGCCTTTCTAGTGCGAGGGGATTTTTTGCCTTTTATTCTCGTTAAACAAAATATTTCTAAGAAAACTAACCCTATTTCATCGTTTTTCATCTTCAAGATTGACTCGAATAGTAAATAAAATAAATTGATTTTTTTGGTCCGTGTCAGCGATATTCAAATTTTCTTTAATATTTTTATTTTTAGTGACATTCACTCTAAATACTCCTAACGTCATTAATTGTCCTGGCTTTATGGTTTCGGGGTTTATAGAGGGGGTGGGGGTGGGGAACCCACCATCCCGATCCCAGAAGTCCAAAAAAAAAAAAAATGCCTTAGAAGATTGTAGTAAAAATACAAAACCCAATGGTTCCACACCGTCGTAACATGGTCCATTTGCCTATTAACGGACCAAGGATTATACATTTAATGAGATGAAGGCAGATAACGTTTTTCTCTTACATGCTGGTACATAACTGATGAGAGTAAAAAGCTCAATTTCAAGTTTGAAAACTGAAATCTTCTTCGCGTTTTTGGGAAACGTTTAGGTGTCATGCACGCTCGAATTTTAATGGCAAATATATATCTTTAACGTTTCAAAGATTTTGTCTGCTGTATTTGCCTTGAAGAATTCAAAGTGGACTGATACAACTTGCAAATTGAAACTTGTGATCGACTATTGGTAGTGAGTCTGGATTAACAAATACCTTCATGAAATGGACCTAACTAACAAGGTTAAATAAATAAGGTTGAAACTGGATAATTTCACGTATCCAACCGTAGACATAAGTTCCCACATTTCCAGAGTGCAATAAAATATCTGAGCTATTTTATTTCACGTAGTACACCTATGAAATGGCTTACTTTATTCTCACATGCTACACGTGTATTTGGTGATATACAGGCGGTAAAACTAGTACCAATTAAAAGTCTATTAACGTTTCATTGATTATAGTCAGCCTGAGAAATGTATCTTCTAAAGAGCCATTTCTCTGTGGATGGAGGCTACGACATTTCTGTCCAGGTTTCTGGTATTTCTGTTATATCGGATTATCTGCGGATATCTCCTACCTTGTTGAAATTTCATCATGTAAAACAACGCTCTGCGCATATCCTTATTTCTCCCAAAGTTTAGAAGTGGATTAAGAAGTCCGTTTATGGTCATGATAAATCTGGTGAAAGTTCGAAAGCGGTGTAATGATAACCTCATCGCAACAAGTATTATAGGGATGATCAGCGCTGGCAAGAAAGTAAACAGAAAACATAATAAAATCACAGAAACGACTCGAGTCAATTTCTTTTCTCTTTGTACAACGGAAAAATTTCTTCCAAGAATTCGCGTATTTCGTCTATTTGCCATAAAAACTCGAACGTAGTTTAACAATATCATAGCGATGGTACCTACATAAAACGTCATTATGACCATGAAAGATGAGGTGTAACCGAATCCTGACTTTCTAAGCGTGAAAAAGAACAGAGTTCTCGCAGAACTAGCCAGCCAGGTTAGTGCAATTCCTTTAAAGGCACGCGATCGCGTCATATGATTGCAGTACCACAACGGCTTGCTCAGTGCCAAGTAACGGTCTCTGCTGATCATGGCCAGATTAGCCAGGGTTGCCAGATAACACAAAATACCTGTATACATTACATATTCCTCAAAGGCCGGCTCTAAGCATGTGCGAAATATCAGTAAAACTTCCTTCACGAGGGTATGCAGTGCAAAAATCAAATCAGTGATGGACAAGCTGCATAGGATCAGCAGAGAGGGATGTCGAAAATGTTGAAATCTTTTCACAATGATTAGAACAAGCGTGTTACAAACAAGGAACATGGCAGCTATCAATGTGGCAAGAGGTCGCACAACGTACAAGATGTCTTCAAAATGACGCTTCATCTCCTTAGGGAGGTTGGGAAGCGGACAAGTTTGATAGAGAAATTGGGTCGAGTTAGTGGACTCGTTTGTTGTCATCATTTTCCTATATAGCAAAACAAAAAAATAATAATAAAATAATTAGAGCTTCATGAAAAAAGTCAAAATCTACTGAGTAAGCAATTTATTGTATACGGAAGCAGTAACAGCTTGCATAGCATTGGTCACTGGAAACTAAATTCGATATATGTTGGAGACTACATTGACCGCCGGGCATCAATTACTAGAAAAAAAATTGAAAAGCTTACTATCTTCTCTTTTCGTTTTAAAGTTGTTGGAGATAATGCTTTCCAAATGAATTGGGCTTCGGCCTGTGATATTGAGAGTATCGAGTATGTAGTCCTCTTTCCGTCACTTATTTTTGTGGATCAGCGTAATTCAGCCCGCCGTTAATTCATAAAGATTTCATCCACTTTATACACCCCACGTTATGCTTACCTAACAGTGAAAATTGTTCAATGGCCTGGAGGAGTAACTTGGGTTATCTCGACTAAATGAAGAGCGACGTGACAGTATCTTTTAATTTCTTGCTTCGTGTTAGCTAATATGATGTTTTTTTGTTTGTCGTTTCCCTTGCTTTAGATATGTAACACTTTATTTCGGACATATTTTTCTATTACAAAAATAATAAAAAAAAAATCAATTAATGTCAGTTATTGTTATTATGAAATTAAGTGATTTGACGACTGAGCAGTAGCCATTAAGGTCGACTTGCCATTTCGGGATTGTTCACACGCCTTTCATCTAATAGAGACTCGAGGGTCTTTGACTTCTTATCAATTGCCTGAGATCGTAATTTCCGTCAAATAAGTAAAATTGGTTCTTCCCGCTAAGCAGCAGCTGTAAAACGTAATGGATTCTGTCAATACTTAACTGGTATACTGCGCAATTCATGCTCCAAAAGTCTTTTTAAGGAAGTGAAAGAACAATGTTAATAAGTGCTATCGATCTTGAATGTGCTAATCATTAAATTAGACCACGGAAAGAAGCCGCTTTCAACATATGTTTATTTCCCGGTCCATTAAGGCAATAAGGCAGAAGATTCAGATGAAGACGTTAAGTAATTGTCCGCGGACAACGTTTGTTTCTTATTCAAATTATCGATATTTCTTTAAAGGACGTCACAAGAGAAAGAAAAAGTGAACGCAATTTGTTTCTGAAATCAATACTTTCAGAAAATTGTATATTGTATACGTAGTTTATTTATAGTTTTCGTATTCCACTCCACTTTAATATTTACAGTTGTCTGTATATTTCTCCTTGTCTCATAATGATAATTTTTGTTTCGATTGTGGCGCTCAAATTGTCGTTCTATGCGCGACAAGCGGTGAGAAGCGAATGTGTTTTCTTCTACATTATCATTAATTTTGTCTTATAACTCGAGTTTTTTTTTGACGTCGCCAGCGGTCCAATGCCTCGATAGGTCAAGTGTACTAATGTTGGCCATTTGCAAAAAGTTAATGTATAAAATTAGGCAAGCGTAAAAGCGTAGGTCCACAATTACTTTTTTAAATAGTATTTACATAAGTCCTGCTTATCATATGAACGTAACGACCTTTAATGCATAGGGAGCAAACTGCTGGTCAACAATAACAATTACAATATTTATAACACTGAGGGGGCATTACTGTATGTTGATAAATCGAGACAAAGGCCACTTTCCTTTCACTGAGGGCAAAACTACTGGATGCTGATTTATCGAGACAGAGCACATTTAACTCTCAGATACTCGATAGTTGTCTTCCTATTATCACTTCATCCTAATGTCATTAATTCCCTTACAAGAGCATAGTTTAAGAGCAGTTTCGTATCTAAAAAAAAAAAAATGATTTAAAATTTATAACTCAGTCAATGTTGCTCCTTCTGAAATCTAAATAAACGTAAAGGAAAGGAGAACACAGGGAAATCACTCTTTGTTCCTTGGAAGAGATCTTTAATAGCTTAATTAAAAGTTGTGTGTGTTTACAACTGCATGAGAGCCGTGCGGTGCGAAGGAAACTGCCCTGAAACAAAATTTTAAAACAAAAAATAGTTTCTTCACGAATATTTGTCCTATCGAAACGGTTGAAGTATATTTGTAAAACATGATGAAACACGTAAAATAATGAAAAGAAATATTGATTGTTGCTTGGAAAAGCATACATTGATAGCAGTTACTATTAAGTTAACAAAGAGGGAGAAAAAAATTCACCGTCGTCTGCTCATGTTCTCCACAAAACCTTGAATTAGGTAATTTTTGCGGAGGACGGCAAAGAAATGTACCAAAATTTAAATGCACGTGCGGAGCGATTGTTTTTGTTCATTGATCATTTGCACCGTTGTCGTTGCCGTCGTCGTTGCTTAACAGGGTTCCCTGACATATTTGGCGCTCGGATAAAAATGTTTGAAAAATCATAACTCCGTCAATATTGCTCCTACTAAAATTATTCTGGCCTTTACAAAAATATTTAAGACAGGAAAAATAACACTTGGTTGTGGCCCAAAAAATTACAGCGTTTAAAACTTGTGTATGTTTAATTTATACAAGCCATCATTCCAAGTGCAATGGGAGCAGAACGGCACAAATGCATGTACACAGCTCCAAAACAAAATGCTCAAAAACTAATTTCTTTACTAATATCGGTAGCATTGAAACAATTAAACTATCTGAGTAAAGTTTTCGAGACGTACCATAAAGGGAAATTGTCGATTGTTGCCTGGAAGAAAGCATGATTTTCCGGCTGACCTGTTCTTGCTACCTGTTGCCCTCTTTAGTTGAATTTTGCCTAATCGTCTCCACTTTTTTGTTTTCTCTCTATACGGACGTACAGACGTACGTACGGACGGAAGGAAGTGATGTCATATCCAAACCAAAATTTTCCGCGTCGATGTATTACTAATTTCTCTCACCAATAAGGCTCCGCGTGCGCCACTTCAGCGCGGAGCTCTGCTATAACTGTTTCAAGTAACACAAAATTGAAGGCAATGGCAGGATATAAAGGCGTTTGTTTTATTCTGAGATGAAGTGATCCGACATTTAATGTAGCAACTGTACATGTTGAAGGGTGGCCGATTTATATGGTTGGCGAAATGGTGCAAAATTCAGGATAAATATTCATTCACATTTAGCTATAATATCCATTCACATTCACGATTAATAGTTTGATTAACAAATAAAACCGTTCACATTCAGCATTTATATCTATCTTCTGGATCAATATTGGTTCACATTCAAGATTTGTATTCGTTCAGTAGTTTTAGCTTCATTCACATTCA
Organism: Pavona decussata; assembly: GCF_977016875.1. NCBI lineage: Eukaryota > Metazoa > Cnidaria > Anthozoa > Scleractinia > Agariciidae > Pavona > Pavona decussata. Next base: position 824,931 of record NW_028145430.1, on the reverse strand, counting down.
GCTATTGTATCGCTTCACATTCACAGTGCGCCGAATGGTGCAAAATTCACGAATTATTTCCATTCAGCAATTTCTGCGCATCGTATCTTGCGCGCACCACGTGATATAAAATGACCTCGTACCCAGAGCCCGCGCTTTCGTTATCAAAATGGAGGATGCGGGTGAACGGACCGAACTATATGATGTCTCTGATTGGGAACTTTCTTTGGAGCAATACTTGACGTCCTTGACGAAAGTGAAACATTATGAGAAACACCAGACATGCTAATGCTAATGCTGCTTGGATTTTACTCATTCATTCAGGCTGATGGCCACTTCCCTTCACATCTTAAACATTCTCTCAATGTTTTGCACCTATCTAGGAAGCCAACAAGCTGGATGTTGTGCAGTCGGTCAGTATAAAATGCAGACTGCAGACTGCAGATTGCAGACTACAGACTAGGTATAAAATGCAGACTGCAGACTGGGTATAAAATGCAGACTGAGACCAAAATCGTCTCTTGTCAAATACCCTAGTGTCACGCAATCACATTTCCGAGATCATCTCCCGCGAAATTGCCCATATTTTTGACCCATTTCTCAACAGTTTGTTTTCTTTATCTCGATTTGGTAGCTTTCATTTCCTGAGGCCCTTTCTTCACAAAGCAGACTCGATATTATAAATCGCTTTGCATTAGTTCGTAAACAATTTAATACGCCCATGACGATTTTCCTATTATAATGAGGGAAACAGACTTGTTTTCCGAAGGGGCAAGCAATTTTAAATCGACAGATTTTAACTTGTTTCTTTGAATAAATAATATCAAAGACATTGCATACCTTCAGTATTCTAGCAATACATGAACACATATTTTATTCAAAAAACATTAGTTTACATCCACTTGCCGATGTCACCGATGCCATGTTGACGCGTTATTGCTTACGCCATGATTTGGGGTTGTTTATTTCAATTCAAGGTTGACACTTTTCGAAAAGAATATATAAAAATGTCAATTTCATGGAAAAAGATCTTGAAAGGCGATTGCCACTAGTGTAAGTTAAGTTGAAAATTCAAAATGCATCCTATATTTGACGAAGAGACGGTTTTGGTCTCAGTCTGCATTTTATACCCAGTCTGCAGTCTGCAGTCTGCATTTTATACCCAGTCTTCATTATATACCCAGTCTGTAGTCTGCATTTTATACTGACCGGTTGTGCAGTCACTTGTGACCTACACTGTGCTAACCAAGAACAAGTGTTTGCTGAACTCTCAATGTCTTGCCTCAGATTGAAAAGCACCCAGATCTGTTTGAGCATTTGTTTGTAGATAAAGTAGGAAATGTAACCTCTGATTTTGTGAAAAATCTACTGCAATTGCCTGGTGAAGATAGCAGCAGTGCCTCAAAGAGGTCCATTCAGATGCTTCTTTCATTTCTTGACAACGCTGAAGTGAGCGATTTGAAAGATTTTCTTCAGTTTGTTACCGGTAGCTGCCCTGTCACTAGTAAGATGGCTCCTTTTTGCATTCGGGTCAGCTGTGTTGATACAGAATCGTTTTTTGCATCCACATGCCTCCTGGAACTAAAAATTCCCACCAATTTTTCAAATCTTGCACATTTCGATGGAGCCTTACGGGCAGTGATTAGGGGAAGCACCTTCAACACAGCCTGAGTTGTTTAAACATAATATTGTGCTTCACCCAATGTTTCAATATTTATCTTTGGGAATTTGTTTCAGATATATATGGTTGTTATAGTCCTGTTGAGTTGTGGTTAAAATGTGTGGCTAGGTGGTTCAAGAAAGTGAAGTTAACCACTTGAACGTAACATTCCTTTGCAAGTCTTTCAATCTCAGTATTGTCAGGTTCGTTTTGATAAAATTCCATGGGTGTTCATTTCCTCCTATTTGAAACTTTAACCATCCTTGTTGGTGCTGATTGCAAAACAGATTCACTGTACATGTCACGCACACTATAATGGTAACATGATTAATATCAGTTGTGCCACATTTTAGTTGACTGTGAATTCAATTTATTATCATTACAAACCAGCAGCAGTGTCAACTGTGGTCTAGACTTTGAGATGATTTTGTTTTTTTCAGCTCTCAAATTTCCAAATAGGAATAGTTCTTATAAACTGTTCAAATTATGTGATGATTCAGCTATTGTAGCTATTAAAATACTTGTTGTTATTACATTGCAAGGTCAAAAAAAAAATTGCGCCACTTTCTTCACCAATAGAATGTAAGCCCCCCCCCCTCCCCCCCCAAAAAAAAAAAAAAACAATTACTTACTCACAGTTTCCTGCGCTTGGCGGCATTTACATATATTTGCTACTAGTTCTAATTGGTTAATTAAGTTTTCAGTGTCCGTTGTGATTGGTCTGATTAATTACTTGATTTAGGTTTTTACGACACTCATTTGAAAACCGCCCTATAACATGGAACTGTGAGGTGGCATTATATTGCGATAGCTGGTCCTAGTTATGTAAGTGATCGACCTTTCTTCATATTTGCTATCTGCCATTTTGTAGACTAAAATGTTTTAATTGTTTTGTTCAGGTTAGACTATTGAAAATTTAAATAATTATTGGCACAAGAAAAAGTAAAATTTATATATTGAAATACTTAAACTGCGTCACAATGTTATCTAGCTGTTCGTCAGTTAAGGGTGAATACCCTGTAACATCCTGTAGTCCATACTCCACCACGCGACGCCTCAAAGTCCAACGTGCTACTAGAAGCATTCTGGCTATTTCAGTCCAGGGAAGGCCCAATGAGCGAAGACTGATCAGCACGTCTTCTGGTATTTCAAGCCTTGGTCTACCTCTATCCCCATTTCTTTCCACTGTTGGACCGACTAGCGAAAACAGAGCGAGATCGGTACACCTCGAACTAATCTGGACTGCTTCCCGACAGTCAGTATCAGGTGTTTCCCATGATGTTTCACTTTCGTCAAGGATGTCAAGTATTGCTCCAAAAATAAGTTCCCGATCAGAGACATCATATAGTTCAGTCTGTTCACTCGCATCCGCCATTTTGATAATGAAAGCGCGGGCTCTGGGTACGAGGTCATTTTATATCACGTGGTGCGCGCAAGATACGATGCGCAGAAATTGCTGAATGGAAATAATTCGTGAATTTTGCACCATTCGGCGCATTGTGAATGTGAAGCGATACAATAGCTGAATGTGAATGAAGCTAAAACTACTGAACGAATACAAATCTTGAATGTGAACCAATATTGATCCAGAAGATAGATATAAATGCTGAATGTGAACGGTTTTATTCGTTAATCAAAATATTAATCGTGAATGTGAATGGATATTGAGTTGCTGAATTTTGCACCATGTCGCCATCCATAGATTTAGGAGTTTTACCGTCGGTTCAAGAACAAAGGAATTAAAAGTCTTCGTCTTGCCATTATCTTGACTGACATAAAGAATCAATGAAAAGGAAATGGATATAAAGATCACAACGTGATGAAAAATTTCTACTTTTCACTCTACGCTACACTGCATTATATTATAACTGTTCGAGGCAAAAGTTGAAAGCTTTAATCTTTAATCCTATCTAGTCCGGGGAGGAGTCGGGGGAAGACGTGGGGGTATTGTGCCCGCGGCGACTTTGAACCAGAATAACATTTTTTTTAATAAACGCTCCGAAACTATAAGACTTTTTCAAAATAAAATATCTGGGGAAAATGATGTGGTCGTTCAATTTTTGGCTCTATCTTTATTAAGTTAGTTATCCTATTTGGAGAATTCAGAAATCCAAGATGGCGGATCGAAGATGGTCGCCATTTGGCAATCATCACCACGTCATATGAGGCGACCACTTCGCGATGCAGACGTCAAAGGAGAGAACTTTGGACGTAGTATCTATCGCCAAAGTGTCACTGTCATAGCTCATATACTTACGAAGTTATATAAAGGGGGCACAATCGGCCCCCCGCACACCCACTTGTCAGCAGAAGACAAAAGAAATTAAGAACGGTCTAGATAGGGTTAATGTTTGCGGATTTTATTGAAGGGATCCACCACCCCAATCCCAGAATTCGGAAAGAAAAAATCCCCGCTGATGTGGATTAAAGTATTGTAATAGAAATACAAAACCCAACGGCTGATATGTGTCAACCACGTGCACTACACTCACGTGACATGGTTCATTTGCCCATTAACGGTCCAAGTTGCGATCTTTTATGCCATTTTGGGGAAACTTTTAAGAAGTGTCATGCACGCTTGGATTTTAATGGAAAAATATCTTTAAGATTACAAAGATTTTGCGCGCTGCAATCGCCTATAAGAATGCAAGGTGAAACCTACTTTACAATTTGAAACTAGTTATCGACTGATTATTGATGGTGAGTCCTCTCTCCTCCGCAGAGCCCCCTTTCGCGCTCAAGCGGAGACAAATAAGGGACTGGAGAGAGTGAACCAACGAGGAACGTTGAGGACGATGGGAAGGGAGAAGAGAGAAAGGAGGCTTTCCCTTTTTTTCTCGTTCTTCCCGTCGTCCACCGCGCTCCCGTATTCTCCATTTCCATTTTTCTTCCCATTTCCAGATTTTCGCTCCTTTTTTATGAAGGAACCTCCACGGAGGAGAGAAAAGTGAGTTTGAGTTTAGAAAATACCCTTCAATCGATCAAATTAACAAGTTCAACAAATGAGGTTGAAATTGGGTAATTTCAGATCCAACTGTGGACATAATTTAACTACTAAACCACACGTTTCTCGAATACATGTAATATTATTTTATTCTTAATGTATCATGTTATTACACGTAATGCAACTAGAACATGGATAACATTATTCTTACATGCTATATGTATATTTTGTGATATACAGCCAGTAAAACAAGGTACCAGTTCAAATAGGCCACTTCCTTTTTGCTGTGAGCCTCATTATGAAAGTGAGGCTAAGTGCAAAAGCTTTTCAAATGAAAATTAGTTTTGTATGCATATGACTGAAAACTAATTTTCATAATAAAACCTTTGCAGTTAGCCTCGCTTTCATACAGAGGTTCGCAGCAACTCGGAAATGGCCTACTCTACTTACGTCTCATTTATAAGTCAACTTGCATTGGAAAATGAATTATTCTAGTTAGCTAGTCTAGTTAGTTTCTTTATGGATAGAAACCTGGACATTTTCGTTCTGGTTTCGGGAATTTCTGCTATATCGGATTACCTGTGGATATCTCCTACCTTGCTGACATTTTATCACGTGAAACAATGCTCTGCGCATATCCTTATTTCTTCCAAAGTTTAGAAGTGGATTCAGAAAACCGTTTATGGTCATGATTAAACTGTTGACAGTTTCAAACCGGTCTATTGGCAACCTCATCGCAACAAGTATTATAGGGGCTAACCGTGCTGGCAAAAAAGTAAACAGAAAACATAATAAAATCACAGAAACGACTCGAGTCAATTTCTTTTCTCTTTGTATTACGGAAAAATTTCTTCCAAGAATTCGCGCATTTCGTCTATTTGCCATAAAAAATCGAACGTAGTTGAACAATATCATAGGGATGGTACCCACATAAAACAGCACTATAACAATGAAAAATATAATGTCACTAAATCCTGATATTTCAATTGTGAAAACCAGCAGAATTGTCGCAGAACTAGCCAGCCAGGTTAGTGCAATTCCTTTCAGGGCACGTGATCGCGTCATATGATTGCAGTACCACAACGGCTTGCACAGTGCCAGGTGACGGTCTCTGCTGATCATGGCCAGGTTAGCCAGGGTTGCCAGGTAACACAAAATACCTGTATACATTACATATTCCTTAAAGACCGGCTCCAAGCATGTGCGAGATATCAGTAACACTTCCCTCACAAGCGTATGCAGTGCAAAAATCAAATCAGTGATGGACAAGCTGCATAGGATTAGCTGAGAGGGATGTCGAAAATGTTGAAATCTTTTCACAATGATTAGAACAAGCGTGTTACAAACAAGAGACATAGCAGCTATCAATGTGGCAAGAGGTCGCAGAACGTACATGATGTCTTCAAAATGGCGCTCCATTTCTTCTGGGAGGCTGGGAAGCGGACAAGCTTGATAAGGAAATTGGGTGGAGTTCATTGACCTGTTTCTTACCATCATTCTCCTAGATAAAAAGAATACAGTCGTTAACCAGAACCGTAACTAATTTTAAAATAACTTGTATTGCAGTGGACACTGGCGACATATATTTAAAACATAAAAAGGCACATAAAAAGGTGTGAGAATATCGGTCCTTTTTTGGCGCCGTTAGACAGAAGAAGATTGTAAATGTCTTTTACCAAATTTTTATGTAGGTGGTTTATGGAACAAGTCGACCATTAATTTGTTATTATATCTCTAGCGATGAATTCGCAAGAGTGAATAAGCGGCAATGTCAGTACAAGTTGGGCGCGCTTCGGGCTGCGATGTTTGTTTAATTTTTGCCAATAGTGGCAGTGCGAACAACGGGTCTTTACTGATTGAAAACTAGAATCAAATCTCCCTGTAATCGTTAAAAGGACTGATATAGGTTCTCCAATCAACTATGAAGCAACGCGCTAGATAACGTGCTTCTCTAACTCGCTTATAATTCTTAACATTTTGATCACTCAAATAGAAGAAAGATCCTCGCAGATAGTACGCAGCTTAAAGTGTATATGACAGACATTATTTTTATTTGCTTGATCGAATTTTCTTGTTGTTCGCGTATGAAAATCAAAAAAATAAATTCGCTATCAATTTTTCTTCCCCTCGTTTGAGGCGGTCAAAGACGTGAAATTTCACTTCCGGGTGTGTACAAAACCGCGCAAGGCGGGAGACTGGGGATAGTGGACCTGTGACGTCAAAACAAGAACGCCACTTTCGCGGGATTCTCTGTTTCACTTTTTATTTAACGTCTTTCGTGTTGCTGCAGCCGTAAACGACGCACCGCAGCACCATCTTTCTTCCTTTGCATAAAGAAAAAAACTGAAACAGAGAATCCGCGAAAGTGGCGTTCTTGTATTGACGTCACAGGTCCACTATCCCTAGTCTCCCGCCTTGCGCGGTTTTGTACACACCCGGAAGTGAAATTTCACGTCTTTGACCGCCTCAAACGAGGGGAAGAAAAATCGATAGCGAATTTATTTTTTCGATTTTCATACGAGAACAACAAGAAGATTCGATCAAGCAAATAAAAAAAAATCTGTCTTATACACTTTAACCATTTGCGAAAAGAAAGCCCGAAAAAAATCCAGGTTTCAACGGGATTCGAACCCATGACCTCTGCGATGCCGGTGAAGTGCTCTTCCAACTGTGCTATCAGCCAACCGGGAGCTGGTCATATTGTGGGTTCGGATTGTATCCGTGAAGGATGAATAAATGATTTTGAATATATGAAACATGTATTTTGAATTGCAGATGGAAGATGAAATGAGAGAAAGATCCCCACAGTCATTACGCAACTTAAGCAGTTGAGAAAAGAAAGCCCAAAAAAATTCAGGCTTGAACCTAATTCGAGCCCATGACCCCTGCGATGCCGGTGCAGTGCGGGATTCATTACGAACTCACAATTTGACCCCAGATCCCAGTTGGCTTGATAGCTCAGTTTGTACAGCACTGCACCGGAAATTGAGATGAAATTGCAAGGAAATTACTGGCGCCTATGTTGTCAATAATTGATTTCTATTTAGGAAGTAGCTTGCAGTTAATTCATTTTTTTCCTAGTTAAGTATGACCTGCCATGCCTATCTTAACAGAGAAAATGGTTCAGACACCTGGAGGAATAAATTGTCTTTTTTCGAATTGACTGCCTCGTGTTAGCTAATATGATGTTTTTATTTTTTATTTATTTTTTGGTTGCTTTTTATTAAACATTCTTTATTTCAAGCTTCTTTTTGCAAGGAAAAACTAATGTCAACTAAAGGCAAAGGTTTTTGACTCTTAAGGGGATTATAATGTCACATACATTTCGGCTATTAGATAATCCGCCAAGGTCTTTAACTTCTTGTCAATTGTACTGAGTTGTGCTTAAAACTAGTGTAAAGCTAGGAACAAAATAACTTCATAATCCCCAACATGGAAGTGAAATTTAATGTTTCCGGTAAACAGCAGGTAAAAAACCTAAATGGATTCTGTCATTACGTAATTTGGACATTGAACAATTTATTGTTCAAAGTAGTCTGAAAATCTTAAGAGAGAAAAAAAAAACAAGCTTGATTGATCTCAATCTTAGTCATTGTCTAAAAAAGATGCCATTCTTTTTTGAAATTCTTCATATTTTCTTAAAGTTAGCAAAAGAAAGGAGATGTGAATTTAGTGATTTGTAGCCAGTGTCAAAACTTTCACAGATTATTCATAGTTAATTTTCGTATTCCGCTTACTCTTTTGCATTTCTCTTTACATTTCCCGTTGGCTGATCATGGTAATTGCTGTCCGATTTGTGCACTCAAAATTGTCGCTTTATGCACGGTAAGAGATGAGAAACAACTGTATTCTTAGCCTACATTATCATTTGCCTCATAGCTGGACCTTTTTGGTCAAGTTGTCCAAAGTCAATGAAAAGCTAGAGATTGTTTGATCTCCGTTTTAAGAGCTAAGGCGCAAACATCGGCCGTTGTTTGTGATCATTTTTGATAACGACGATCATCTTTGTTATCTTGTAAATCGAAAACCATGTTTACAATCTATTTAGTAGACAAGTTAACAAACTATCCACGAGTTTTTCACAGACGCATTTTATGACGACAGTTGAATCTGCCAGACTCTAAGAAGAAACCAACAGCCTTCTGTACTCGCGCAAATAAGGAAGTTGCCCCGGCAAAATGGCAGTCAAATCACGGTGAAAATGCCAGAAGATCTCAATTAATTTGTACTTATTTCGACTCGCACTAAATCTTAAATTTGTCACCGAATTTTGAAGCTTTACTAAAATCTCAAAAATATTTATACAGTATATTCTGTGTTTACGCCCCAAAGGAAACTAAAATCTGGATAGACTGGAGAGCTTCTTAAAAAATGAATTTAGTGTGGTGAACTTTTAATAATTTAAGCGCTAGCTGCTATATTTAATTTTATAACATACCTGTCTGCACAGTATTGAGAATGGAATTAGCTGTGTTTTCACGACGAAGCTGAAAGAGAAGTGTAGCAAAATTCGATATTTCTTTGTAAATGGTGATTTTTTTTTAAACCAAGTAATTTATAAGGTTCTAAGTCGTGTCAGGCAAGCAAAACAAAACTTATGTTAATGGAAGGGTATAAAGGCAATTGTTTTATTTTCAAATAAAATTATCTGCCCATTAAGGCAACAATTTGCGGCCGGATGATAGCTTGGGCTTGTTCATTGTCTTGACTAACGTCAGGACCTAGTACAAAAGAATGAAAAGGAAATGGTTTTAAAGAGCACAACATAATGAAGAATTCATATAATTTCAGTATACGCGTATGGTAAATGCACTCTTGTTGTTCCAGCTGAGGCAAAAGTGGAAAGCTTAACAAACTGATATGTCACAAATTCATTAAAAATTAAAAAAAAAATCGTTTTGACATGTTATCAGCATGTTTAGAAAAATAAACAAGAAACCAAAACCTGAAACCCGTAAACTGTACCAAGAAGTGTTTTTGTATTTAATTTGATTGACAGGCTCGTGAAAAACTTTTGTACCCTGTATGACCGACGCTTTTCTCGTGCAGTTTCGGATATGAAACTGCACGAAAGGACTGTATAGCAGAGTATGATTGCTTTGATGACACCGAACCATAGGCAAGACTTTTCCAGTCGATGTAGTAAAAAGCCCGGAACGTCAATGTCTTCTAACACTAATAGTTATTGAGATTATTTGCCAAAAAGAGTGCTTAGCGTAAAGAAAGCTAAACAAAAAACAAAAACAAAAAAAAAACAAAAAAAAAATTGTGGAAAGCTTAAGAGCCGTTGTCAGTAACTTTCAAGAATCCGGCGACAGAAGCGAAAATTAGAATTTCTTTTTATTTGCCCCAAAAGACCCTTTTGGTGAACTATTTTTCCCGATGGCCCGATTGAAATTATGCAAATTGGTACATTTTCAAAACTCTCGTTCAAGACAAGGCAACGTTTTCTCGAGCTGACACTTTCACAATCGTTTTTACACCCCTTGTACTTGCTTGCAAACTATATTTTATCTCGACCTGAACATTCTCTCATTTGAAGTTGTCCACGTAAAGAATACAATGTTTGCTATTCCTTAGATAGAGTGATCAGTTGCCATATTTCAGATGACCATATCATCGGGGGTATACAAATATAGTGGTAATGAACAATCTTTTTTGAACGGACAAATTTTCCTATTTATCACCTTAAAATATTTAGTTTGGGCCGCGAAAAGCGAGCACGCTAGGTCGAGATGTGTGGAATGCACTTTGACACAATACGCCATTTCAGTACTTCATCTTCCTCCTGTTACTTTGCACGTGTCAATACAGTTCACTGAAGCTTTTTAATAAAAGCCAAGGTCTCTGGTTTCATTTCATGCTTTTATGCACTTAAATAACTAGCTTTAAACTTGCGTGCTCCCCATATTAGCATTAAGGTATCAAATTATTCTTTTCAGGTGAAATTTTCGAGTCTATGTTGAGCCGTTCAAGCGAGAGGAAAGAGCCGCTCCCAGGGAAATAACTTGAAATCAGTGAAATTAATACCCTGTATCTCATATCATGCTACACTTCCAAACTACCGTTATTTTTAAGCTACAAAGAGTAAATGCTTTCTTTTTACGTGACCTAAAACAGAATTTGCCTAAAATATTACGAGTAAGGTCCACCGCAAGAAAAAACTGGAAAAATCACGCACCGACGTCAGTGTAAACTTCAGTCGTTTCTCGACTTGCTACATAGATGAAACGCGTCCGTTGTTTTATCTCTGTATACAATTATGACCAGAAAGTAGAAACAAAAAATCTTCTCTATGCCCATCTGTATAAATGCACTCGCCAATCAGGCTTTGTTTTTCTGTGTGTTCGTCGAAAATACTGAAGAATAGTGCAGCATTGTTACATTGTTACATTGCTACTAATGACTCATTCAATCACAACCGGATAATACGACTGAAAACTAGATATAAAGAAATGCTCTTACTTGTCTGCAATCGCTACTCACATTATATCTGGCGATATCACATCCCCGAGGCAAGGCTGAAAGTTGTCTCAAATTCTGCATATTAGAGATTCAAAGTTTTGAACAACGCGAATAACGTTCATTGCGTTACAAGTGAAATGTGATACACAAGCGCGCGAAAAGCACAGGAATAAAATATCAATCAGTTCGCGCTTGTGGTGACCGTGCGAAATTAATTTTTTAAATTACAAGAAGAAATTAAGGCAAGTCAAGATCTGCAAGGTATATTTGATCGCCGGATTGAAACGGAAATCATGTATCCCCCCTCCGGGAATTGTACCGAATTCTCATCAACAACAACAACAACAACAACCTTTATTTCCCTCAAAATAAAGCCGAAATTAACTAAAATGAAAAGTAAACAAATCATGAGTTTTCGAAACCTCAATGCGGTATTTCAATACTATCCTCAAACAAAAAGCTTATCTATTTAGGAGAGTGAAGTTTTTCTTTCGCCAGGGCACCTCTCCATGCGGATCAAGCTCAAAAAATGCGCAAGATTTGACGTAGATTTGCAATGTGTTACACTTAATCAATGCAAAAAGGACGTTCGCTCGCACCTATAAAGGCACAAAAGATCGGGCTTATGAAGAAATTCAGGACGATATAGTGTTGTTACTAGAAAGGGCAGGTAAAGTGTTTTCATTTGAGTGAAACTGAGCGCATGAAAGAACATTTTATTTCCTTTTCTGATTTTCGCCTATTTTTTTTTAAACAGAAATCCACTGCTATGCATTACTTGACCTTATTCCAGGAATAATGATTTACGATTGAAACTTTCCATTCGTCGTTATTTTATATATGCTCTCACCACCGAGAGAAGTAAGGCCTTCGTGTAACAAATGGAAAAGTCACAAATCTTTAGCGACGAAGGGAGACCGCGGAATGAACAGCAAAGAATCGTTGTTCATTGTCAATCCATGTACTGTGGGTTAATCTAATCCAAATGGAACTCGTAATAAAGTTATATCTTCAACCAATGTCGTATAAAGACCACCATAAATAGGTCTTATCACGGTTTGCGACGCCATTTTGACGGGTAGGTAAACACGTCTGAAATAACAGTGTTTGTATGGGAATCCGATGTCAAATAATTTTCATAAAACATCGCTTCTGAAAAATTCATGAATTGGAAACTTTTGGAACTAGGGAAAGGATTCTAAGAAAAAAAATTGAGGGATGTAGCTGTGCCAGAAAGCGTCCAGTCGTGTTTTGAACTTTCTATACATTTCCCTGCATTTTTTTCCCGCGAACTATTTTTAGTAGCAGATCACGGCTGGTTCGCTTTACAGACAAATGTATGGAAAGTTCAAAACACGACTGGACGCTTTCTGACACAGCTACATCCCTCAAATTTTTTTACTTACAGTCGTTTTCCTAGTTTCCAATTCATGAATTTTTCAGATGCGATGTTTTTTGAAAATTATTTGACATCGGATTTCCACACAAACACTGTTATTTCAGACGTGTTTGCCTACTCGCCAAAATGGCGTCGAAAACCGTGATAAGGCCTATTGAATAATCACTAGACTATGGTACACATGTTCGAAAGATACTCTCATTGGCCTGGTCAAAGGCTGTTCGTGTAGCGGAAACTCTGGAGCACGCTGGGAGGATTTAACAATGACAACGTCAGACTTGAACAATGACAGCCCGTAAGAGATAACACCGTCTTTTAGACCGAACTCGAAAATCTGAGAAATACCAGTCGTGCCCCTTGTCCTTTGACACTACTGCGAATTAGAAAATAAATTAAGGTTAAACTCTTATCTCATCGATCAGCCCTTCCGTTAGCAATAATGCAAAATAATGTTGTGCATTTCCAGTTAACATTTTATCACCATCAGTGACTCATCTCAAACAGACATTAAAGCTAGGTTTGGCCGCAATTGTATTTTAACAAGTTAACCTCTAAAGAATTCTTTTTTTTTTTTTCGTTCCATTCATGGTGAACGTCCTTATTGCATGGATTAGCCGTATAACACATTGCAAATCTTGCCCACCTTTTGAGCTTGATCCACAACTTTAGAGCGTTGATACATGGCGAAAGACAACTGAACTTCACTCTCCTAAATATATAAGCGTTTTTGTTTTAGGACCATGTAGTATTGAAATACTGCATTGAGGTTTCAAGAAATCTTAATTTGTTGACATGATTTAAATTAATTTCGGTTTTACTTTTCCTGTAATGTTATTGATGAGAACCGGCACAGACAATACAGAGTGAATCTCGAAGGAAAAAAAAAACATGATTATCGTTTCATCCCATTAAATATACCTTGTAGGCTATGACTTGCCTCAATTTCATCATGTAATTTCAAAAATTATTTACGCACTGTCACCACAAGCGCGAAAATTGACATTGTTTATTCCCATGTTTTTCACGCGCTTGTGTATCACATTTCACTTGTCACGCAATGAAAGTTATTCGCGTTCTTCAAAACTTTGAATCTCTAAACTGCGGAATTTGAGACAACTTTCAGCCTTGCCTCGGGGATGTGATATCGCCAGATAAAATGTGAGTAATGATTGTAGACAAGTAAGAGCATTTCTTTATATCTAGTTTTCAGTCGTGTTATCCGGTTGTGAACAGAATGAGTCAAGTAGTCAGTAACAATGTTGCACTATTCTTCATTATTTTCGACAAACACACAGAAAAGCAAAATCTTGGTTGGCAAGTGCCTTTATACAGATGGGTACGGAGAAGATTTTTTGTTTCTACTTTCTGGTCATAAATGTATACAGAGATAAAACAACGGACGCGTTTCATCCATGTGGCAAGTCGAGAAACGGCCGATGTTTACTTTACGTCGGTGCGCGATTTTTTCAGTTTTTTCTTGCGGTGGACTTCATTCGTAATATTTTAGGCAAATTCTGTTTTACGTCACGTAAAAAGGGAGAATTTACACTTTCTAGTTTAAAAATAACGGTAGTTTCAAAGTGTAGTATGATATGAGAGACAGGGTGTTAATTTCACTGATTTCAAGTTACTTCCCTGGGAACGGCTCTTTCATCTCGCTTGAATGGCTGAATATAAACTCGAAAATTTCAACTGAAAAAAATAATTTGATAACTTAATGCTAATATGGGGAGCACGCAAGTTTAAAGCTTGTTATTTAAGTGTATAAAAGCATGAAATGAAACCAGAGACCTTGGCTTTTATTTAAAAGCTTCCGTGAATTGTATTGACACGTGCAAAGTAACAAGAGGAACGTGAAGTGCTGAAATGGCGTATTGTGTCAAAGTGCATTCCACACATCTCGACCTAGCGCGCTTGCTTTTCATGGGCTAAACTAAATATTTTAACATGATAAATAGGAAAATTTGCCCGTTCAAAAAAGATTGTTCATTACCACTATATTTGTATACCCCCGATGATATGGTCATCTGAAATATGGCAACTGATCACTCTATCTAAGGAATAGCAAACATTGTATTGTTTACGTGGACAACTTCAAATGAGAGAATGTTCAGGTCGAGATAAAATATAGTTTGCAAGCAAGCACAAGGGGTGTAAAAGCGATTGTGAAAGTTTCAACGCGAGAAAACGTTGCCTTGTCTTGAACGAGAGTTTTGAAAATGTACCAATTTGCATAATTTCAATAGGGCCATCGGGTACGTTTTGGCCGATTTCGAACTTTCACAATTTTTGCCAAAATAAAAATTCGCTGGAACTTTTGAATATTATTTTTGAAAATAGTTTACCAAAAGGGTCTTTTGGGGCAAATAAAAAAAAGATCGAATTTTCGCTTCTGTCGCCGGATTCTCGAAAGTTACTGACAACGGCTCTTAAAAATGTGTGTATCATCACTAAATGTAATACCAACCGTAAATGTGGCGTAATTACGCAATTACACCTGATGCTCTTGGAACCGTGTTTAGCCACTACAGAATGAGAGTAACGTTTTCCCAGGGTCTTCCCGGCGATAAAATCCAAGATGGCAGACACGGTGAGAAAGTGTTCGCTTTTATAGGTTTCGCCGCTTGAAGGACAAGTTGAAATGTAATATGAGGTGTGAAAATTGTGGATTTAATTTGAAAAGTATTAAAAATATATATATGTATAGGGAGATCTAGCTTTCTTTTTTTATACATTATTGTTCGACGGTGTCAAAAATCTAAATAAAGGGAAGCCAAAATAATGACATTTTCAGCTAGATCCAACATTGAATAAATTTTATTTTGTTTCGATGTTTCGAAAGGACGTCTGCTGATCTCTCGTTGCGCCGCCTCGTTAACGTTCTGTCATTGGTCGCACGGGACAATGGAGCTGTGGGGGTGAGGTAAGTACTGTACATAAAATGACTGTACCACCTCGGATAGAAAGCTAATTTGACCTCGGACGCAAGCCTCAGCAAAGGCCGTTTGCATTTGCAGAAAGGAGTGATCGTGGAATCGGATACGGAAAAGGCTCATTTTCAGCCTAGTGCGAGGGCATTTTTGGCGGCGATGGATATTCACCGAGGCTCGGAAATCACGGGGATTTAACTGTATCAAAATATACACGCTCTTTCGTGACTTGCGCTGGGATGCCTGTGGTACGATGCACGGCTTGAGACTTTCAGAAATTTTCCCTTTATCTTTCGCTACATCAGTAAACACTTTTAAAATGCAAAATACTGGCGGCAGACTGATCTCAACGACGGAGGTGACGAGCTTGAAAAACTGAAATATACTTGTTTTTATAAAACAAGTATATTTCAGTTATTTTAGCATTTGTTGTTTATCTTATCAAGCTCGTTAAGTCCGCCGTTGGGATCAGTCTGCCGTCAATATTTTGTATTTGAAATAATTTGCTGATCCAGGTCTACAAGTGGTCCAACACTACTCATCGGTTTGTCGCTGTGGAATGGCAGATTTTATTGTAAACACTTAATGGCTTGTCTCGAAGGAAACAATATTAACTGTTTTTTTTTTCGAGGCAACATTCTTTAAACGATTTGTTACATAACACAACAGAGACATAAAATAGATCAATCTTGCAAAACAAAAAGCAAAAAACGATAACAACAACAACAAATGGAAGACGCAATGAAATTTATGACATCACGCCTCTCTCCGTCATGCTCTGTTCACGTGCAGAAGCGGTCAACATTCTGGGGCAACAGTTCACTGTTTATACCCTCTGACATCATAGTTTCGCATTAGAGCTATTGTTAACGTAACAGTCAGTAACCAAGGTAACTGAAAGCTGATCTTCCTCAGAAAATGAAAAGCCTTTTTTGTATTCTCCATATTTTACATGAACATCATGAATAAAATATAAACAACAACAAAAAATGTTTGCTTGCTTTTAGGTGTGGCAATAAACTTTGTGTAAAAAACGTATTGATAACATTTGACTAACAATCATATTCTAATGGGGGATTGACGTTAAATACCACTGTTTATTATTCAACTATTATGTCATTTCGCCAAATAAGGTCAAGAGAACGCGCAGATATACAAGATCGTAATACACTGTAGACAAAGACATTTCAATGGCTTTCTGTGTTGTTTACGTCACTCGCACGCACCATATACTGATGGACAGATAAGATAATTCCGAGTGTATTTCAATGCTCTTACCAGAAAAGAGAAGCCAAAATAACAAAATCTTTTCCTAGTGGAATAATTAATCTCTTATTTGATGGTTTTACGTATAATACGCGCGGACATTTGGCTCATTGCTCGTAGTTTTCCTCGCTCCTTAAAGGCTCGGGAAAATAATACGCAACTCGTAAAATATCCTCGCGTATTATACGTAAAACCATCGAGTAAGATTATTTATCCATCCTTCATCCAACTTAACTCAATAACTATAGAAGGTCCCTTCATAAACAGCTTAACTGTCTGATACTGCAATATTTTTACTTTACTCTTACTTTAGAAAATGCAAATATCAGTTAGCTAATCACTAAGTGGGGATTAACAGAAAACTTGTCTGACTATGTCTTTTACCGCTTGTCTCACTTCTCCTATTTTCCAGCAGTAAAGAATCGGGTTTAAAGATGAGTTTAAAAAGACAAGAATAACGGTGCACTGTCTAGCCAGAAAAGCAGACGGGGACATTTCCATATTAGTCGAGACAGCTACCGTTATTCCATATGGTAGATAACACAAAGCTAAAACTAACTGTAGCCACAGAGCACTGTAAACTGCCTTCTTGTAACGTGCAAGATTAAATGCAGCTGCTCGATTCTGCTCTCGTTGAGTGTGATTTCGTACCTGAGTTTTATGGTTGCGCAGAGTGAGAAAAATCTTGGTGTAAGCAGCAATCGAAATTGTAATACACAGCGTTATAGATATGTTGCCACCCCAAAACGTTATCCTGTGATCCCAGAAAAACAATCCTGTGCCGACTGCGCCTGTGACCCAGAAGGCAACTATAATCACCCTCATTCGCTTTAAAGTTACAACTTGTCTATATCTCAGCCCTAACAATAGAGCGAGGAGTCTGTCAACGCTGATGGCGGTCAGAGTCCACAAAGATACTGAAAGCAGGACATACCCTGCGATTATCGAGGACAATGTATACCGACACACTTCCCAACGCTCGTTCACAATGGACATCCAAAACGCTACGGTTAAAGGCTGTGTAAGAAGCCCAGCACAGAGATCAGTTATCGCCAGACAACGAAACAAGAGTTTTGATGGCGGATGAAGGGAAGTCTCTCTGTGAAGAGCTACAAGGATCAACGTGTTCCCCAAAATTGTAGCAATGGACAGGATTATGTTTATCACGGAAAGACATGTTAACTCATAGCGTAGTCCACCAGTTAATTCTGTTGTACATAACAGTTCAGCAAACGGTTCTTTCATGCCTCCAGTCAAGTTGTTTTTCGTCATTGTTAAGAGACACAGGCGGTGCTTACTCCGTATTTCTGACGCGCGCTTAGCAAAGCGCATTCGTGTCACTCAGCGCCGTTCCAGAATAAGCTGTAATTAACGTGATCATCTTCCGTGACACCTATTACTTCCTCAAACCTGCTGTATTTAAAATAGCAATAAGTGGTTGAGCGTTGGCGTTTCTTGTTATAATTAAGGTTTAACATTAAAATGAAATGACGATTTAACCTTATGATATATTTTCATTAAGAGAATATCCGTATTTCGGGGTCCTTATTTATCCTGCATATACAAAATAGGACGCATGATGCCCAGCGCATAATACAGAAAAATTAATATTTATACTTTTCTCAATATTAACATCAATTTCCAGGTCGTCAACTTTAGGGAACAATTGGACCACCAGTTCAGCATGCACGATAATTTACATGTAAGTTGCTAATGCATTTTTTTATTAAGTATCGTAGGGTGTGAAAAGAAGTATTTCATGGCATTTAAACAGTTGGAAAAATGGATTAGGTCAAAATTTTGTCGAGTCTTGCCCTAACTTGCTTGCTCTCAAAGCAAATGGACACTAACAATGTTATATTCTATCCGTTTAGCCTTTTTAAAAGGGTTATCGGTTTAATACCCACTCTAACTAAATTTTATTCAAATTTTAAATACGGTCCTTTAGTTAGTCTTTCGCACTTATATCCTGCTTATTACAGACGCGTTAACAATTTTTTTCCTGATAGATATAATTTATTCAAGAAAGTGACGCAGGCATACTCGGAAAAAAGAAATCCGAGTGCTCCTATCAGGAGTCGAACCTAAGACCTTCCGAATACTAGTTCGGATGCTCTGCCACTGAGCTACAGGAGACTCATGGGAGCTAAGGCCATTAAACTAGGTTCATGGGACAAACATCCTGCATACTGCTAGGATTTGAATGTCGAACGTGTGGTATATGAAAGAAATGTGATGGTATATTTCCAGCCTGGTGAATGAATGAGAATGATGTTTATTCAAGAAAGTGACGCAGGCATACTCGGAAAAAAGAAATCCGAGTGCTCCTATCAGGGAGCGAACTTCTGATGGGAAAGATAGTGAATAAAACCATTTATTTCAACGTTTGATTCTTTTCTTCCTTTCTTATCATTAAACAAGCAAAATAGAAAAGTACCAAACTTCGTGGGGTTTTTCTTAGTAAAATGTATTTGGCAACAATTTCGTCTGTCATTTTATTGTTCACAGAGTTTGACGTTTCTGAAATTTTAATTATTTAGCTGACAAAATAAAAGACCCTTTTTGTCTCTTGGTTTGTGTCAGGGTCCAAAGTACATGAAAGTGTGGACGAATAAGCAAAACTGCTGCCGCTTATTATTAAGAAACCACATTCCTAAAAGTTGAACATTGACAGCTATTAAAACTGTATCCAGACAGAGCCGTCACTGTTAATCTATAAATGACTATAAAACTATAAATATCTATTCAGTTCTTTCTTACAGGTAGGTAACTAGGAGAGCCTTTCATGTGTCCGGTCAAGGCATGTTTTCCGAACATTTCTGATATAGTATGCGTTATAGAAGGAGTTCCGTGAGCTACATTCACGAACTGCATGTGATCAAGACGTGTCAAGATGGCTCCTTAACAAGCTCTTGAACAGCCATAGGGAACGCAACGTTCAAAAATTAACCGTAGTTGCTATAATTATATAATTATATTAAATCTCCCACCCCCACCCCCACCCCCACCCCCTTACATGATACAAAATTAAAGCCACTCAAAACAAAAACAAACAATATTCGGATAAATACACCTTTCTCCGGGTAGCCTGTTTTATGACATTTCTATTTTTTTTTTTTTTTTGAATAATTATATTCTTTAAATTTGGGACTTTTTTCACATCAAACGGTGGTTGGGATATCGAAAAAACTTTTCAAAACATTGTTATACCTATTTTGGTCGAAGAAAGGAAAACTTAGCACACATACACAAACAAACACAACTTACGCACAAAAATCATCTACAAGAAAAAATCTTTGTCCACTAAAATTTGCTGTTTATACAAAAACAAAATTATGCTAATATTTATTGAATTTGGCGACGCAAGCTTTTCTTTTAAAATCACGTACCTTTTATTAAACGTTGGCTCAATCTCCTTTAAATAAACAACATGTCGGAAAAATAAATAAGTATTTACCAATTGGCACGAGCGAACAATACCCATTTTGGAATATACCCAAGCTACTCACTATTTTAACCCTGTGATCGATTTACCCGTGACAGTCTGTTCACGTAGTTTTGTTAACCACTTCGAAAACGGAAACACTATCAGACGTCCATGAAAATATGGCAATAACTAATCTCACTGGAGAGATGGAGCAGACGGCATTTGTACAAATTTTATGCACAGCACGGTTAACCGGTGGACTACATTATCAGTTGACTTTCCTTTCAGTGATAAACATAGTACTCTCCATTGCTGCAGTTCTAGGAAACACGTTAATCCTAGTCGCTCTTCAAAGGGAGTCTTCCCTTCATCCACCATCAAAACTTTTGTTCCGTTGTCTGGCAACAACTGATCTCTGTAGTGGGCTTATCGCAGAACCTATGACCGTTGTGTTTTGGATAGCAGTGATCAACGAACACTGGAAAATTTGTGAATACACATTAATCTCGGTAATAACTTGCTATATTTTAATTTCAGTTTCTTTGTGGACGTTGACAGCAATAAGCGTGGATAGACTTCTTGCCCTGTTGTTGGGACTCAGATATAGACAAGTTGTGACTTTAAAACGAACGTTGGTGATCGTAATTATCTTTTGGCTTGGAAATACAATCGGTACAACGCTGTTCTTTTTAGATTACCGTATAACATTTTGGGGCGGATACGTTTCCATAACGCTCTGCTTAACAACTTCCATCGCTTCATATACCAAGATTTTCCTAACTTTACGTCGTCAAAAAGCACAAGTGCGTAGTCATGGTCAACAGGAGCCAAACCAAGCACTTCCATTTGACGTTACGCGATACAGGAAGGCAGTTTATAGTGCTCTGTGGCTACAGCTGACTTTGGCTTTGTGCTTTCTACCATATGGCGTAGTGGCAGCTTTTTCGACCAACACTGAACTGTCTCCGACTATTTTTCTCGCTCGACAATGCACAGTCACTTTGGTTTTCTTAAATTCATCATTAAACCCTATTCT
The DNA here is from genome assembly GCF_977016875.1 of Pavona decussata. NCBI lineage: Eukaryota > Metazoa > Cnidaria > Anthozoa > Scleractinia > Agariciidae > Pavona > Pavona decussata. The sequence goes on along the minus strand of NW_028145430.1, from coordinate 803,825 downwards.
TTACTACTGGAAAATGAGGGGGATCAGACAAGCAGTAAAAGACATATTTAGGCAAGTTTGCTGTTCTTCAACGTAAATAATTTTACCTCTTCTAAATTTTAAAAGTTAGGGTAAATTAAAGGCTGTCAAGTCGTAGTATCAGACAATTGGACAGTCAAAAACATGGCTTTCGTTTGTCTAATTACTGCGTTTGCTGAGAAATCGAAGTAAATTGAAATAACGTTGGCTGCCCTGGAGCAAATATTTCCTTTGATAAATCTGCATTCGCGTGCATAATAAAATGTTGCAAGTTTTTCCGTGACAGGTGTACTTCAAACTGCCGATCAAGTCAAAATGAAAATTTGTGAAAGAAATTATCAAGGAAACCTTTGCTTGTGTGCAACCAACCTAAAATTTTTAATTTTTAAGCACGCTATGGATACTATCCGTCATTTAACATTATTAGGGAACTGGTCATAACAAGTTTGTTCGAAGAGGCCCACCTTGTCTGGGGGTAGGAGGGTTATCGAAGACACCACCTATCTCATGAACATTACCGACAAAATGTTTGGTTGGCTTTAAAATTTTAGTTGACTCAGAAATATTCAGCTAACAAGAGTCAGCATGTCTAGACAAAACAAGTAACGTGAGGTTTGAATCTCACTGTCGCTTTTTACTGCTGGATAGGGTATGCAATAAAGGCACCATCTTTGGAGGTTGAGGAAAGGGGGTGTAGTCAGAGACCGCAATCTATTTTGTGGCTTGGTGGGTCCTTTTCGAGTATAGTAGCTAACAAAACATGTTTTATTAAACCAGGCTTTCTTTCTTTCTTTCTTTCTTTCTTTCTTTGTTTCTTTCTTTCTTTGTTTCTTTCTTTCTTTCTTTCTTTGTTTCTTTCTTTGTTTCTTTCTTTCTTCCTTCCTTCCTTCCTTCCTTTCTTTCAGCCTTTGTTTGTTTGTTTGTTTCTTTTTTTTAAGTATTTCTGTTTTTGTTCTCATTGCCTCATTTGCGAGGAATAACTGTTTTGTTATCGAATAGCAAATGATATTATTAAAAATTATTAGGGTTAACTATTTGTTCTCATCTTGAACAAACCTGGTGAAGCACTAGAATAAATCTGTATGTTAGTGACCTCAGGCGCGTAGCTAAGGTTTCGATAGGGGTATTCGTAGAGCCCCAAATCTTACTGAGCGTCGGAGGAGCTCTTACTAGGGGAGTCCGGGGGCATGCTCCCCCGGAAATTTTTGAAAATCTAAGTTCCCATTATTTAATTCCTGCATTTTGAGACCCATTTTAGGCAAATAACAACTTTGTTTTACAGCAACTTTTTAAGCTATATACATCATTCCGACGGCATAATTGTTTCAACTTAAACAAGAAAGTTCAATGTACATTCTGTGCCCTTTCAAGTTCTGATAGCTATTCGATCTGCTGATAGTCATACACTAAGCTGGTAAACTGCATTGTTCTCGGGTGTAGGCCTTCGAACAAATTGACTATCTCGTCAAGATTGAAAGGCATATCATATTTGATATGCATTAGAGCAAGGGCGGACAGCCTACTTTCTCCCATGGTACACCTCATGTAGTTGTTTAACCTCCTCATATTGTGCTTATGGAACGTTCACATTCCGAGTGGTGGCTGGAAAAGTGGCAGCAATTTTCAGGAGCATGATATGTACAGGTTGGGGAAGTCGTCAGGATCACATGCTTTTAGTGACGAAGCACACGAATCAGCAACAATTCGTCCATCCTGAAGCATAATTTTCCACCTCTGGAATTAGAGGAAGAGAGTTGTGGAGAGGGTAGGTCATCTTGATAGAGATCCAACAAATCAGTGAGCTGCTGAACATTGACCTGGCTTTCTCTTATTACAGAGAGAACTAGCCCAAGCAGCTTAGAGAACCTTAAAATTTTGAATCTCCAAGGGTTCTTGACAATTTTTGTTTTTAATGAGGATAAGCCATTAAAGAACGGGTTAATATCTCTTTTTTTTTTTTTTTGGGGGGGGGGGGGGGGTTGATGTATTTCGACCACAGGAACTTTATTTAAAAGCTTTTCTTCGGCCATTATTGATCTTCAAAGGGGGTTCGTTCGAACCCCTCGATCCCCCCCCCCCCCCCCCCCGTCCTACGTGCCTGGACCTTTGCTGTAACAAATTAGTACGTGATGTTTGTTCATCTGTGTGACATAGAGTCTAGGCGTCTAGATTGTACTGACAAACCAAGAATGTCGTTACTCGAATGCTGATGTTGCTGTCGTTCCAGGCCCTTCCAATACCATTTGCATGGCCTTAATCCTAATTTTAAGGGGGGGGGGGGGGGTGGGGAGAATCTGGTTTAATATATATTTTTTTGGCAATTGAATGTGGTTTAGGGAATAATTAAGAGACGAATTAAGATTTTGTACGCACTACATACAAGGATTTGTTTTTATTATTCATAAAATAAATTTGTAAATCGTTGCCAACATTCATTTTGTACACTTACAAAAGCGACTGTTTTACAGCTTATTCATCGTAAAGTTAAATTACAGTTACACTTGGGTCGACTAATTAAAACTGGAAAACCAGATCATAACTTGGTTTCAAGAAACTGTACAGGAGAAAATAAGTATATTTACATGCGTATGGATGTCGCTAATTCACACTCTTATAATTTAAAAAAAGTTCAAAGGCGAGGCTACAAAAATTCCCCTATCCGCGCCTGCAAATATGTTTTGAGACAGACTGTACCATTGCAAAGGGCTTCTGATCGCGATCAGCTTGTATTTGAAGGGTTACACTGAAGGATGTATCATTAGACTAAAAAAAGTATGAGTTACACCGAATGATCTAAGGTTTGACTCGCGGAGTAGAGAGATTAAGTGAAGTTAATGAAAGACAAGCTGAGAAATAAAACAATTTCTAGTTTAAAATCTGGTCGCAAGTGATCACCACCATCCCCGAAAAGAGGCTTAGTTCTGTTATCACAAAATGGATTAAAATTCCCCTTTAGAGTCATCCGAGACTGGACGTCAAACAAGCAGAAAGATTTTCTTGCCTCATCAACACACTTCCTCGCATTCTCGAACTCCTCACATAACGGGGAAGGAACAGGAATGAATTTCGAGCGAAACTGTCGCCCGCAGTGAATGAGTTCATCCGTGTAATCGCTGCTACATGAAGTCACCGTTTGTAGAAGTGGAGGAAGATTGCCCCAGAGGATTGGCTTTATAGGGGACTCGCAAAGAAGCTCTGTTCCTTGCAAACTCTGTAAAACGACAAGAGCCAACGCTTCCAATAATAATTGATTAGAATGTGGTCTGACACAAGACTCAAAATTGGTCTTCAGGCAGGTCAGGAATAGCTGTGATTGGGCTCTAGGATACAAGAAATAAAGATAGATTTGAAAATTGATAATATATTAAATGTCCTAGATCTGACGATTCAGTTACTATGGTAATAAATTACATCTTATGTGAGTAGAGTACGGAAAAATAGCAGTCTCTTTCTTTACTAGGGTCCCTTCGACCAAGAAAACCAAATAAGGACGGAAAATTTCTTTTCCCCTTGGATAACGGAGATCAATTGTGGATTCACTATGGGTCAAAGAAAGAGAACCATTTCCGAAAACGAAATCTAAAAATAATGTGGTCCAATGAAAAAAAATGTAATTTGATGAAAATAATTAACAAACAATACATATTATTCATATCAAATAGCGCCGTCTTTACACAATTCGGTGGCACTGCATGATCAGGCCAGTTTGGTCAAGTCATGTTTTCTCCCAAAAAATAAAGATGGTGAGGAGACCAAACAAACTCGAGTCTAATATGACGCCGAAATGTAACAAAATGACTTCTGACGAAGTGCTTCTTCAATTCTGACTATTTGGCTGTCTACATATGGGTTTTCTATGGGGAAGATCAACCATTTTTTATTGACGTTTATAGATCCACCTTCCTGTAATGATGTCTTCCATTCTTCTTAGGGTTACTTAGTAACAGTTGCCTCCTATCTTCTTAAACGTTGAAGGAATTGCTTTCTTGCTTTTTGTTAGAAATTTCACAAAATAATAAATCCGTATGTAATCGAGCCTGCGACTTAACATAATAGAAAAAGCCAGTAGACACCAGAGAAAGCTTCTGAATGGCTCCTTCCAATTTGGTATATACAAAGGGAAATTTAAGATTAGTATATGGATTAAAGAAAAGCGTGGACTAGACAATACATGTGCAGAAGTGGTAATTTCTCAAAGGAGAGAACTTGAAAGCGACAAAATCTTACATTCGAGTCCTAGGACTATGTTATGTGGCTCGGAAAGAGTGGAGCGAACTATTTGGGAGCCTTTGCAACTGTCTACACAGCATACATGTTTGAACTGGACATCGCAAATCTCGATCTGTCCGTCATTAGTACAGTGTTAATAATATTAATGGATTATTTGTATATACAGTCATCACAAGGTGGTTTTTGGACTCGGTCCGAAAGGCAATTAGCCAATCGCAAACTCGGATTCTTGCAAACCGAAATCCAACATGGCGCTTGGCAGTGAGAGAAGCGAATTCCCTCGAACTTAAATTCCAGGTATTTTTAATCGATTTATGTCGCTAATTTCGTAATATTGTTTTTTTGATTAAACTGCTCTTAAATTTTTACAATAGGTCTACAACCTGGCTCATCTTGCATTTATGTCTGTTTCATTTCCTTAGTATTTCCAATCAGTACTCTGTTACGTGTTTTATCCTGCAGCGTTCGAGTTGAGACTCTCAGAAATTGTAGATGGATAGTTTTCCTTTATTAAAATTAAGTAGCGCCCCGTAGCGCCCATTACGTTACGTGTACCATACCTGCAATTAGTGACGATTCTCGTTGAATAAATAGCACGAAGGAATTCATTTTCACATGTGACGGCCTTCATGTAGAAAAAGTCCTTCTTACAAACAAATTTGAACGGGCTTGGGGTCGGCACTGAAACATGCAAAATGAAATACCAAGTTTAAGTAAGAGTAACAATGAAAAGAAAGCGGCTTACAATCACATGTCCATGGTAATTTCCTGATTGCTTTTCGTGTCTGCTTAACTACGTTTTTTTTTCTTTAACTTAAATTCATATCTCTTTCCCATCTAACAACAACAAGGGACTTACTCGCAAGCATTTTCCCTCCGTTGGTTCCATTAAGACATACTTTCTTCGAGCTGTTTAATGTTTACACTTGGTGCGGAACTAAAATTCTTATCCTTTCCGCAGAAGGTGCGAGGTTCCATAAGCTAGCATAAAGACTGCAAATTAAAACCCTTAGCCAAGTGAGCTTGGATGTAGTTATCCCATTAATTGTATCATCCTTCTCGTATTGATCGTATATTCTTTCTCTCATGTAGGCAAGGCACGTAGTTTCACAGCCACTCCACCTGGAATCAGAGCTGACTTGTAACTTACCAAAAACTTAACCACTTGTCCAGAAGGAATCATAAATAGTCATACTAATGGATGTCTTAATTTACAGCCACGATATTTTAGAAATCATGAAGTGGTTTACATCTTCAGCCAAACATGCTCATGGATATAGTAATTCTCAACGAGAATTCATATCATTAGGAAAGAGGAGATAAGCCTCTATGGTTTAATGAACGGGTGGACGAGTTGAAGGTGAAATCACTCACCTGAAATGGAGGGAAGACTGAGGGGGTCTACACCATGTACACAGAATGGGTTATAAAGATCCTCCTCCATAAGGTCCCCTATAGCACAGCCTTTCTGTACAGTTCTTAAGACACACCGTTTAGAAATAGTATAATCCCTGTAGGGTAATTGAAAACTTTGTCAACTATAATGGTGTTTCTGGGAGTGTATGTTCCCTGCTGCATTTCCAACCCACTCGCAACCCCACCATCCGCGTTTTTTGCTTTTTATCAAAATTTGTTTTTCTCGTTTTTGTTCTTAATCTTCAACTTTGTTTCCAAAGAAAAATTAAAGGTAATATATTTCGGAATAATGCAACAATGCATAAATACCATGGAGGGTTCAAGCCTTCCCTCTACCCTAATCCCCGGTACCTTGCTGGGGTCACGAGTTTACTTGAAAGTACAAGAGCCGTAAACGAGCGTATTGGCATTGACTGATACTACGCTTAATGAGCTTTAAGTCTCGTAATTCCTACATAGCTGCCTTGTTACTGTGAGGAACTAGTACGTATAACACCAGGAAAGAATCAAAATAAAAGGAGGAGTCAAACTGACAGTCAAATATATCTGGAAAATCGTGTGACATGATAAGGAAAAATTTGTTTCTCTGAGTTCGAAGATACGATCAGTAAAAAATCTACAAATGCGTTTGCTTCTAGCAATAATGAATACATGATAACTGCTATATGGAGTAAAAAGTTTTTCCGTTTTGTTTTGTTATTTTCAAAACTTGTTTTCGTTGTGATTATACTGCTCCTTGGAGGGGCATGAAAAACAAACTTTAACGAGAAGAAGTAAGGGCAACTAAAAAAGGTTTCATACTTACTCACAAAGTTGCTTGTCGAACTTGTTTATAATCAGTCTGAGTCGAAACTGGTCCCAGCACTGCACGGCAGTGTGAAACATAGTTTTGTTACAGTTGAGCCCACTTAACAATAATGAATTGATAGAAAGCTTGTCTACGCTGAGAGAGCCGCAGTGATACAGCAACGATTGCACAAGTTGGTGTACTTGATCTTGAAACATTGAAAGTGATGTGCTCGTAAGACAAGCCTCCATGGCAAATGACAAACAAAGTTGTAGCTTAGCATACTCCTCCCTGTGTTAAAAAGAAAGCAAAATAGAATTCATTGGGACTCAAAACTTTTCCATAGTCAGCGAAATCTAATTGTCCCAAAAGGAAGCTGATGGTGCCCAATTTTAGATCGTATTTCAATCATGATCACGTCTAATATAATTAAGAACCTAGAAAAGATCAGCCCAGTTAACACACTATGACCTTAAAGTTAAACTAATTGGAGATTCATATTTGAATTTAACAACTGAATTGATAAGGTAATTTGGTAACAGTAAAAAGAACCGAGAGCTGACGTTCCGAGCATGAGCTCTGACGGAGAGCTAAACACGAAACGTCTGCGCTTTAATCTCTCAGTCTCGAATCTCCAAAAAACACCTTGTCACCTCAGTTGATAAAACCACATATTCCTCCTCAAGCTCCTGGAAAAGCAGTTAATACTGTTGAGCCTGCAGTGAAACATTCCTTTGCTTAAAAAAAAGTATGAAAACGATGTGAAGTGGCAAACACAATGCTGAATGACCTATTTTTCTCGTTTTGTTCAAACCGCTGGCGTCTGGGTAACAGCTATTAGTAGCCTTCCTTAAGATATTAACCTCGATGCCCAAAGAGAACAACTTGAGAAAAAAATAACGTGAGTTGGTTCTTGTGCAATGTATCAGTATATCGAAAATGGATCTCGTCAGGCTTTCTGGACAAAATTGCAAATCAGCTTAGAAGAATCCAGTGTCACTCAACCTTGAAAACATTTTACTAAAAAGGAAAATTGTTCCCGTTCAAACTATGATGTCTATTATTTTAGACTAAGTTAAGTTGGTTTCCTCACCTACAGCTTCCACCATCATCTTTCGCCAAGTTTGTAATCATTTGCCTTTGACATGTATACGCTGAGAAGGCAAAATTCTTAGTACTGCAACGGCCTATGTAGACAATAGGTCCTGTAAGAAAAATAAAAAAAGTGGCCAATGACAAATTGAAACGCTTTCCATCGCAAAGTTTTGGCGGATCGTACCCTTGTATTGCCTAAACAGCACAGCGGCTCCCACCTAATTGACACAGAAGTACACTATACACTGCTGACGAAACTGCATAAATCAAAGCTTTCCATGAACATAAGATATATGTCTTCTCGAAAGAAAATTAAAGTGAGCTCTAATACTTTCTACTTAGGTTTTATAAAGGGGACAGCGAATAAAGGAAAAAGCATTCAGGCTGCCATGAGCTTGAAAGGAATGTAAACTGAGGATAAATGAAGGTCAAAAGACCGACGTCTTCCGGTGTGGACTGAATTTTCCGTTACAAGTGAGAAGTTTAGCAATCTTGAGAGAATTGCGACGTGAGAAGAGAAACCTAAGGTATCGATTCAATTATCGTAGGCGCAAAAATATTTTGGAATAAAAGAAGTTGGAAACCCCTTTTTTTTGTCACGTAAATTAGTGAAAAGCACTCGCTTGGGATCGCATTAGCAAACGCGAACAAAAGTAGTATCGTTTAAATCGGCCATAAGACATGATTGAGGGTTATAGGACTGAAAGGGGACATCAAGAAAAGTTGAAGAAAAATAAATGTTCTTTCGATTAAATTAAAAAGCTTAATAGGCCATTTCCAAGTTGCAGTTGCTTTGAACCTCGTTACGAAAGCAAGGCAAAAAGCAAAGGTTCTTGTTATTAACATTAGTTTTCACTCATATATAAACAAAACTAATTTTCAAATGGAAAGATTTGCATAAATGAATAAATAATTAAATTAAATAAATAAATAAATAAGTAAAAAAGTAGCGCCTTCAAGTGACAATAGGTTCATTGTTTTACCTGCGGTGTCCAACGGTGGATCTGTGTTGTAAGGACAAAATGGGTTAAACATGTCTCTATTGATGTATTGCCCGATTCCACACCCAGCCTTGGCTTCTTGTGTCACACATTGCTTTGCCATAGCATAATCTCTGCACAAAAGAATAAACATGTCAACGGCATGTTAGAAAAAAATGCGTTTATAGCAGTACTATACTTCTAACTGGACTTTTGACCGTGTTCACATTCACCGTTTGCGCGTGTGTCAACCTGGCAAAGTATGTTGCTGCAAATATTCCCTTGACAAAATTTGTTTCAATTTAATTCAGCCTATGAAATGTGTTTTTGCTTCCCATATTTTCCAAGTGGAACTAACAGATATTTTTTGATTAACGTTGGGTAGAGGCAATTTGTTTGTACAATAGTGATTCCATCCTAAATAACTGAATGTTTCCTTAAATCGGTAGGATTTTTAAATGCGAAATGTTTGTCTATTCCGCTTCCTGCGAAAGATTGGTATACCCTTCAAAGATAAGACGTCTTTCACGAAATACTTAACGGAAACTACCAGAATATGATGTTTTCAATTCCCCTGATTTTAGTAATCCACTGGGGCCAACTCGGTCTTTCCATTTTCATATTACCTATATTTTCCTTCGACCCAGTCTTGTAATCGAGATAAAACTAAAGTGTGACCATTTAGATGAAAGTTGTGCGACAATGCTTTCCTTGTTCGCATTTTGTTATGCTGGACAAGGTGGTTCTAACTTAAGGGTCTGTTGATGAATCCAACCTTGTGACTATTGTAACAGAAGGCAATTGAGCAGTTCCTTCCCGTACTTCTATTTACCTGGTGAGCCTTCTCGTAAACGGAAAGTTCCTAAAAAACCTACCCAGGGAATTTCTAAAAGTGAGAACAAACCAATACGTATAGAAAGAATTGAAGGAAATGGCCCAATATTTTTAAATTCTGGCTATTCCTTGGAAATATGGCACAATATTTTAAATTCTGGTCATTCCGTGGAAAAGAAGCTTATATTAAATACATTTTCAGAAAATTGGCAGAGTAATTTAAGCAAATCAGAATCCTTAGTTTTGAGTTTCCTTTGATTCTAGCGTGTCTGGGCCTCTTGAAGTATAGCGAAAAGAGGTGGGTGATATCAGTAGCCACTTTAATTTAGGAGTCAACGTTTGACTGACCTGCAAAGTTGGAGATCTGCTTTGTTGGTGTTGAGTCTATTCCGAAAGTCATCCCAACATCGCACTGTTTTAGTGAACACTTCTGCCTTGCATTGAATCTGGTTGAGCAAAAACTGGTCTATCGCAGACGGATCTACTACTAAATCTCCACAATGATAAAGTAACAGCTTTATTAATGATGTCACTTGAGGGACAAAGCTACCAAACAGCGGACCAGCCAAGCACGAAGACAAATGTTCAGTCAGACATGAAGTTTGATGCTTATATTCAAAACTGTGAATAGATTTAAGAAGAAAACGGTAATCAGGGAGGGAATTATAGTATTAGACATTGACATGAAATTACGATTATCTTAGCATATTACAATTGTTCCCATTGTTCCTTTGCCGTATGAAAACCGAAACTGTGGAACGGTCGTCAAAAGTGTGAATTTCATTCAAATTGATAGAGCAATTTTTCTTTTTCAGTCAGTGAGGCATACTCAGAAAAGAAAAAAAAAAAAAAAAAAAAAAAAGAAAGAAACTCTGAGTTCTCCTACAGTAGTCAAACCTATGAACTTCTGAAGTAGTAAACCAATGGCGTAGGTTCGACTCTTGGTATCTGTGTCAGATCGGAGAAAGAAGAAGTCTTTCTCTGTAGCATGACAGCCATAGGTATTAAAACATGAAGCAACTTCTTCGTAATGTTTTAATACAGCTTTTAATTGGTTAAATTTTATTGTTTATAACATGTTTAGGCCCCTCTTAGGGGCAATCGAGTATTTCCCTTTTAATTTTATGAGCATACCTGTGACACTGACTACTGAACAAAATACCTTCGTCGTTTATTCTACAGGCTTAGAACATAACACGCAATTTTTTGACATTCATCCAGATAGTTTTCAGTCAGGTCTTGTAGCATGCACAGTATACAGATGTTACACGTTTGTACTGAATCGCGATGCCGTCTTCACATGTTTCCATGGAATTTGAAAGAAAAATACCCACATACTTTGAGCAGTATTGACTCTCCTTTGCGTTTCAAAGGGTCACGATTTAAACACCATCCTCATTAACATCGAGTAACAATTGGCAGCCTCGAGAGAGTAACGATTCTTACAGACAAACGGAACGTCCTACAATATACAGACGCGCTCAAAACTCTTGCTCAACAACATCAAGTTTCTTCCGCCTCAACTATTTTCTTCACTCGATATCTGAACGACCGTGGCTTTTTGATAATAGAAAAGAGAAGTAAGGAAAACGAAAAAAACTATAGGGATAACTATGAAGGGAATATTGGTGAGCACTAGGTGGGTGTGTACGGAAAGAGTGAAATAACAGTACCGGTCATTCAAAAGCAAAAAAAAATCTACATCTAAAAAACGCCAAAAAGCTGTACATCTCAAACCAACCAGCTGGACACGTATTCGGGTGGGCTAACCCTGTAATGGTCTCGAACGAAAGGGTGTTCAGTGTAGATAAAAAATTGGCGAGAGAGATTATGTTTTAAATCATTATATCTCAGCCATGCTAAAATTGTTTTATCAAAATCATCCTTAACTCTAGTCAGACCGGACTTTTGGGGCTTCTGGAACCGGGTGGAGGAGAACTGGAAAAGAGTCAACGGCCCTCGACCTATAACTTTAAAACTGCTTGTGTTTTTTTTCGGCCACGAAAAATTCACACAGGACGAAATCAGCATTCACAATGAATCGAGGGGCTCAGATGGAAAGTGGGCTAATTCCAAAAAACTGCAAATTGCTCCTTGTAAACGGAAAAGTATCGTCAAGTGTGTTTCGGAGCCAAAGGAACAATAAAAAATATAGATTATTTTCTATATTTTTGGTAGGGGTGAATAGCAATTTCCAATCTTTTCCAGTTTTATTTTGGGAAAGACACTTTGCTTCTGAGCCGCTCAATTACAATAACCACAGTTACTTAGCGCAGTTACGAAAGTTTGAGTATAAAAGAACTTCGACAGATACATGTTTGGTATTTTTCTTATGATTGCTATTAGCAACAACAGTGATTGACGTATTCTTTAATTAAATTAAGTGCATATTTACAACTGAGGGATCACCGTTAGTGACGTATGCTTCAGGAAAAGCAACGGGCAATAGTAGTAGAAATTACGCATCTTCAAATTTCGATTGGACCTCTAAACCTCCGAATCCGAACACCCTTTACCCTTTCCAGTTAGGAAATTGGTAAAAAAAAAAATAAATAAAATAAAATAAATAAAAAGGCGCGATCGCATTAGGACATTTCTTGTCTGGCACAGTTACACCAAATTGTAGTGTTTTAAAACAATTTAGGAGAATCAACCTAACATGATAAAATTTGATGTAATTAAATCATTTATTTTTACTTCCTTATCAGCATTTTGGAAGATAAAGAGAAAAAGGTACCTGCAATCGGCGTTGGATTTGTGTTTTAGATTTGACATCATGGTCCGCTGACAGTTCTGTCCTCCTGCGATGAAATACGTCACGTTGCAGAACCCAATCATTGGATCAGCCAAACATCCCGAAAGGGCTTTATATAGGAGCAGTATAAATAAAGTCAGTTTAGAGTTAAATAATATTTCTTTGGACAAACAGGCTCTGGCAATAATACGAGGATACTTTTTCCCACCAAAAGGACGCACAAACTACGACTTTTGATTTCCCTTCTTATTCTGAGCTAACTATATGTCTAGCTGCTCTTCACCTGAAGAGAAAACTTGATATCAAAGATTACATTGACGATCCTTTTTTAAGAAACAGGAGCTATTCTTTCTATTGGAAAGGAGTAACTCAAAGGCACACACTACGTTCAGCAGTCGTTGCACAATTATACTTCTTAGTTAAGAATAATTAACCTTCCCATGTTTTTGATAAATTCCTTAAGGGTAGGAAGACAGCCCAATTAGTCCAGAACCTGACAGAATTGGTCCAACGTTTTGCCAAGTAGAAAACCATTTTATTCCTGGTCATCCGCAGACTGCTATTTCAATTACTGATAAAATAGTTTCGACATTCTACTCATGTGACCATAACGAGAATGAATTAACATGGACGAGATACTATTGATTCAAATGTATGTGCCATTGCTTAGCCTTTGCAAAACAAGCTGACAAGGTCACTGATTAAAGTCAATTCATTTTTTTCTGATAATATCCATCTCTGCAAAGTGAACAGATTGTGAGTCCTAAACAATAAAACAATAACGTGGGATCACTAAAGCCTTCATTATAACAAGCGGCATATTGTCCGACTTTCACTGAACAGACGTTAGCTATCCTCCTTGTGGTTTGTGTGGTTCAGGCAGTTTCATTTATTTATTTCTTTATTTGGAATTACTTTCACGTAACTGAAAAGTTAGCGTAAGGCAATCAATCTACACGTGCGGGTATTATTATTATTATTATTATTATTATTATTATTATTATTATTATTATTATTATTATTGTTAGTATTATTATTATTATTTAAGACATCGTTTTGAAACTAACCAGATAATAAAACAGTCAAAGACTGCCCAATTGTCAAGTTATGTATCTGACTGGATTTGCAGGAACATACTCCCAAACACTGGGTACATTTTGAGACTTTCTAGGCTCAGAAGGAATATGCCAGCCGTTAACACTACTTCAAATAAGGCTCATCACGAGAGTCTAGAAAGCAAGGTCAAGGGACAGTATTGAAGAGAAAGAACTGAAGTGACCTTGCTTTTGAATTAGACATGATATTGAAATCTCCACTAAAATGAAATATGACCTATGATTCAACAAAACAAGTGTGACAAGTGGGCAATAACGGCGCGAACGCGCCAATAATCTCACTAAAATTTCGGTCTTTTCGAACTACAACAGATTCGTCTACAATAGATTCGTCTTAATTAGAGCAAGAAAGCTCTTAGTCGCCATTTTACTTCAAGCCCCGGATGTTGAGCAAACACCCGGGATAAGCAAACAAACGGGAAACGCAACAGGGCTTTTTTCGGCCTGAGCAAAGCTGCCGGGCTAGAAATAGTCCCTAAGGCCTGTGGACTTTCTACGGCCAAACAGTGTTACGGAAATCTCCAAATATCAACCCTGAGTCTCAACCGGAGAAAATAGAAAAAAAAAATCTGCCTGCATCTTGTTCCCTTCCTGGACTTATAGATCTCCTCAGGAAGTGAAAAAAGTTATAATAATAACTAAATAAATAAATTAATTAATTAATTAATAAACAAAGAAGTAAATAAATAAATAAAGAATTAAATTAATTAATTAATTAATTAATTAAAAAATCCTTAATCTCAAGTAACATGATCCAAGATTACTGGTGGACAAAAAAAAAGAATCTCTCAAAAACGAACTTTTTTGCTTTAAAGTAAACCAGGTTTATTCACTTAAGAAGTAATGCTTTTACTGGGTGAAATACTCAAATAATGAACCAAGGTTATGTTATAGATCTACAGTTTGTTTGAAATAAAGACCGTTTGAAATAAAGACTATGTTGTATTGATTCTGGTGTTGGGTGAAAGAATTTAGTTGTATTTTATTAACTCTGATTAACTTGAATTTCTGGTTAATTAACTTTCCTAATGGAAACATGGGTTACCGAACCGACCTAGCAACAGACATGGGAGACCATCGCACTGACAGTATATATGGCAGTTTTTCGTCGCCCATGCATGAGAATTTAAAACAGATCTGTAGCACACATTTTATATAAATTGACCAAAAGTGCCAAAAGTGAAGTGTACGTGGTTTGCAACGGAGTTTGTTTTCTGGTGCTTTAAAAGCACCAGAAAACACTGAAGCTTGGTCGTTGTGAAATAAATATGCTAATCAGCCGAATGCTACTTAACTTAAATCTTCACAGTCATGCTACAATGCTACAGTGATACAAAATATTCAGTCGCACATGGTTGAGCGGAATAAAGGCAGCCGAATTTCGCGAGCTTCTTCCCACTCAGGCTGAGAGCTTAGTATATGATGCAAGTTATGACATGATATAAATGCTTGGTACTCACTTGCTAAGGATACTGTCAGAAGAAAACTTAGGGAGCACGATGTCCGCATTTTAATTTTCCATAATCTGATCAAGCATCCAGTGTCGCAGAAAAGAAATCTTTTATCTCAACCGACCAAAGCCATCGAGTTGTCATTTGCGGCTTTCAGTCACAACTGAAGACGAAAGCGGAAAACATCCGCCGCCGCCATGTTTTCTGTGTTTGTAACGATGGCCTAACTATTTTGAATTGCAAAACAGGGGGTTTGTAAACAAGACAAAGCCTTGCTGAATAGAACAGTGGGAGTCAATAGAGCGCCACGGTCAAGGTTATCACAGCATATTTACTCAATCACAGTCGAATATACGCCGTGATAGATCAGTGAACACTACATTGCATGAAGTCTTATTTATTTTTTCTTCTGTCATATCAAAGCTACAGATCTCGTGAGATGAAGGAAAAGTATGTAAGGAACAGTAAAAACGATGGGTTTCCAATGAGTGCACTAAGACAAAGCTCATTATATTTCAACCAAAGCAAATTTTTCAGTCGATGACCGGCACAGGCATAATCGGAAAGAATTAAAAAATTAAATTCTTCCGGTGCTCTACCATTCAGCTACAAGAGACTCTCGCGACTCCTGTTCGGAGAACCGTCGGATTTTCGTTTTACGAGGTATGTCTGTGTCAGGCCGGACTGAAAAATTCATCTATCACAAAATAAAGTTGTCTTATGCTAATTCCTTGTTTCTGTGGAATTGACTTAATTTCTTATGAGTTTATGCTGCAACAGTATAAGACGGAGAAAGATGATAGAAGCCATAAAAATGCAGACCGCACGCTGACTTGGCAAAGCATATTTTCAAAAGCAAAGACATGCTCGTTGTTGATTTGCCTATTGACCATGGCACTCCATTATTTATCTCTTTCAGCATGAGCGATCTTATTGCTATCGATTAATTTCCATTTTCTTAAATTCGTGACTGGGTGATATTTGCATACGCCTTGTTGTTTTGTTCAAACCTGCCGCGAACTCAAAGATTTTTTTATCCTAGCGCCAGTTTATTATCGCCTCGTAGTGTCGTTTGACAACAGGTTTTGCATCCAAAGAAGCATCACTGCAGTTGGTTTAAACGACTTGTGTTTTCGTTCTTTGTGTTAGGTCTCAATATGGGCAAAGCGGTTCTTATTTTTGTGGCAGTTTTAACAGGTGAGCTAATTGATGTTTCTTGAGATTAACATTTCGAACTTATTCATGTGTAGGTTTTTCTTTCCACGTGAACTAGGCAACCTTTTTCAGGTCATCTTGGAACGGGAAGAAAAGGAAAAAGCAAACTCTATGAACAAACAAACGAAACGGATTTGCAAAGATTGTTTGCTCTTCTTTATGCTAAGACGGCAAATTGAAATGATTTCATGACTCAGTAGAGCCGAAACGTCCAAACAGACAAATGAAAGCAGCTTGCAGTTTGAGTAGCGAATACAATGTTTGCACCAAACGAAATTTGGTATAATTGTAGATTGAAACGCTCAACAGTTTATGGAAACGAATTATAAGCTATGGAAGAAATGCAAAAATATTTAAAATTCCACATAGTTAATCAGCCTGGTGTCATTCAATTGACACTTAAGCTGATATCATACTATACGAAAAGCATAATTGGGCATAAGTTCAGTATTTTTTTAGCTGAACTCTAAATTCGGTTCTCCCACAAATACACCTGCAGGCTAACAAAACTTTTAGGAAAAAGAAGACCTAGATGTAGGGAAAATATCATGCATACAATCTTTGGTCCAATTAATCCCAGCGAGCAGGCTGAAAGCACGAAATCAGTAACTCTGTGTGGGCTGCTGTACGTAATTAGTCTTTCGTAAAATTGTAAGTTTACTTTTGTGTACAGCGAACCCAAAACGTTACACGAAGATAACTCATTAATGCATGTAAAATACACGCTTTCGGTATTTATGTACGACTTGGAACGAGTGAGCACACTCTCAGAACGACTGAGATTTTTAACATTTTTTATACCCTCGTGCATAAATGTACATGTAAGAATATAAAAAAGTAGCTGATATGATGAGTGTTATTCTGTCTATACAGGATAATGGATTAAAATCGTCGCCTTTAGGTTGGTGCATATAGGATAGCCCCATAAGGGGAAATTGTTCAAAGTTGCACCACCCATTGGAAGCAAGTTTTCAGAGAGTAAGCGCGCAGGTGTAAATTATACTCAAACTTTATCCTCAGGCGGCGACTACACATAGGCTTGCCTGTGACCCCTAAAATTACACTCTTTTTATTTTGTTATTATTATTATTATTATTATTATTATTATTATTTTTTTTTTTTTTTTTTTTTTTTTTTAAAGGAACCTCTAATTTGGGGGCTAAGGCTGAACGTTCTTATTATTTTTGGCAATTTGAGCCTAAAAAGTTCATAAGATGTTCTGGACGTGACCAAGACACCTATTATTTGGGTTAATTGGAAGATATAGACTGAAATTTTACCTGCATTATTTTATCCGTATTTAAACTGTTCATTTTAAAAACCTTTGGTTGTAATAAAAATGTTCTTAACTGACTCTCAGCCTGGGTAATGTTCTTAGCATGTTCTTAAATTTTAGTTATTTTCTCAGCCTCAAAGTTCTTATAAAAACATGACTCTTAAGATAAATAAAAAAAAACAAGGTGTATACCTTTTACCAGCAGCGCTATTCAAGGAAAGCAGTGGACAAATTAGTGTTGGTAACTGCAACCTGACTGTATTCACTGGAGGAGGGAAGAAATGCCAAAGAGACATGATAATGGAATTGAAAAGCAACATCAATGCCAATTGCAGGTGAGTAGTTTTGCTTGGAGCTAGCAATAGCTATTAACGCACTTTTCAATTAAATTCCACTAAACCATGAATGCCACATGAGCCTATCATGAACTAAATTCAAGCAAATAATGTGGCTGGGGGGTAAAACACTGGAAAAACACGTGTAAGCAAGGCGCAGTTGGTTATCGCTTCTCTCCTAGAAGAAGTAGTCCGTATTTTTCTTTTTTTCTTTTTTAGACAATGAAGTTTCGAAGTGAGGCAGAACTAAAAAAACAGTGATTTTTAATGTACCGTTTAGTACAACAAAAGTTTGGTCGTGCATCATATTCTGCTTACTTCAACAATTCACTCTTAAAGTTGTATCTCTCTCCATCCGGGTACATGATTTTGCTGCGCAGCAAGTTAGTCACTGTGTGGTGGTATTAGAGATACCTAAAAGGCCAACGACAGGTCCAGTTATAAACTGCGTAAAAAATATTTATTTATATATTTTTAATGGCCCTTTAGAAATAGAAATTTCTCGGACCATCCCGAGATGCGCAGAATGTATGCGTAGTAGCAAAAGGAGACACCCTCCTTAAAGTGCCTATGAAGCGAAAACTGTCTTTAGGTAGTTATAAAATTTACCCTTTCAAACACCGGATTTCAAAGTTTGAGATTGCTGGGGTAAAATTGCCGATTTTGTGAGCGCTTAAAGTTGGGCTATTTTGCCTTCAAAAATGGTATTCGAACTGGCGCGCGGCCAAAATGCCAGGTGACAATAACCGCTGACGTCAAGTTGGTGCCAAGAATTGCAATTCATCATGGCGGAAGAGAAGAAAGATAAGCGACAGCGAGGGCGATATTGCGTTGCTGGCGTCCGTAACAAAGAGAGTTGCCAGAATCGATCGTTCACAGAATCGCTAAACATGCTTTTCTCTTTCTACAATCTTTTTCGGCGGCAAGAGCGGAATGAAAGTAAACAAACTTTTGGCACTAATGTGACGTCACAACTTGGAATTCAGCATAAAACTCGACCCAGTCCTCTGACCATTTTATTTTTGAAGGCAAAATAGCCCAACTTTGAGCGTTTGTAAAATCTACAAGTTTTACCCCAGTACTCTAAAACTTCGGAATCGTATATGTTAAAGTGCAAATTTTATAACTACACAAAAACAATTTTCGCTTCATAGGCACTTTATTAAAGCGTTTGTTAAATCCGTTTTCGACAACACTCCGCAACAGCAATATTTATTAACTGACATTTTAACTAGTTACAGTTACTGTCCAAAGAAATCTTAGCCCTAAAATCATCAACGGCGAGTGTCATAACCCCAACTATCTAAATTGGATCTCG
>NW_028145430.1:752500-780000 GCF_977016875.1 Pavona decussata | reverse complement strand
GGGGGGGGGGGGCCATGCGGAAAAAAATTGCATGCTAGGGGGGGGTCATACAGTTTCGTAGTGGCAATTAACCAAATCCCACCACAGCCCCCCCCCCCCCCCCCCCCCTGCTCATAAAAAATGAACGGTCCCTTAGCGACACCTGGGGCAATCGTTTTCCATAAAAGGTCAAACTACGGTATATGAGCTGATAACCGGGATTTAGTGAACCAATCAGAACGCTAGAAATGCAATATCCGAGGCTGAGAATTTAATAATAATAATTAACAAAAGTATTTTGAAAGTTTTGAAAATGTAACTTAAATAAATTGTAATTATATCTGTCGATCATATCCGCGCAGTACGTCTTTTGAAACTGATTTTTGTTAATCTTGTTCCTTCTGAATTAACTTCGTCTTCTGAAGACTGAAAGCTATCCTCGTAAAGTCATCGGAAAACTTCAGTAATGTTCGAAATTCCCATAACATCTTCATAACTTGGTGGTGGTGTTACAGGCCCATCAATTCCTTCGTTCGAAGACCACTCATGCGCCATCGAATTTTCAAGCTCGACATCAGGCACAGAATTAGTTGCTGCACATGCGCCCACTACAAATGCCTGTCTACGGGGAAGATGATTATAGGGCAGTACAGGGGCGGGTGATTTTTCTAAGTCCTCCGCAGGAATTTCTGACACCACAACTTGGGGAGCCAAACTGTTCTTCCTTACTTTACAACGCATTGACAAAGCAATCATCAGAATTCCTACTAGGAATAACACAGTCGCCGAGACCCTCATGAGTTTAATCTTTCTTTGATCTTCTGCTTTTGGCCTGCAGTCTTCGCAATCTCTGAACAAAACATACGAGAGGCTTACCAGTATAAAACATTCTCCAATGCTTACAAACCCCAAAACTATTGTCGCTACCTGAAGCCATTTCTTGCATCTCTCCGACAGTAGGTTTCGCAAAACAACGTTGTTTTCCGACATGATTGAAAATCCAAAGTGAGAGCAATTTACCGATCAAGCGTTCACTCAACGTTAAGCTTTCTGGTGAGGATTTTGTGTTCTTGTAGGTTGCGTGATTTTATGAACTATAAAATCAACTGACTCATCTCGCTGGAAGCCGTTGTGATCAACGCGCCCGTGCGTGACCTCATGCGCCAATATTGATTTTCAACAACACGCAATCTTTTGTATTTTCATTCTTGTCTTTGAAGCGTAAAGCAAATGACACGAAGACAAATAACTAAATAAATAAGTCTCAAAATCCCTGGTTTTCGAAAGGTAGTTCCCTGTGGTCCAGCCTGACGAAAATCTTGTACGGAAAAACGTTTTTAAAATTTCGCCAACTACTACTCCTTAATCAAGAGAGTTCCGTTTTGAATGGTTAGTGGGCATAAATGGTCATCCATGCCAAACTCACAGAACCGTTAATCTTGAATAAAATAGCTTTATGATTAGAAGGGCTATTTGTCAGAGAGATGTCTGTGCCCATCCCGGCTTTGAAGAGTTAAATCACCCTACTAATAATAAACATCCCTAGCGGCAAACGTCTTCCTTCAGTGAAATGACTGACTGAAAAGGCAAAAGTTTTTCTAATGTTTAAGAATCATAAGTTCAAATCCGTTTTAAATGGTTAGTGGGCAAAAATGGTCATCCATGCCAAACTTACAGTACCATAAATCCTGAATAACGTGCTTTATGTTTAGTAGGGCTATTTTTCAAATAGATGTCCTCCTTTGAAGAGTTCAGTGAATAGCCCTACGAACATCCCTGACGACAAACGTCTTTCTTCGGTTAAATTACTGACTGAAATGACAAAAGTCCGGCTGTCTGACGAGTTCTAACTCTCAAAAGGAGAACGCGATTTATCAGTAGCAGCAAGCCAGAACAATGCCCCGAACATTAAATGACAACAAAAGTTGTGTGTATGTACTACGGACCAACGGAAATAGAGCGGTACTAGGAGTACTTCCTTCCTGAGATTTTGGGCCGAAGTCTGCTCTCTAACTCATGAATTAGCTGGCAGGACGGAAGGACAACATGCCATTTGCTTTCGTGACCTCAGTCCCATGAAACAATTATAGGAAATTAGCTGGCATTCTAATTAATGTCCACAGTTCCGATCCATTTGCTAACGGTTTATATATGCAGTCAACCAAATCTCGAACCTGAAAAAAAAAAAAAAAATGTATCCACTGTACACTGAAGAAAGCTTCACTGTAAATTCAAAAGAACTGTTTTAGGGCCGATTCGGTGAGCAAGATGCAGTGCTATTTTAAGACAGCTAATTTGGTTCTCCTGTAATAGGGTCAAAATAGCCTAATTTCAAGGGCTGCAATGCACATAAGGAAAAAAATGAGCCTTTATGGAGGGGGCTGAAATGAGTTTTTGAAGGCCTCCCGATAATTTCAGTGACTCAGTCGTCAATTGACTTCTTGTAAAACCCAATGAAATAATCCCGCTCAGTCGTATTCAGGCTACTGTTATATCTAAGAATCTCACTGGCAATTTGACTAATCTACAATTTTTCTTGGTGAAATAGTACCTTATCTGATCATTTTTCGGGGGCACACAAAACTATAGCTACTTCAAACATAGTTTTCTGGTTTCCAAGATCGTTTTGGGGACGATAATCCACTAGTTTGATGGCTTTGGATTATTTACCTAGATTTTTAAACTTTTAGGGGAAAGATCACCAGATGCTACTGGTTTTCCGACTGAATGCTAGCTGGCAATTATATCTCTATCTTAACGACATTTTTCGTTCATTCAAAATTAAAATCCGTTATTGTTCCCTCTTACTCTAACGCTTTAGCTGGAAGAACACGTAAGAAAACGCTAGTTTTTTTTTACAATTAGTCCAACATTTGAGGCGCTTTAAATCTGCCAAATAGGTATCAAATTATACGCCGAGCTATAGGGCTCCCCTGGCTTTCAGTTTTCTCATTTCGGCGAGGAAACGTTTTCTCATTGTGTATTTTCAAGTTAACGCAGTTCCTTCTCGCTTTTAATTACAGGAAATATGCAGAGGCCAAACAAAACTGTGCCAACATTGCAAGAAAAGCATGTGTAGGAATCTGCGACTATATCCCCAAAGATGAGTACAATCCTTTTTGCAGCAATCACACTGACCCTCCAGCAACGTCGGAGTTGTTTGGTAATAACAATACAGTTTTTTCGGTACAGCGGTTTTCGATTGAGTGTTGTAAAACCAAAACCATAGTAATTACTCTGGCCAGTCACAACAGACGTAAACAGAGCAACGAACCAATCAAAATTCGAAGCAAATACATGTTACCAACGTCGAGCACGAGAAAACGAGTGCGACAGAGACTCCATTGGTTTTGGTTTGGTTTTCCTTTGGGTGAGAAAATGGTACGAACGTTGCCAACCAGTCATAGAACGCACTTAAGCCAAACTAAAACAAACGAGTGAATACTTTCGGTGGGCAATTGAAAACCGCTTTAACTGAATGTAAGAAGTGTTTAATCAGTAGCTTTTACGGTAATTGTTGACACTGGTCCAAAGAATCATCAGCTTCGTATCAATCCACGTATAATGTTAGATAGGACAATTCACGCTCTCTTCTGAGATGGCTGACAACCTGCAACACTGCAAAGCATTGCTCGTTGTTCAGTGTGGTGATGCAGTGCGTTTTCCGAGGGCACCAAAACAACAAAATATCATAGTGCGTTTATATCTTAAGGCTCTCGTGTTACATCAGTACCTAGTGAGGAACGGGTAGTTGATTTGCTTAGTTTTCGCATGTCCGTCACCTACCTTGGCTCATACCGTATTTCGATCTGACATGTGTAAGGCACCGTGGGTCAGTTATTAAAAGATAGTTTAGACGGTGTTTAACAAAACCACGTTCTGAATCGTTTTTAATTTTTCTCCAATCGTATCTAAACATCGGCTGCTGCTGAAGGTAGCAAGAAGGCTTGCATCCCAGATTAAGAACCTATTTATCTACTAAAAATAAAACACGTATAAACAGATTTGGAGGGCCGCTGATTGTCTAAAGCCACGGCCTAAGTAATACTTTGTCCCTACTAGTTTTCCCAAGGCCCTCAACTGGGTGTTGTTCTATAGTTCAATTATAAAACGGTGAATAAACGGAACACAATAGGCCATTTTCACGCCCGGCACAGTACGTCCCCAACTACAACTAAAAGAATCCTTCAGTTTGATGTTTCTTTTTCAAATTAGAGATATTGTTATCTGAACCTCACTGGGATTACAAAAAAAAAAAGAAAAAGAAAAAGAGGATTCTGGTAGTTGTATTAAAATAACGTCGCTGTGAAAATCGCCTATAATTAAGTTCTCTGAGGTGATTAATTGCTTGAATATACAGTAATAAATATGATCAAATGACATTTTTGTATTATTTGTAGATTGTATTTTAACCCTCGATTGCTCGTTGAAAGTTGTTTTCGATGAGGCAAAGAAATGCGAACAAATCGTTTTTAAAGACTTCGCAGATGGCCAGAAAGACTGCAGGTAATTATTATTATTTTAAATGCAATTATAAATTAATGATACTAAATATAATCCACTTTGTGAATGGGTCTTTCCTTTCTGTTATTGACCCTTGATGTCTTATTATAAGTTTTTTGGGAATGTGGGTTAGGAAAATTTTAATTTTAAAACTCCTTAGTTAAGACTCCTCAGTTCAAAACCCCTGCCCTGAAGGATGAATATCTGAGTTTGTTGTTGGTTCTCGCCCCAGCTTCGAGGAGTTTTTTTCCCCAGGCACTCTGGCTTTCTCTTCTCCTAGTCTTAACCAACAATTTCAAGTTAGAAATTCGATCTGCGGAGTGTTCCCGTTTAGCGTTAAATGCGTTGATACTTAACGTGATTTATTTGTTGCTTTATTTATTTATTTACTTATTTATTTATTTATTTATTTATTTTATTTATTTTATTTATTTATTTATTTATTTATTTATTTATTTATTTATTTATTTATTTATTTATTTATTTATTTATTCACTTATTTATTTACTGGGATTCTCAAAGGTTCCTTGTCCCTGCTTTAGGCTAAAAGTAGTTCTTTCTTCTCAGGGCTCAGAACCTCCAACCCCCGATTAACGCTAATATCCACGATTAAGGTCTTCACCTCGTTGGTTAAAAATGTTTTTCAAAGATTATTTTAAGCTTTAAACTGGGATCCAAGTTCACGCCAACCCAGCATCAGCTTAATTGTGCTTTGAACAACTGGGCCCAGGACGTCAAAATCCCTTTTACTGTACATGCCTCAGGGCTGCCTCTCTTTTTACTGCCCTCTGGAGGGCAGGTCAACAGCGGTAACGTGGCCTATTTCTGTTCTAGGTGGAACAACGAGTTGTTATAGCCAATAGCATAGGATAGGATACCAGTATTTTCACATAACAAATTCATCAGTACAGAATCTAAACCTACCGATTCACAATATTTTGTTTCGCAGTGATGAACTCAAGAAAAACAAGGACTGCTTACGAAACAACTTGATGAGCAAGTGTTCTTCCATCAACAAGAAAGCCCAGGTTTTTGAAGACTTGGTAAAGGGTCTTGAAGCAAACCTGATGATCAAGCGCTTCTTCTGCAGTCAAGTGTCACTGAACAAGGAGTCGCTACATAGAAGCGTTAAGCCACTTGTTAACTGCAAACCCGAGTTTTTTACAGCTGCTGAAAAGTGCGCTGGACCTTTCAGACAAACATACACCGAGGCGTCTACGAAAAAATCTCAGAAAGTTTGCAAGTAAGTGCGGTATATTGTTCAGGCGGATTACCCCTAGTGGAAGGACAGGTACTCCATATAGGGTATTTGAAAGGGTAGCAGGGACTGAGCAGAGATTCATAGCAGAACGATCATGCTTGCAGGCATAAAGAAAATGAGGCCTTGTCTTATCTTTGTGGTATAAGAAAGGTGGGCCACAATGTTTCGTTTTAAGAATTTGTCAGGGGTATGTAGAAGAGTAAAGGGTTAAATTTCCGAAAGGAGCCTACCCTTATGAAACTACTTAATCCCCTTCTCCTAAATGCAGATACGTTTTTAACAAACTTAGTGAGTAATGACAATATGCAGGAGATATGTCTCATCTGCATTCATCACTTCGTTGATTAAAACGAAACTCTAATATGGTGTTACATTCATACTGCTCTAAGGCTACTCGTGATCACTTAGTTCGTTACCTGGCTTTGATAACCAATAAGGTTAGCATGGGTAAACGTCCTCGTTATAATATAAGCCTTGCAAATTCTATAGGGCCACGCTAAAACTAAAAAGGAATTTTGAGCAGGAGTCTAAAAAGGGATCTGCGTCTTGAAGAACGCACAGAACTTCGCAATAGAAATGTCACGAATCCCAATCATTGGAGTGTTTTAGCGTGTATTGCTGCCGCAGAAAGGAAAGGAAGGAGAGGTAGGGTAACTTCACGGTGAGGATCCCTTGAAATCTTCCTGTTCAAAACCAACCCGTTTTTGCCGCTCTCTAGCAAGCTGCATTACACCTTACTAAGCTAACAGCGACATTTTTCGTTTGCAGTGCATTTTCAGATGTTAAGAAGTGCCTCAACAAAGAACACCGAGATTACTGTGAATTCAACGAAGAGACCAAAAAGGCAGCCGAGTATGGTGACGTGAATCCCTTCTGTGAAGGTGGTAAAGATGTACAGAAGGGCGGAGCTGGTAGCGCAAGCGCTGGAGCATTGGCATTTCTCCTGTTTATTAACAGTATCGCGATGCTATTTGTCTGATAAAAAAAGATATATTATCTCTCGCGATCCATCGGTCACACAGAAGAATAAGCACGAGGCGCATTCGACTCCGGCGCACACTCAAAATAATGTTAAAAAGCACGTGTGAAGTAAAAGCTTAACCGTGGGAAAACGTAAACATAGTCCGCTAAAAATTAGGTTTTCACTTTTAGAGGTCAAAAATAATACGTAATTTTTTTGTTTTTGTTTATTTGTGAGTCTGTGAGCCTACCACATCCTTTAGAGACACAGTAAAAGTTTCATGACAATCAGTGGTTCCGGATATCTTGCACTCACAGTAAACAGATAAACAATGCCGACCAGTCTCCACTTTATTATATGTTACGTTAATTTGACCGCGGTCAAAAAGGCCAGAGCACGAGGATTCTCTATAACTGTATAGTGAACTTGATCTTACCAAGCACTTATTTTTCAAGTGGTCATGGTACAGAGTAGTTGCGTTACGAGTTATAATAAACACTTAAAATATTGTCTTACCAGTGATACACAATGCGTATTAAAACGATGTGTATAAATCGTTTACGCATGTGAAATAAGTTGTTCTTCTACTTGACTTAGCAGTAATATTGTGTAATTCTACCATGCACGTATTCACACAGCAAGTTGTATTAAGCTAGCGAACTATTAAACTATGAACGTAATTAATAACTTTACAAATTCCTCATCCTTTTTGGAGTTGTATACATTCTTAGTGCATGTGCAGCAAACCGCTTACCAACAATAACAATTACAATGTTTATAACTTAGAGGGCAAAATTACTGACTCCTGGTTAGTTGTAACAGAAGGCATGTTTTTCTTAATTTTACTGAGGAAAAAAAAATTACTCACTCCTGATTGGCCGAGTGGCAAAAATACTCGCTCTTTCAGGTTCATTGGAGTTCATTTTTTTAAGCCGGGTTGTTTGTCCCAAAAGTACATGGAAATCAAGTGCTGAGGTTATAAAGGAAATTCCTGAAGGTGATTTTTCGTGTCTTACAATAAACAGCAAAACAAATTTCCAACTCCAAATTCGATCTGGAAAGTGTTCCCATTTTTTTGCTATGGGCAAGATTTCTGCACAGCCCCATACATAAACTATGCATACGGCCTGTGTTCGTGTGATTTTCAAGATTTCTTTGACGTGCATATGTGAAAGAAAATGCCAAAATGACGCGAAATATTGAAACGTGAACATGGCTGGAACTAACCTGCTGAATCCAATGTGTTCTACTGTTTTCCCATCGATATTAGAGACATTTCGCACCAGGGTTATCAATTTGAAGTTTTTAACCCCATCAATGATCATTAAGTCTTTGTAGTTTCAGCTTCTAGTTTGAATTGCTGTTTTTATCATTTTGTAATTTTGTCTTATATATTGTATTTTTTAACCTTTTGTATATTTAATCTTTATAGGACCTTTCTCAAAACCACATTTAGTGAACGGAAGCTTCCTAATAAAAGATTATTATTATTATTATTATTATTGTTATTATTATGTTTTTGGGTTAACTGCAAAACGGAAACGGCAGTTTCAGGTTAGGCGTTTGACGTTTATGGCTTCTACCGCTTTAGCTACACTTATCACTTGAAGTGGCCGCCATTTAACAAATCGACGGCAGTTTTCTATGGTCTATACTCTTATAGACCATAAAATGACGTCAAAAAATGTTCAAAACTCAAGTGGAACCACGAGCCGCAGGCGAGTGGTTTCACTGCCAAGTTTTGGATATTTTATGGCGTCATTTTATGGTCTATAAGAGTATAGACCATAGAAAACTGCCGTCGATTTGTTTTTTACAATAACATGGATAATGTACGCGCGGAATTAGCGATTTTTTTCGTTGAGAAAGCGCGCGCGTTACATCTGACGTCATTTTTATTGTCTGTACTCTTATAGACAATAGCTGCGAGCCAATCAGCGTGCGGGAATTTGGACAGTTATTGTAAAAATTGAATTTGCGAACAGCAGTAGTTCTGTTTTTCATACAGCAACATAAAGATCCATGTTCGCTCTTTCGTGTTAGTTTACACCTAAACATCAACATAAAGACTTGCTACATACAAATCTGACATTTTTACGTTTCAAAAAATTGAAAAGTACGACTCAAATCGCTGAGGTAAACGACTTACGTGAAAACCTACCTCTCGACGTCGAAAACGCACGTTGAAAACCGCAAACGTAACGTCAGAGCCTTGTCACGTGATCTTTACCCCTTCGCCGTCTGAGAGGTTTTCGCCCGGTGCTAAATGTCTCTATTCGTGCGAACGCGGGTGAACATGCTGCTGTTTACGTAGGTAGCCAGGCGAGTATGGTGGCAAAAAAAAGTCAATGTGAATAAATTTTAACGAGTCTCACCCAACGAGCGCTATACTCTAATCTGATTGGTTGATTGCGTTGATTACTAGCACGAACGAAACGCGAATTTTTTTAACGAATAATTGGGTCATTTTTTTTTTTTTTGAAAAATTCCTTGACATGTCACGTGTTTGAAGAAACCGCGGATGTGACCAGCGACAATAGGAACAGTTAAACGAAAGCGCTTTGTGCATGAAAAATACTTGTCTTAGCATATTCGACATACTCATACTCACCTTCCGGTGGCCCCACTGCATAAGTTAATAGGGACAGTTCATGGATTATCGTTGGTACTCATAAAACGGACATTTTTAGCGGAATGCTCTGCCATTTATTACCCTTCAATAATAAATGCTTTGTTTATAGTGGAAATGCACTTAGCTACCCAAAGCTAGTTTAAAGCCATTCCACTCAGAAATAACGGGACACAAATAGTAATCAAATCGAACATAACATGTTAAAAATCCCAACTGGCAGGAGGCAAACCAGCTGGCTATTTACAAGCGCGGCCGAGGCGGGACTTGAACCCGGGACCTCCGGATTTCAAGTCCGGCGCCCTGATCACTCGGCCTCGCCGCCTCCTTAACGCATCACATCTCATTAACTTTTTGGCATCGAGCGTACCAGCCAGTTTTTGCGAGTCCCTGATATTAATGCAAATTTAAGATCTTACTCTGTTGAACTCGCTTGTATTATTCATTCCTTGAGAATGGCGTCATGACGTCGCCGAAACGTCGGAACATTATATCGTCAGTTTATACTTGCCTGTGTATTCCCTGGTATTTGCCGCCAAAATTCCAAAAATCGACATAAAGCTTTTTTTATGGTTTTGATCACAAGCGGTCTGCATTTCGCTTTTCCACATAAAACTAGCAGTTTTTCGAGCATTTTAGTGAGGCAAAAGATTAAGCATTATTCGAGTTTTTAAGTGGCATTTTTGAAAAATAGAATTATTTGTTTTTAGAAAATGAGTACTGAAACTCGATGAACATTTTTTATACTTAAACGCCAAGCAGCCAAGCTTCAAAGCCAGGATAAATGACTTTTAATTATTGTTTTTGTCTTTGTGCTACTTTGTGTTTGTTGTATAAATCGGTAATAAATCATTGATTTATTGCTGTAGTTTACACCCTTTTAAATTCATTTATAGCATTAATTGATAAAATAAGCACTGCCAGGTGTATGATGAACCATTATCCGAACATTTTAGTGACTTGTGTTACGGTATATAGACCGAGCATTTTAGTGGAAGTAATGGAGCATTAAGTTGGACCATTCTCGAATGGGAAATAAAAATCATAATATGCAAAAGCCTAGTCTACATAAGTTCTGTATGCGTCTGGAGCCGAGAATTTTGTCGAAAAAACTTGACACCGGTTTCTATTGGTCAAACTGTGTCTCGGCGGTTATTCAAATAGGAGTATATTCGGGGACTGGTACTTTTCCCCTCAAACAAAGCGTTAAATTTGTAGTACGTGAAATCCTACTTGTCCAAAATCGTTTTTTTTTTCCCGAGAATACAAAAACTCATCTTGACAACAAGGCTTAGACTATAGAAAAAAAAAAGTAAAAGAAAATTAATAAACATGTTTTTCGTTTTCCTGACAATTAGATCATTTATTTTCGTAAATACATGAAACGATGTTGAATGCTAAATTGCATTTACTTGCGCGATGGCTTTAAAAACTTAAAATAAGAGAAAATGGAGAAATATGGCAAAAAAGATGGTGACCAACAAAAAGTGGCTCGCACTTTAGTTACACTCTTTTGAGAGACTTAGCGTTGTACCAACCTGTCCTGCAAATAGATCTAAAACCATCAGAAATAAAGCCGAAAAAATACACTTTCAAATAATTTACCTTGCACGGGCTACTGGAATCGTGATTTCTATTTGATGTTTGAATTTCGATCGATGACTGCTTCACGAAGAAACAACCTCTAGTGCCGAAGCGTTCGAACAAGGAACGTACTAATCACGTTAACGCATATCCGCAATGTTTTCATTTTCAAATTAGTCCGGCGTCGAACTTTTTCTACGATTAAACTTTGAACAATCAACCACCATGTTTACCTCCGAATTACTACTGCTAAATAAATCTTGGAGTAGAGCTGACTCCTGTGAGGGGGCGCAGCAACAAATATGAGATTGATAAACATTAGTAATACAATCAGTCTAAAGGGATGAGGAAGCATTGCTCTTTCCTTTCTCAAATTACAGAAAGAAAAAAAAAACGCTTTAAAGAAATAAAGAGATTTCTCCAAGACAAAGTATTCTTAAAAATCGCGCTCCAAGTCCACCGGAAAAAAAAAAAAAGCGCGGGAAAAATATCAGCAAATATCATCGCGGGATCCGGTTCTCAGCATAGTTGCCTCAAAAACCGTTTCTCACATTTGTTTGACGTGCGTTTGTTTTATTTCAGTAAGCACGAACTAAAGTTAGAGAAACAAAATAATTAGGAAGGCCATGTAAAATAAACTGTAACTTCCAAACTTGGAAGAATACATTAAAATTCTGACGACATTTTGGCCCAATTTCATTCATGCCTAGTTTGATAAGACGAAAGCGTTCAGCCTTAGGCAAGTAGATATAGTCACAGGCGAAAAGCCGCGCGAAGGAACTTAAAAGTTCATCGAAAATTTGACCGCATAAAGTAGCAAAAACATTTCTTTCCTTGCAATTGTCGAATTTATGTTAGGTTCAAATGAGCCCAGATCTCCCAAAACCGAGAAAGCAATTATTCTGAAAGTCTACAGTCAGTGGATATAGAAGACTTAAAGCAAATGTTCATGCCAACGTAGCATGAAGTTTTATTTTTCTCTTCATAACTGAAATATTTTTTTTTATTTGGGTTCATCAAAATGCAAAAAGCTTGAATATCAATAAAGAATAAAATAAATAATTTGACAAGAACTTCATGATATGTTACAACCAGTGATGAAAAGAGACACAATGAAATTTGAATTTGAATTTAAACCAACAACAAGACAAAAATTACACTATAAACAGAAACTCAACAGCAAAGATGATGTGATATTTTTCTTTCATTCATGGGCATGAAAGAAAGCAAAAAAATATGAATTCCCAAAAGGAGGCAAACGCAAGACCTTTGGCATGCCGGTCGGATTCTCTACCACTGAAGACGAACTTGTAGGCCATCTGCTGGGTTCATATGAGGCACTCGTCCTATTGTGTCCTGTGTCCTAGCGACGAGAAGCAATAAAAGTAATTATTAAAGGAGAACGTCATTTGAAATTTCAATTTCAATTTAAACCATGCACTAACTTTACGTGAAAAAGAAAATGAACAGCAAAGGCTTTATTTAGTATTATTATTATTTTTTACAATTTATTTTTCTTTTTACCATGCACGAGTCTGTGGGCTGGGAAATAAATAGGTAAGTTGGATTAAAAGAAATTTGGGTCCTTCTTTTTTTGTCCAAAAGTAAAAATTCAGCTATTGTCAGATCCTTTAATAAGCATCTGCTAACATTGTCAGTTGGCTGACAAAAAAATATATATAAAAGAAAGTTACGAATGCCTTGTGACTGAAAACAAGTTTTCAAAATTATTTCAGGGTGATCGTCTTTCAAAAACAAACGAGCTGGAACACACAAGTCACTAGTTTAATACCATTGTTCAAAATTTATTTGCAAGCGGTCTGTTGCTTGACATTTTTTGAGTTTTAAATATCTGCCATTAACAGGCGGAAGACTCACACACTTAAAAGATAAACTGTATGCCTTTTGTATGAAGTTGCAAAAATGCTCGGGGAATTTCCATTTGGCCAACATGTTTTGCTACTTTATGCGGTCGAATTTTCGATGAACTTTTATGTTCCTTCTTGCGGCTTTTCGCCTGTGACTATATCTGCTTGCCTAAGGCTGACGCTTTAGCCAGCTGAAGTGCAAATGGTACACGCGAATCAAACGAAAATTTTCAGGAACAAACGGACAGCCTTCCTTCAGAAGTACTCCACTTTTTCCTTTTCAACCGGTCAAATTAATTTCCGTTCCATTAGCACAAAATTTACATTTGCACTTTTTTGCTAATTGCCCCATGAATGCGCCATCACATCTACCAATCACATTGCAAGTTTTAAAGGAAGGCTAAAAAGCCTTTCCAGTTAACACTGAAATTTTCTAAAATTTCCCAACCGAAAATTGTGGCTAAATGGAAAGTGCCTCTGATCTGAGGGAAAAAAGTGAAATTTGAAATAAAAGGAATGCAATTAAATAGAGATCGACTGACATTAAGCAAGGCAGTCTTAATTTCTGGTGACCATCATCCGCATCATCAGAAGGGATAATGAAAAGCAAGCCATAAACTTTGGCAATAGTTCCGACTAGCTAAAAGTAAAAGAAAAAGAAGAAACGTGTATACGAATGATAAAAGTGGGTTTAATTAACCGGTGAAAGCCGCTCTGTCTTTCATTCAAGTTTTGCTTTCGATTTTGACGTTTTTCAACGCGGCATTCCATTGAAGTCTGATGTTTTATGGCTATTAAGTAGATTGAACTTGAGAAGACATTTAAACTGCTGCGTGATATGAAATTCATAACAAATAATAAACAGCAAAGAAACTCGATTTGTCAGGTGCTCCACCATCGATATAAAATGGCCGCGATGACAAACTATACTGGAGACAGATCGAGAGCAAACTGAGTCACTCACAGAACTGATTTGCTTTCGTCAGTTAACTGCAAGAGGACTCAAGACAAACAGGCGCGAGACCCCGCTTCGCACGGAGGTAAATACACGCTTGTAAAAAAATTATTATTATTATTATTATTATTATTATTATTATTATTATTTTCATTTTCAGTTAATTTATAATTTCTACAAAATGTGTTTAAAAAAAACAGCTGCGCGATGTGAAGTTCATAACAGATATTAAACATACTCAATTAATTTGACATATTTTGCAAATAAAAATATTTCTCATCCTTATAGAGAAGCGATAAAACGCAGTTCGGCAGGTTCACTACCACAGAAGTAAAAATGGTCGCAACAACAAACTACACTGGAGACGGAAAACAAAAGACACTTGCACAACTGTTTTGCTCAGTAGAATTAACTGGAGGAATACACAGCCAATTGATATTTCTTTCAGTGTTAAACATATTTCTGTCCATCACTGCATTCCTGGGAAATACTGTGATCCTTGTTGTTCTTTCCAAAGAGTCTTCACTTCATCCGCCTTCCAAACTCTTGCTTCGTAGCCTAGCGGTAACTGATCTATGTGTTGGTGTCATAATTCAACCTTTACATGTTACTAGCTGGATTTCAGTTGTGTACGAAAGGTGGGATATTTGTCGCTCGACGTTTGCCACATTTTCTATAACAAGCCGAGTTTTGTTTAAGGTGTCTTTGTTGACACTGACCGCCATAAGTGGGGACAGACTTCTCGCCCTGTTGTTGGGACTCAGATACAGACAAGTTGTAACTTTAAAGAGAACATATGTAGCTGTGTTTGCTTTCTGGGTTAGCTCTTTTGTTGGCTCCATGATCTTTCTTTGGAATGAATTATTATCGTTACGGTTTAGCCATATCGTTATCCTGTTTTGCGTAGTTGCTTCGGTTTACTCTTACACCAGGATTTTCCTTAAGTTGCGTCATCATCAAAATCAAGTTCAAGACAATATTACAGGTCAACCAAACCAAACAACCGTTCTGAACATCATGCAATACAGAAAGACAGTGTCAACTGCATTGTGGCTGCAGTTGACATTAGTTGTTTGTTATTCACCACACATTGTAGTGGCACCTTTGGTAATTCAAGGCATTCGAAGTGCACTGTCTCCAGCCTATTATCTAGCACCGCAATTTACAGTAACCTTATTTTATTTAAACTCATCATTAAACCCAATTCTTTACTGCTGGAAGATCAAAGAAGTGAAACAAGCAGTGAAGTGTACAATTCGGCAGGTGTGTTGTTCATGAGGTTTGTAGTTACCAAGTATTTCGTGCCATTTTGTGCAGTTCAGTTTCACCAAACGTACGTGGTATCGAAATGAATGTACTCGACTAGAACTAACTTGTATAAGTAAAATATAACAATACGATATGATTGTTCGAAACTGAGTTTTTAATTGTGCAAATGATTTTTCCTCAGCTAGAGCGCTAGCCTTACCCAATAACAGCGAAAGTTTTTTGTTCAAAAAATTACTAGTAAAGAACGAGTTAACAAGGTTTCAAACTTCTCCTCTCTACCGCCTTTTTCTTTTCACCTGATTGTTTCAGCATCCTTGATTATCACTGTCCAAGTAAGGTTGGAAACGGCCAACTTACGTAAGTAGTCATAGGCGACGAGTCACAAGAAGGGGCCAGTTTAAGTTGATCGAGAAATTAACCTAATGGAAGCACCAAAACATTTCTTTGTTTGCTGCGATTTGGCAATTTATCTTTGGTTGAGATAAGCCTAAGGTTCCTTAAACAGATAAAGCATTTATTCTAAATGTGTACAGTAGAGTTTTAGAGAAGGAAAGCAACTGTTGATATGTAGATAGCTTACACTTTTTAGCTCAGCTAAAGTGGACATTAATTGCTTGTCATTTAACATATATTGTTGCGCTGTTTTTGTTGTTGTTTGTTTGTTTGTTTTTTCTTCACATTTTGAGAAATTCGAAATGAACCGTCTTCTGGGTTTTGTTTTTGGACTAGAATTTACAGTAGCATTACTTTATTCGAACTTCTCAATAAACCAAATTCTTCTGTTCTTAGGAAAGATCAGATAAGTGAAGGATACAGTGACGCAGTTTTCTTGTTCACCAAGTTAGTACTTACCAAGCTTTTTGGTGGCAGTTTAAAATAGGTAGTTCATTTTAATCGGAAGGTTAAGTGATATTTCAGTGGTTGTAAATTCCCAGTTTAACACTTGCATGGATAAGTAAAATATGACAATAAAACTGGTATTCTTCAAAAAGTGAGTTTTATCTTTGATGAGTTGTTGTTGTTGTTGTTGTTGTTTTTTTTGTGGCAAGAACCCTAGTTTCATGTAAAAGCGACTAAACAAAAGAGTTTATTCTTTCAAAATTTAAAGAAAGTTTGACGAAGAAAAGTTAACCTCCATATTTTCCCATCTTGTTATCATGTGTTTTGCTCACGATCAAAGTGGAGGGCGCCAGATATTTCATAATTAACAACCAACGACTGAGGCCAGTTAGAGCTGTCAATTAAATAACACATTCATGTAGTCACCAGCGAACTCTAGAGAAGGAATTAAAAGAGAACCAGCTCACGTTTAAACAGCTGTAAAAAATGTTCAAGACCTAATCCAGCCGGATAGTGCCTTGTGAAGGCCTTATGTGCTTGACTGACTAGGATTGAGTGAGTCAGCCACGGGAAAACAGTGAGAAGGTTGCAATAGCCGCTAGCTATTGAGGCAAACTGACGACACCGAAGTCTGAGTTGAATGAGTTTAATAACTGTACCAAAATGGCGGGATCAAAAGTTACATAGAGTTACATGTGAGCCACGATATCAAAACGTATTTTCAATTCTACACCAAGGAAATATTTAGCAAACTTTAGCATTGACTTCCAGAAGCGTGGGCAGCTTTTTGCATATCTTTCAAGGCTCAGATACAGACCAACGGAAAGTATTTGAGTGGGAAGATAGTTGAATATATGATAGTTTTTTTTATTATTATTTCAATAAGCAGATAAAGTGAGGAAGACCATGCAAAATAAACTGTAGTTCCAAACAATAATAATTCGAATTCGCCAACAGAGTTTTGTCATTTAACTCAGTATCTGACGACATTTTGGCCAGATTTCATTCACTTAGACAATTTAAGTTAGTAATACTTGCGAAAAGCCACGCGAAGGTTAGTTTTACGTTTATAAAAAGAAGCAAACGCATTTCTTTCCTTGAAATGAGCCCAGATCTCCCAAATCCGAGAAACCATTTATTCTGAAAGTCTGCAGTCGGTTGATACAGAAGTAACTAGTAACTATCCATACTAACATAGCGCAAGGTTTCTCTTTTGCATTACAACTAAACATTTTTAGTTGGGGTCATTAAAATGCAAAAACAACCTCTAGCTAAGTTCAAGTTCAAGCTTGAATATACAATAAATTATCATTCGATGCATTTTTTCTTCCTTTTCATTGGCCGAAAGCAAACCACGTGACGTGCAATTAACTGCCTACAAATAATGGTCTGCTTATGCGCATTACTGTTTAACTGTGTTTTGCTACAAATAATATTCGGCTCATGCGTAATTGAAACCACGCACTTGTGTGAAAATGGCAAATTGCTTCCCTGAGCTGTCAGAGAGTGATGAAACATCTTTAGTTGACCAAAATTATGAAAAACAAACTCCGTGATCGAATGATAAAACAATTATTGATCTCGGTTATCGCAAAATGTCATGATTTGTAAGTGTCTCGCCGATCAGTTATTTTCCTCAGCCTTCGGCCTCGCCAAATAATTGATCTGCTCGCCACTGACAGATCACGATATTTTGCTCAACCTCGTCCAATAATTGTTAATTATTTGACAGGAACTTCATGATATCTTACACAATCAGTGATGAAAAGGCATACATGACATTTGAATTTAAGCCAGATAAATAAAAGAACAGCAACAACAAAAAAACAAAACAAAACAAACAAGAACAGAAACTGAATAGCAAAGATGGTGTAACGTTCATCTTTTCACGAGCATGAAAGAAGGAAAAGCGGGAAACAACGCAAGACCTTTGGCACACCAGTGGGGTTTTCTACTACTGAAAACGAATACGATCTTGTAGGCCATCTGCTAGGTTCATGTGAAGCACGCGTCCTACTGTGCCCTGTCTCCTAGCTAGGAGAAGTAACAAAAGCAATTATTAAAGGGAAACGTTATTTATAAAATTTATACACGACATGTTAAAAAAGACGCAAATGACAATTGAATTTCAATATAAAGCATGCACTAGTTTACGTGAAAAAGAAAACGAACAGCAAAATGATTTTTTTAAAGATTTATTATTCCCTCTACCATGCACGAGTCTGTGGGCTAGGAAATAAATATATATGTTCGTTTAAAAGGAATTTTGAATCCTTTCCTTCAGTCATAAGGTGACAATTGATCTACTGCGTGGTCAGATCGTAATAACCAAGAACTATCAGGTTCGTCTGCTATCGCGTAATGTTGTAACATTGTATTAGCTGACGTCAAAAGTATCATAAAGTTGTGAATGTCTTTTAACTAAAAACATGTTTTCAGAATTATTTCAGGGTGATTGTCTTAAAAAAAAAAGAAAAAAGAAAAGAAAAAAACGAGTTAGAACACAAACGTCACTAGTTTGACACCATTTATTCAAAATTTATTTACAAGCGGTGTGAAGCGTGACGTTTTGTGAGTTTTAAACAGTTGCCATTATTTTCAGTTAACAGGCGGAAGGCTTAGACACTTAAAAATTAAACATGCTTTCGTATGAAGTTGCAAAATGCTGGGGAAAATTTCTATTTCGCGAAAAATTTTCGGTTGAGCCAGTTTAAGTACAAAGAGTACAAACGGACAAATTTCGGAGGTACTCTACTTTTTCCTTTTCAACCTGTCAAATTAATAACCGTTCGATTTGCACAAAATTTCCATTTTCACTTTCTTGTCTAATTGCACCAGTAAATGCGTAAAGGCCACCATTTACATCGTCCATGTCGTTCTTGTAACATCGGTTCTATTCAAAATTAAAGTTGATTCCACTGGTATATTAAAAAAAAAAATGGAACCAAAACTTCAATGAAAGACAAAGCGGCGTTCACCGGTTAAAACCCACTTTTATCATTCGCACAAACGTTTCTTCTTAATTCTTATGTAATCACTTAGTATTAGCTAGCTGGTAGGAGCAATGACCAAAGTTTATTGCTTTCCTTTCATTATCCCTTCTGGTGATGTGGCGGATGATCGTCACCTGAAAAGACCACCTTGCATTAACAGAATGAATGGCTTGTCCCGAATATCATTACAAAGCCAATCGAGGCGGGACAAGACAAATACAGGAACACTTGAGAAAAGTAAAAAGAACTTACAAATACAGACATGCAAAAACTTTACGTAGTAACAGCGCTCTTTGTTCCGTTTATTAGAATAAGTGAACAGGTGATCTACGAACTGGGAGTTTATTAAACGGCACCAAAACGTCATGTCGCAGGGAGTTAGAAAAGTGATATGAATGCATTAAATGAAATAGTTATTTCTTCAAGGAATGAAAGTTGTGCAGTAGT
The DNA here is from genome assembly GCF_977016875.1 of Pavona decussata. NCBI lineage: Eukaryota > Metazoa > Cnidaria > Anthozoa > Scleractinia > Agariciidae > Pavona > Pavona decussata. The sequence goes on along the minus strand of NW_028145430.1, from coordinate 760,711 downwards.
CAAAGTATATCATACTCAATTTGAGAACGTGGTTTTTATTTTGCTGGGGTTGAGGTGAACGAGCTAAAATGCGTCCAAAACGTTGTTTTGTTTAATTATAACGGCCGTCTTTTCATAGCACCATGACATCCATATCGTAGCTAATTATGTTAGCCAATGAACTAACCGACAAAAGTGGGTTCAATTAACCGGTGAAGGCCGCTGTGTCTTTCATTCAAGTTTTGCTTCCAATTTTGACGTCTTTAATTTCAATGCGGCATTCCAATTATGTGTAATCTCAAGCAGTTTAAGGCCTGGGTTTGAAGGGTGTTCAGAAATTATGAATGATCTCCTATATCTTCGGTTTGTCTGCCTAGAACAGGATGAAATTTTCCCTGAATATTAAACTTGATGTTTTCTTTTGCCTTAACGTATAATTTTAATCACGTGACATATCACGTGACCAAAAAAATGAGGATTTCGTAAATCGGCGAAATGGCGGCGAATTTTCTTTATAAAGATAACTGAATTAGTGTTTCCGAAGCAGATTTTAAATATTTAACTTTCTACGTTTGGAATGACTGTCCTTAAGTTTTTAAATTGGAGAAATTAACGATCAAAGGTTGAATTGTGGACTAAAAAATGACCTTTGCCCTGATAATTTTTTTTCTGGAGAACAATGGACGATCATTCCAAACGTGAAGCGATTGAGATATTTAATCTTTATTAGAAACGCGTTTTTGTTTGATGTTATCTCTAAAAACCGTCGCCTACCTGTCATATCTTTGCTTTTTTCAAAAAAATGATCACGTGACATGTCACGTAATCTATAGCACTACTTATTATGCTTAGAAATTTTCAGAATGATGAGATCTTTTTATCTTCCAAATTTCAGTTCAGTGCCATTGAATTTGTTAAAGTTATCTAGAATAAACCATTTTTCCTCTTAAAAGCCCTTAACCCAGGCCTTAAACTGCTTGAGATGTTTCATAGCTATCAAATAGAACGTGGGGGGAGATTTAAAACATGCAGCTACGTGATATGAAACTCATTAAATATACTGACTTAACTTGACTTGATCTTGCTCGTCGTTATAAAGGAACAAAGAAACTCGTTTTCCCAAGTACTCTTCTGCTGATATAAAATGGCCGCGATAACAAACTATACTGGAGACGGAGAATGGCAAACATTACTCACAGAACTGTTTTGCTCAGCAGAATTAACTGGAACTATACACAGCCAACTGATATGCCTTTCTGTGTTAAACATTTTTTTGTCCATTACTGCATTTTTGGGGAATACGTTGATCCTAGTCGCCCTTTACAAAGAGACTTCACTACATCTACACTCCAAAGTCTTTCTTCGTAACCTAGCGATCACTGATCTCTTTGTTGGTATCATCGTAGAACCTATTCATGTGGCTTACTGGATATCTGCGGTAAAGGAACAATTGAACATTTGTCGCTTTTCGTTAGTTGCAATCATTATGGCAGCGCAACTGTTGTGTTCAGTGTCACAATTGACATTGGCTGCTATCAGTGTGGATAGGCTTCTCGCCCTGCTGTTAGGGGTCAGATACAGACAAGTTGTAACTTTAAAGCGAACGTACGTAACTGTAATTTCTTTGTGGTTTTTCTCTGCTGTTGGTTGCATAATGTACGGCTTTTGGAGTAAACTAGTATCATCAGTGTATAGCTACATAATTCTAACACTGTCTCTAGTAATTTCGATTTATTCTTACACGAGGATTTTCCTCGGGCTGCGTTATCATCAAACTCAAATTCAAGACAATGTCACAGGACAACCGAACGAAACAATTCCACTGAACATAGCGCGATACAGGAAGACAGTGTCCACTGTTCTATGGCTGCAGTTGACGTTGGTTTTTTGCTATCTACCATATGTTGTAGTTGGGCCATTGGCAATTCGAAAAATACGAAGCGAATCATTGTCTTCAACAATTTATCTTGTACATCAGTTAACAATAACTTTAATTTATTTCAACTCGTCATTAAACCTACTTCTTTACTACTGGAAGATTAATGAAGTAAGACAAGCAGTAAAGGATACAGTCAGACATCTGTTTTGTTCATCAAGTTAGTAGTTACAAGGTAATAACGTGCCATTAAGACCTGTACTTTAGTTTCAACGAAAGCGGTATCTTTAAGGTTTTAAATTTCCAAGTTCACACTTTCTAAGTCTATGACATTCTCAAACTCAGTAATTCATGAAGAAAAAAAAAAAAATAAAGGAAATCACTGAATACCGTGAAGGAGATTTGGGAATGTGATCTTAATTCTTAAAATTTGGTGAACTTTTGCCTTTGACTTCTCCAAGAATTTCCCAAGGGAACAAGCTGGAACAGACAAGCAACTAGTTCAATACCGTTGATTTAGAACGAACAATAGGACATTTGTCACTTCGATTCGGTTCCCAAAGCGAAGCATTTATTCTGAAGGTCTATAGAGTGTTTTCATTCACGTGACCACCGGCCATATTGGTTTACTGAAACAAAAGAAAGTATTTGCAAAAAAATAGAGTTCAATTCCCAGAGGTTTAGTTTGGGACTTTCTTTGTTTTGGGACACCAACATGGCCCCCGTGACGTCATATGAAAACACTCTATAGTCGGGTGACACAGAGGTAAAGTAACTGTTGATAGGTAGATAGCGTACGGTTTTATTTTTTTCTTAACAACTTAAACTTTTTAGCTCAGCTAAAGTGGGCATTAGTTGTTTGCCATTTACAATATATTGTTGTGCTTTTTTTTTTCTTTTTTTTTTTTTTTTTTTACATTTTGAGAGATTTGACGTGAACTGTCTTCTGGGTTTTGTTCTTGCATGAGAATTTACAGTAGCATTGGTTTGTTTCAACTTCTCGTTAAACCCAATTTTTTCGTGCTTAGGAAAGATCAGAGAAGTGAGACAAGCAGTAAAGTATACACAGTAAGACAGCATTTTTGTTGATCAAGTTAGTAGTTACAAAGTCTTTTTGTGGCAGTTTAAAATCGGTAGTATATTTTCATCTGAAGCCGGGCTAAGTAATATTAATATGGTTGTAAATTTGGATAAGTAAAATATGACAATAAAATGCTTTTCTTTAAAAACTGAGTTTTATCTTACAATTTTTGTTTGTATTAAGAACCCAAATGACTAAACAAAAGAGTTAATTCTTTTTCCTCATCCTGTTACAAGTCTTGTTCACGTTTAAAGTGGAGTGTACCAGCATAATTCATTACCAAGGACTGAGGTCAGTTAGAGCTGTCAATTTATTTACTCATACATGTAATCGCTTGCGAAACTGGAGAAGGTAGTGAAAGAGAACAGATCAGCTCACTTTTAAACAGCTGAATGAAATGTTCAAGACCGAATCCAGTGGCATTCAGGAAGTCCCTTGTGAAGGCCTTAAAGTTATGTGCCTGACTGAGAAGGATTGAGTGAGTGGGTCACTGGTGAAAAGCAGCGAGAGGGACGGTTGACATTGATCGAAAACTCGGTCGCCGGAAAACACGAAATTTAAATCCTTCCTCGCGATGGCTGACTTTATAGGATGGTGAAATAAACTGAGGACTTCTAAATTCCGGAAAACATTTAACCTGAAAGTCCACAGTCGGGTGATACATAAGTGAAGTGACTTATGATAAGCAAAAAATGAGGTTTTTAGTCTGCAAAAAAAAAAAAAAAAAAAAAAAAAAAAAAAAAACGGAACAACCGACATCATTTAAAATTCAAAATATTTTCTAATTTGAAATAAAAGAGGAAGTTGAACAAAGGTAATTATGGAACGAGAACGTCATGATAAGGAAAAAAAAAATAACCGTTTATTTCATGATTGAGGGACATGCGTGTGCTCACGACGGGAGACAAACGATTAATTTTGAGATATCGTTTCAAACCGCGATGACCAACATCTTTCATTAGTTTCCCTGCAATTTTGGAAAGGAAGTTAGAAATTGAATTTAGGAAACCTACTCTTCTGCAGACTAAGAAAATAAAATGTTCTTAGCCTTAATCAACAGATATGCCCTCGCACGCTTAGTTGGTCACGTGGGTAGGTTGCTTGTGCCACTAAACACGCGCGCGAGATTGGTTGACATGCAGGTTATGCATACAAAAACAGGCCCATTATTTGATATTGTCAATACGCTTTATAAATATGCGTCAGATGTTTCGATTTCCTCCAGTTAACCGAATCTCTGATTAAAAACTGAGTCGTTGGGACGGAAATTTTAAGAATAGAGTTTCAAGTTTTTGACTTGAATCTTGGCTGCCTCTTTTGGAGTCCTCAAAAATTTATAAGTTAAGTCAAAGTTTACGAGGGGGTGAAATTTCTATGCATTTTGCAATGTTTCTCGGCCACGCGCTCAAAACTGGTTCCCGGACCGTTTTCTTTTCCTTCATCCTCGACTCCATTTGAATTCTTGAGAGGATTACCGCTGTACACTCCTTCCTAGACTCCCGTTCCCGGTTCCCTGTTCCACGTTCACCGTTCCTGATTTTAGAAACATCCAAAAATTGTTGTTGCCCGAAAGAAAGCATTTTATTTGTAAACGGCTTGTCAGTTTGGCACCGTGTGATGTTTTCGAGTCTGTGAACAGGCTCCCAAGTGGGGTGTAGGGCGAAGAAAAAAATCGAGCTCGGAGAGGGGGCGAGAAAGAAAGGGAGCCTGTGACCAATCTTTTGTTGCCGCCGTTCCTCCTCTTGTAATTAACCCGAGAGTAATATGTCAACAAGATAATTTATGCCAATCATTCCTCGATTGAGTCGGAATATCAATAATATTTGTCAATATTTATTGGGGAAATCCAGCGAGAACGAAAGCGCCCTTATGCGAAAAATTCTTGAGCTCGCCTACACGCAAAAAAAGGTGCCGATAGTTTCCGTTTTCAACTCTTTAAGGGCAAAAAATTGCTAATTACTCCTGGGCAACAAACACCAAAAGATTCGCCGACCGTACGATCGTCGACTAACGAAGCACCTTCAGCGAACGTGTACTTCTTCGTTTCCAGTGCCGATTGCAAACGTTTTGAGGCCTAAGTTGGATAGCTTCTCAAACTTGTCCTTCATTAGTACCAGCGGCGTGACAATTACAACCGTAGAACATTCAAAGTTCCACATTTCTTTTACAGTGCAATTACTGTTACCTGGGCCACTTAAACAAAACTAGCCAGTCAGATTGCAGGACAAGAACAATGAATTTCAACCAAAGCTCTTTGAACCAATCACGAGTAGACGGAAAACAACAGTTAAAACCCAAAATTTTGGAATCATTCACTGTTTGTATCATAATGTGATCTGATTGGCCACTTTTAAGTGGACCCCCAGTAATAGTAGTCGCACTGTAACACCCAAGGAAGCAACTGGAAGATCAAACTCTAGTTGTAACCGGTCGATAAATATTCCAAAAACATCTCGCTTTTTAGCTACAGATTGTAGGAACCGGAATTCGGTCGTGCTATGGGGTGAAAGTAGAAGCGAGAACAGCCTGGTTGGGAAGCTGAACGATTACTCGTCATATTTGAGTTTCATATGTTTATAGCCTCTATGAATATAAGGGAAACTACAACAGCAACGAGTGTGTAAAAAGTATTATAATTACTGTTAGTGACAACTTTATAATTAATGTTACTGATATGCGAGATTAGGAAGATCTTTTTAAAAACATTGTCATTATCTTCCACGTGTAATCTTTATTTTAAATTCTTTTCAGTTACGTTATTTAATCGTCATGACACTGTCAAAGCTGGCGGTAATTTACAGCAAATTTTGATAAAAATATAATATAGATAATTAAGGCTACAACTAAATTTCCATCCAAATGAGGGCAAACGCACAGGGAAAAAAATAAAATGAAAATGTAGTCATGTTTCACTCGGCACGTTTGTTCTAATTGGTTAGAGAACATAGAGGAGACGATATTCCTCGATACTACTTGAAACTTTGCTAAGACTATTGTTATGCGTGAAAAAATGATCTATGTAACAGCATCACAATGAAACTTAAACGAGATAAGAAGCGAAATGCCACACTATGCTTGTATGGTGTCGGTGTACCTCTCGTAGGGATTATACTACATTAGTTTGCCCTGTAGTGGCAAACGAATTTTACACGGTGTCCGGTCTGTCACGGAAACGGTACAAAGCCCACAAGAATAATAGTTATATTGATAATTTCGTTATGATCGTCTTAGTGATTTCCTCGTAGCAGTTGAAGGGCAACGAGAAAAATGGCTAGAGAAAGGCCTGTTGAGACAGATGCTGCACCACTTATCGCCTTTTTCCCACTGCCAGTGTTACAGAGCGACCCGTAGGAATCTTGAATTATGGTAGCAACGTCTTTTTCAAACTTGCAGTAAGACGTCTGCGCAAAGTTGGAGCAGTTTACGGCCGCTTTGAAATTTCTAACCAAAAGAGAAATGAAGAAAGAAATCCAAATGAGATTGTGGTAGAGACAACACGGCCCACAAATTACTCATTGCATAGACGGTTTGCTCTTCAATTTCAAAATGGTCCTGCACTGTTCGGGTCTAGCAAATGTGTTTAGGCAATAAATTAATGATTCAAGATGACACATCAGTAACTTTTACATGGCTGGCTCTGCGAGAGGGCAAGATGAATCAAATCCTACGCTGTGATTAGCTCCATCTTGCCAGCTTAGTCCAAGTTTAGTGTGTGAACAAAACAAACTTTCCTCCGATTTTAGTTTTGTTTGAGGGAAACGCTACATAAATTTTCCTGAAAACTCAACACTTGCCCGAACAAAAGGAATGGGATATGAAATCATCTTGACCAAGTGCCACGTAAATTTTGTTTTCGCTACAATGAATGTCCCGTTGAATGGGTGAGCTATTCTAGATTTCCAAACATTAATTTTGTAAAGATTCCTTTCCCTGTACCTGTTAATTTGTGTCTCAAGTCAAGTATAAAATTAATTAGTTTTCCCGCTTTGCAATGAGGGTTTTAAATACTAGTGCTGTGAAAGTTCATTGAATTATACAGTGAAACTCACGTTTTCACGTTACCCGTTTTGTAAACCACAAAATCTCCTCAATGTTTCGCCTAGCTTTCTACTTTACCCACTCTATTTTTCGGCTTATCTTTGCATACGTTTTCAAATATAGTGTTTCAATTAAAGACGAGTTTGCCGAGTTTAAATCTACCCGCACCTGCGAAAATCTAAATTAAAAAAAATTGCTTACTCCTTTTAACCCGTGAAAAGTCTAACTCCTTAAAAGAATATAGGATGTCCAGTTTTTTATGATGATGATGATAATGAAATATAACTACCTGCATAGTTGATCAGAATTTACGTTTTGTGAGTTGTATCCCTCCCTGATAGGCAAGGCGCATTTCTCCATCTCGGACATAAACTCTGCACTACAGGGGAACAGCGGTCTAACTTTGATGTCAAGATCGATAGCGCGCAGACTCACTGGTTCACAGTAAAACCTGCGGCCACGTAGAACTGCTGTCACAGCCTTTTCAATGTCATCTTGGAGCCGTTGGTTGTTTGCGTAGTCTTGGCAGACCCTGGATAACTGATCGTCGAGGCATTTTTTCAGTACAGTCTCAGCGGCCCTTGAATTTCCATAAAAGAAACGAAAATATATTACTTCACTATCACAAGTAATGGGTTCTTCCCAAAGTGTTTCTATTCGAGGAATTTACACTAGTTACGGCTTATTATGGCCTTTTTTATTAACTCCAGTATCCAAATACATATTCTCCTCACTGCTGACTTCAATATTTTTCTTTCGGTACCAGTTGGAAGAACTCGTTTGCACACCAAGGCATTTTATCTTTGGCGATCATTTTCTTCGTTCTCATAACCTACATGCCTGATGCAGTAGTGATATTCGAAGGAGAAATTAGATGGTGGTTACTGTTGGTACTTCTTGCACAATTTGTGACGCCATTAATTTTAACGACCGAAGGCCGATGCAGTGGGATGAGATCTTGCAGTCACGAGTAAATGAGAACTATCGAATGAATCAGGGCTTCTGCTTCAGACATGTATGACGAGTCAATTGGAAGCAGATTTTGCCTTCCCATTGACCGCTACCTCTAATTTAAAATTGATTCTTTAAAATACCGTTTAGGCCAAACGTTTTTCCATCACAAGGTACGTAACACGCCAACACAAAAAAAAAGGTAAAAAATGAAAAATGAAAGCAGCGGGATTGAGCACAAAAAAATCGAATGGGCCGCTGTCAAAATGTTGGTTGTGAGCTTTTT
>NW_028145430.1:697500-747500 GCF_977016875.1 Pavona decussata | reverse complement strand
CGTCGTTTGACAAAGTTTTCAGCAGCATACGTCATCAGAATCAATCAATCAATCAATCAATCAATCAATCAATCAATCAATAAATCATTTAATTATTCAATCATTATCAATCAATTAATTAACCTTGACCAACCAAATCAGTACTATTAGAAAGATGCGTCCATGGTGTTTTGCAGTTTCGCTACCAAATGAAGGGATGCTCAGGGCTCTCAAGAAGTTTATATAATCAATCTGTGCAATTATGGCTTAGTTCTATGCTTGCCGCCTGATTGTATATTTCGCTCGTAATACACTAGAACTACTCCTGACATCACGGACACAGTCAAAAACAACCGCAAACTAATGCATTTTCTTTTTCCGAGTATGCCTGAGTCACTGACTGAAAAATTCATCTATCATCGTTGGTATTAGCTTGTAGCAACTCTTTTTTTTCCAAGATGTATGAGAGTCTGGAACCTACTTCCCAACCTTCTTCACAGCAATAATCGCCTCACGTATCAAGTTTTAACGTTAGCCGGTAAAATCTGGATTCATTTCTTATATGGCATCTTGATGGCACCGTCAGTCTTCAGCGAGTTTGACTTTTCAACACTTCAAAACTAAAAGGGAAAATTTTATCTTGGAGGGTAGGAATGCAAGTTGAATTTAAAGAAAGCTACGCAGATCGGACATGAAGCGACACACGGTTCACCTTAGTGAGCTGAGTTCTCAAGTTAGCAGGTGGATTGCAATTCAGCGTAATACATTTCTTTCTTCCTTCCTTCCTTCCCTCCTTCCTAAGTTCAATTATCAATTATTGCTTCCTTCCATCCTTTTCCCCTTAAATAAATCAACTAACCAAAAAATGGAAATCAATCAATCAATCAATTAATCTTTCACTCATTTATTCATTCGTTCGTTCATGCCTTCTTTCTTTCTTTCTTTCATTTCTGTGTATTGAAACTGAAAGAGAAGGCAGAATGGTCAGAGTGTTTAGAGATGCTCAGTTGCATTGTGTAGTTTCCACTTTCAATTCCTCCAAGCACAATCACAGTAGTGATTTTGACACTCTGGCCGGGTAAGAGGATCCTTCTTTTAACCAAAATGGTTAGAATCTATACCGTTTAACCCTTTCAAGACCGGGGGGAGTAGGGGGGGGGGGGGAGATTCTACCCGCGGAACATTTCAACCTGGATACCGTTTTCTTACTATTTGAGCAAATGACCTAAGACTTTAGGACTTTATTCGGAAATTTATCTGGGAACACTCTCATATTTCAATGGACCTACCTGCAGTTTGTGTTTGGTATAGTCAGTAGATTTGTGACCATTTCTCTCTGGCACTGCTGCCCATTGGATATGAAGTAGGTAATGTTACAGTCCCCCACATTGATTGTACCTGAACTTGTTTGTATCCATTGACCTGCAATGTAAATCACTCCGACTGTTGGCTTGGAAAAAGAGAACTGGAAAACCTTTCTTGAAAGCTTCAGAGAAGTTTTGAGCTTGAATAGCAGATGGAATAGGGGGAGAGGAGGGATTGAATGCGAAGACGGAGAGGAGAGTGGGTGGAGGGAGCGGACACGATGAACTTCACCAAAGGAATAAGAAAGAGAAGGCTCTTTTTGTTTACCGTATTCTCCTCCACGACTCCTATTGTAGTTCACATCCTAATTCCCTCTGGATCAGTTGCAAAAAAAGACGGTCTTGGTCAAGATGTCGTCCAACAAGTCTACAAACATTTTGACCTGCGCGACCGACAAACAGTCGACTCTTCGCTGATACTTGTTTGAGTATCGGTTTACATGTCGGTCGGTTGTCTAAGTCGCGAATAAATTAATGGTCAACTGATATTTCGTCGACATGTCAGTCGGCGATACTTTACCGATATTAGGCTGACGGGTTGGTGATACTTTGGCGCCACTTTGTCGATACCCCAGCTGATGCTCGTTCAATGATGTTGGTCGAGTGTGAGTCAACTGTTAACTGATGCTAAATGTCATGCCCATCAACATATCAGCCGACTGTTGGCCGATCATTGGTCGAATTTCGACAAGCATGTGTCCGAGTATCGAGCGAGTGTTGGCCTGGGCCGACAGACACGGAGTGTCACTAGTTAATTGACAGCTTGCTCACACGTTTCAGCACTTACACTCTGTTTTTTTTTATTATTATTATTATTTTTTATAAGAACGTTTAATTTTGGAGCTGAGGCTGAACGTTCTTATATTTTTCGCGATTTGAGGCTGAAAACGTTCTTAAGATGTTCTTAAATTACATAGTATACACTACATGTATTTGAGTAAATCACCGGACGCGACCAGGAAACCTATCAAAGTGCATTGTCTGCTGAGATATGGTATCAATAACTGCTGATTATGACAAACTGAGATGTGTGTCACCATTGTTAATGTTTTACAAAACATGCCCTTAAGTATTTTGGTTAATTTACATTTGTTACCTTGATTTTATATTACAAATTAGCAAAATAAAAACGTTCTTAATCGACTCTCAGCCTGAGGAATGTTCTTAATACGTTCTTAAAATTTTAGTTAATCTCAGCCTCGACGTTCTTATAAAAAAGGTTCTTATAAAAAAAAAAAAACAGAGTGTACTTAGCAATTCCCAGAGACTTCGTTAACATTTCCACCGACACTTTGCTGATATTTCACCGATTCTTCGCCTATATTTCGTCGATACTTAGCGATATCCTACCGATAAATCTACCGTTGCTTCGGCTGACAGTCGGCCACCAACTCGACCCGGCTAAGTATCGATCGATAGTTGGTCGAAACTCGGTCGTGCGTCGGTCAACTACCGGTCGAGTATGAACCGAGAGTCAGCCAACAGTCGACCGCACACAAGCTAAAGTGAAGCCTGCAGCTTGTTTAAAGGCACAGAAACGTGTTCCTGTATTGGGTCATTTAATGGCTGTAAAAACTGAAACATAACTGATGCACACATAATACCCCATATGTTTGTATTCAAAGAATCTGAAACTATAGTTATATTAGTTGTTGTCTGCCTGTTGATTTACTGCCATTATAGTTAAAACAAAGAAAAAAGTATGATGACAACTGCAAGACTAATGAACAACGAGGAAGAAACCAACAACCATTAACGCGAAAATACATATGACCTCCTTTTACTGTGATTCTTGTTTTTTTTTTTTTTGTTTTTTTTTTTCACTATCCTTTTTTTTTTAATGTTTTGCTCTGTTCATAGCGTGACAAGAAAATACATATTGATCGCCAAGTGACGTCACAGTGCTATTCCAACGGAGCTATCAAGCCAACTGGGAGCTAGTCATTGCGTGAATCCTAAACTACGCCCGCAGGCCAGGTTCTTAGGGGCCATTTATATCCCTCCCCAATTGAACATAAGAAATAACCACATATTGATGATGTATAATCAAGATTTTGAGATATGGTCTGGAGCTTTTTATAAGCTGCTTTGATAGCAGATTAGATTTAGCGTAGCCTTTTTAGGTGTGTGGTGCATAACAGTCGCAAAAGAATATAACTATGTTCGCACAAGGTATTCAGTTGTCAAATATCTTTGCAATATGAATATAGCATTCATTGACAGGAACGCATACGACGCACTTCCACAAATTCAATGCGCCAATATATTTTTATTTGCCCTAAATTAAACGGGAAGTGTCATGAGGTTTTTGACCTCTTTTGTTAAAACTGGTAAAATAAGACCTTCATTACCTACAAAATAATTCTAGAACAACAATTCAACTCGTGATCTATTCTAGCGCATTTTGGAAACAAAAATGCAAGAACTTGAAAAACGTTAGTCTATCATTTTACAAGTTTCAATCCATTCCGACCTACTCTGTCTCTCAGTCAGAGGCACTAATCGACAGTTTTCTTGCACTGGGGTAATAATTTACAACAAAACTAGACAATTACTTTTGTTGTTTTTGATGACAGACAGATATTTTGAGGCAGTTTTGAAATGACATCAAAAACCCCGAGCCCTTCGGCGCTTCCTTTTAGCCCAATTTTCAGTTGTAAATTCCGGAAACTTTCCGTCTCAAATAGCAAAGCTTTTTTCCTCATTCGTTCTAAACTTGCAATCTCATTGGTAGATTAAAAAAAAATTACGTGATGGCGCAATAATCGATGGCGCAAGTGGCCATTACAAAGTGGAAACGGAAATTTTGTGAATAGTTCGGCGGTAAATTTCTGTTGTCCTTCAATTCCCGTTTGATCGTCGCGATCTTTTTGCATTTTAACCGGTGTCCAGTGGAGAAATGAAAAACAATTTCTACTAGACTAACGTATCATCAACGATTTTATCATTACAAAACATGCGTGACATAACCGGGAACACAAACTGATCTTAATCACGCTGACATTTTGAATTGAGTATCCACGATAGAGGGGCACTCAACAAGGACAGTTTTAAAAGGAAAAATCCTTAAAGTGTTGTCTCCTGTGTTCCCGATCGTTCTATGTCCTTTTAAAGGCATATTCCAGTGTAAGCTAGCTAAGGTTTCGTTTCCAGGATCGAAAATTTATGTTATCGAAATATGTTATGTTATGTTTTTAATATGTTCAAGAAAAAGCTTTCGTTTCCCTCACGGACTTTGCTCTCATTGAAAAATCTTTGATCCGGAAAACGAAACCTTTTTGTTTGATATAATATGACAGGATCAAGGAACAATTTTTTCTCGAACATTTTGATCTGTTCGGATGTTTTAGTTGAAAATTTAACTCGCAGAACGAAACCAGTGCTAGCTGACCTAATTCTTTCGTGATATTTGCCCCTTCGAAAACGAAAGGTATCAGTTTTCAAGTGTTACGAAATTTTGAGCGGATTTTTTGCCGAAGAAAATTGTAGATTTTCTTTACGACTAAATCCGAATTTATGAGGCGATTGAGGCCTTCCGAACAGATATCCACCGAAATGAACTGCTGGGTGCCACTGATGACCGGATATTGCAGATATGATATCGAAACAATCACAAAAGACCATCAGATCAAAGCACGATTTTCGTATCCAAGACTTTAGCTGCAATGCTCTACGGTTTAAGCGTCCGACGACCCTAATCAAAGCAATGAGAACAATTATGGAACCCCTTCAACTGATTGCCGTAATCCCGGGCGTAATCGAAGGCGCAATTCATCGACAAAATGTAAGCATAATTGTAAACATCATTCCATGCAGATCAAATCTGATTAAAGCTATCACCCGCTGAAAATATACGGTTTGAAGCCGAACCAAGCCGAGAAGAGATCAACAAGCGAACCTGGTTTCCAACAAAGATCTAAATTGCTCCACGGCAAACGATTTTATTGAAAGGATAACAATAAGTAGTCAATTTATTATTCCATGCGCTCTCCATGATTCAAAGGCGTGCACGGCAGGTTAAGCTCAAGTCAAGCGGAGAAACGTTTGGTTTTCAGTATTTGGATAAGAAATATCCGTTCTTAATTCATAACTGTTCAAAAAGGGTAGACTTAATTCTCCTCTGTCGATGTAAACTAAAGAAAGGGATGAACATGCATGTCGACGAAAAAGTTAGAATATTTCAGTTGTCGTCTGACGAAACCGAAGCAACTTGTTTCCGCTTTCGAATCGCCATGTTTGCTGTACACAACGCTTTTTTGAGTATAAATCGTAGAGGTAAAGCTTATCAATCTTACCTGCGATCAAAAGGATGATACTTGCTGCTAAAGCCCACATTTTCACAAATTTGTACGCCAGACTTTGAATAATAGATATGGTGACATGTATGTGTGATATTAGGGCTTTTGACAGGTGTAGCTTCTTTGAGGTTACCGAAATTAGATGACGTGACCATTGTGCGTGACGGCGAAGCAACCACAGACAGTTGTATACTATATCCGCAATCGTGGCATATTGAACCGACGATTTAAGCCGCCGTTACACGTTGAAACTTTTAGCTGAAACTTGTGTGTAACGGCGAAAGAGATCAGTTTCACGAAGTGGTGTTACACGGTGAAACTCTTGTTTTTTCGCCACTGAGACCGTTGCAAGCCGTTGCATAAGTAGAAAGCGGTTCTACTTTTCGTGAAACTTGTCTCGCAACGGAAGTTCGAAAAAGTTTCACGAAACCGACCATGTTACACGGCGCTACGCCTGCTGAAACTTATTTCGCAGCGCCGTTGCACACAAGCTTCAGCTAAAAGTTTCAACGTGTAACGGCGGCTTTTAATTGCTGGTTGTTTACACTGCCGATCGCTTCTAAAATGGCCACAGAAAGCCCAAAAAAACTCGGATCAAACTTTAAAAGAAATTACAGCTATTTCAATTAACGTTGTCGTGTTTTTCCCGGGCTTTACCGGTGACAAGGCTCATAAATACTGAAAGTGTGGCTTGCTGTGTAACGTTTGCAATCCGGTAATTTAAAGGTTGTCTGAGGTGCACATAAGATTTGGACAAACTCTGAATATTTCCGTCTTTGGTTAATTTTCTGTTGGGGTGAGCCGTTCTCCGTTATAGCGGTAATTTTAAATTTCATTTTGAATAGGCCAGATAACAAGAAAATGATCACTGAGATTGAGAGCCTTCTCTCTATCAACCGGTGAATTTTACAGCCCGTCTGGCCCGTCTCCATACAAACCTCAGCAAAATTCCCTCAATTTACAAAGCTAAATCTTCGCTATTTTAGAAGACAAGAATCTCGGAAGTAGCCTTTTTTACCCCTAATTTTAAGGTGCTATTACAAAGGTGTAAATAGAAAGAGCGACCTAACCTATCATAACTTCAAATTCATTAACAAAATACCCGTATCACCTTACGGTCCTCCCTCTCTCTCCTCCTTCCGCGCTCGAGCGGAGACAAGTAAGAGACTGGGGAGAGTGGGGGGGGGGGGGGGGGGACGTTTTCCTTCTCATTTCCGACTTTTCGCTCCTTTTATCGTTTTATGGCCATTTTATGACATCTGTGTGAGCAAATACAGATTGATATGTTGGGATACTTTAGCTGAAAATTTTATTTCCCGAATACATTAGCTGTTACCTGCTTTACGAAACTGCTAGTTGATCTTTTTTCGCCTACCTGCCCATACGTAAACGAAAAGGACTAGTTTTCCAGTGCTACAAAATTTTGAGCTGGCATTTTGCCCAGAAGAAAACAGTAGGTTTTCTTTACGACTGCGGAATACGAATTAGGCGATTACGACCCTCCGAACATATACCCATCGAAATAAACCGTTCGGGAACCTGTTCTGTTGAAATAGCTGTTGCATATACCACACACACACACACACAAACATACGAATCACTTTTCCGTCTTTTCCGTAAGCCCAACGGTAAGGTGGTGTGCAATCCTGAGTGCCAAAGCTATCTAATAAAAAAGTAAACGGTTGCTAAATCTAATGTAAAAATCCAAATCTCAGAGTGTTTCAGTCCGTGGGCGTAAAAAAGACAAAATCAGTCGCGATAGGCATGATGCTGCCATTACTGCACCTGGCCAACTAATTAGGTAGGGGCAAGCCATAACCATTCACCACAGGAGGTTCGGGAGGAGACGTCTTGAGGGTAAGCATTTGATGAATCGTCAACGAAGACACGGTTGGTTGCTTTGTGACTTCACATTAGGAGTCATGACTCGATCACGTTTTAAAATGGGGTGACAATTGAGAGTTATCCCCTCCCTCCATATGGTGAGTACCATAAGGTCCGAAATACGTACAAAGAAGCAGCGCTGGCGCAGCCCCAGTGAAAATCCTAACGACTAATTTCACTCTCTCCCTATACCAATCAGTACCCAAGCACTAGCACTGGGATTTTTTTTTTTCTACACTAAGCGAACGTACCGCAGCTTTTAACTTAACAATTCCCCGCTTTTTCGAACACAATCTGCCCTTGCTAAAAATATACTCGATCAGGAAAGGAGAGGTGGCAGTGTGGATTCTGCGAGCATTCCCCTGATTTTTAAACGACGTCGGTTCTAAGTTGTAAACGTATTCGGTTACACTGAAACCCTCTTGGCCGCCTATACTTCCTCTTCGCCACTACATTTTACAGAGTTCCGGTAGATCAATGAGATCACGAGAGAAAACATAGGCATTGGACAGTTTCTGGCGTAAAAGACTGACCTCAGGACACATTTTAGTAACAACCCTTTTCAATCAAAGTAGTAATTGTTCTGTACATTTACTATTTATGACCTAAATACTGGCATTTGAACTTTTTTTCTCAGAGTTATTTGAAGAATAAGACATGTTTATTTTAATTCTTCTTTACATTTGTCAACATACAGTTGTTTAAATTGTAATAAACTGTAAGTATCCGCTTTACTACGTGAAATCTGCATTGAGAGAACAAATACATCACACTATCAATTACAGTATTTTTGTCTATCGTTGTCATGGCCAAATCAAATTGACCAAAAAAATAAATTTTGCGAAACTTTAGTAATTCAATACAAATATCCGGTTCAAAGATCATATTGGCCTGAATAAGAAACCGTATAAAAAAAGCTGGTTGTGAAAGTCCGAGTCCGATGTGGCCTCTGAAAAACGGTATCGAAATACGTAAAGAAAGGGGAAATTGCCCTTTCATATACGGTAAAGTATAAATTGAAAACAATCAGCCCGTCATGATGGCGTCTCTCCGACCAAGTTAAATTGAAAGTGTAAGCTTTCGCCACGCATCACTGTCTCCGGACAGCGTGGGTTGAAAAGTTCATAGAGATTTTAATTATCCCTCTAAGTTGCTTGCTATGAAAGAAAACACCTGTTTCACAAAGGTTGAAGGGTTGTTTTGCGTGCATAGGTTAGCTGGACTGAATTGACTTCACTGTGTAGGATGCAAACCGCAAATTGAATACAGAATGTCAGTATCCCGAGGAGAGCACATAACACAACGGTTTTTATTGGTAGATTTTAAATTAAAACCAACATCCAAAGAAACTTCGCTTGTCAAATGGTCCCCTGGTGAAATCATGAAAGAAAGGTACAGCTTTCTAGTGCAATAATCATGATTTATTAGATTCACAGTTGCAACTTACTCAGTCTTCTCTCTTTTCATTTTTCTTTGAAAGAAAGACGTCCTATAGCTACTACATAATTCTTAGCGATCTATTCGTCTACAGCTTTATGAATGACTAACAGCGTAAAACCATATGGACTATTGAAAACATCCAGTTTAAAAAGCCTTCACCCAAGCCAACTTGACTAGTTTCACGAAGGTGTTGCCCAAGTTGTCAACTGTCTAGAAGACACAAGTTGAAGATCTAACTGAACTCATAGATTTTATATTACTGCTTCGTAAAAGAAATCAAAATGACTAGGACTGTTTTATTTGCAATTTTACTGGTAGCTCTCCTCGCCAATAGCTCGCAAGGCTTCATGGGGTGGTTTGGAAATGGGAGAAAGAAACCAAATGGAAGGAGGTCTTTAATTAAGGTACAGTGTAACAAAAATTATATACAACGAGTTGATAAGTTGTTTATTAGAACTTTATCTTATTGAAAAACTTTTGCTTGTGACGGTAAGTGCTAATGTTTATTCTTAGTAAATAGAACACGCGTCAATAGACAGCACGATAGATCCGCAATCAACAGCACGTGAGAAAACGTTAAAAACATATGTTTGTTTATTTTATTAAGTCTTTGCACTGGGAAATCATGAACAAAAATTCAAACTAGAAACCGCACGCGATCATGAGTAAACTTATCATCTGGAATTGCGAACAAATATTGATTTATCCTCGTGAAATCATTTTATAAAAGTGTTTTTTTTTCCTACTCATCGAACTAGTATATATATTCTTAGGTTTGAAATATCTTCTTCGATCTGACTGAAAGCTAGGGTTCAGAAAAGGCGTGATATGATAAAATAAACAACAAATAAACAAAAAATGTCTATCGAGACAGATCTTACGAAATTATACTCAGGGACTATTATGTTTATTGGCGATATTGACTCACTGAGCTACTACAGCTAACTCAAAACCTTTATTACTGATTTAGGACTTACAGCCAATGGTTTTTCGACAACGTCGGTTTCAGTTGCGTACGCGTGGAAGGAATTGCAATGTAAACGTTTTAGAATACAACAAAACAAAGCTCATTCTATATCAAAAGGTTCTCTCCTCGCAGCAAGGAATAATTAAATATTTCCCAAACTGTTAAAATTCTGAGAAATCTGCAAGTCAATAAAACGTCCCTTTTTGTCAAGAGTTGGAAAGTAACTCCTAGCGCGGTCCTTAAGGTGTTTTTGCACTCCCCGATGGACACTCATTACCGCGCCTTTGCCCCCACCCCTACTTCCCTTCCCCCGCAATCAGTGTAAAGTAACAAGAATGTTCTCAATTCGTTTTCAGAAAAAACTGTCTCAAGCTAATTCAAAAGCATATTTTTCACAATATTGAGTTTCAAATTAACTTTGTTCCAGATAGTAAGAACCCGCTGAAAAATAAATTCAGAGCGAAAGCGAAAACTAATTCATGATGACCGCGCGTGGAGGCATTTTCTTGCGCGGATTCATGCTTTCAGTAGTTTTTCGTTCCTACCAACAACAGGACCCTGACGGCAGTGTTGGATTAAATTTCATGTAAGGAAAAAGCATCGTCTTTGGCAATAAGTACTAGTAACAGTAGCTCACTGTAAACGGATGTTGTCAAGCATTCTCTTCAGCAGACGTTCAGGCGTGGGTGAGTTAACTCCAAGATCAACGTCATTACTTCCAATTTCAATTTGATGGCTAAAATTAAAGCCGATGAAAAATGTAATCAGCGTCGTGGGCCATTTTTATTGTAACAAAGGACATTCAACCATGCTATCCCGTGATAAATTCCTAGATTAAATGAGATGATGTTCTGCAGTTTGCATTCAAAGGATTGGAGAAAGGAGGGACGTAACACATTGTACTTGAACGATTAATGGCATAAATAATAACTGTCGATGAATGCGACCTTTTCAGTTAACTTTCTATCCATTCAATGGGATTAAATATCAACATGCAATTTCTTGTAAAAACATAAAAGGCTTTGTAAGGCATATAGTTCATTGAATCCCAAAGGGATAATAACCTCCCGCTCAACTCAGTGAGGGGAAAGGGAGGAAAGGGGGCGGTGTAAATATATGAATACGACGCCTTTTGAAAAAAAGAAATTGGAAAGAAAAGTAAAAAGCACGAAACGAATTAAATAGCATCAGGAATAGTCAAGAATTTCCGTGGGCCTGGCTTTACTCTTACGAGGCTAAAAACAAAACGCAATACACACAGCGGTTTTTAATACATAAATAACCATGGCAATTCTTGCTACGTGACTGAACTATACGTAGGTTTATACAAAACGGTGAACACACAAGGCGAGCACTGCCTATCATGGGGGCGGCGAAACATTGCGGGTGTTGAAAACTTCCTTAATTTACAATAAAATGAATACTTAATTAAGAATCAAAAATCTTACTATCTGCCGGATGCAAACTGTATACATTGCTTGTAAACAGCAACGGTTAAGAAAAATCAAAGAATAAAGTTGTTACTAAAAAGCAAATTTTAAGCTTCAAGTGGAGCATTTACTATCAAGCAGCAGTGGAAGGGATAATAAAGAAGAAGAAAGAAATAGAACTTTAAATAGGAAACTATTCGGGTACTTTCGCAACTACGTCCGAGACTCGTATACCCAATTACTATCCTCCTTTTACTTCAGATTGAAGAATTGATTCTTGCTTAGCGTGCGTATATGTTCGTCCAGTGGACGAAGGCGGGAAGTTTTGAGAGCACGAGAGAAGTGTAAGAGTTCAGCAACTCTAGCTTCTTGAGTGCTGTCCAAACTTCCCAAGTGCATCCATAACTTGATATACGCGCAGCTAAGGGCTTGAACCAATTCTTATACAAAATAGCTACAACAAAGTAGTGCGCGGAAAACAGGATTTATTTGTGATTGATTGAAAATTTTTTTCAATGCGCTGTACCGAAAAACAAAGGTTCTTATTGGCTGGTTACAAACACGCCACAATGGTATGGTCTGAACGGGAATGTTTTATTTGAATGTCAATGAAAAGTTGCTTCTTTGTATTAGTTTAAAGTCAATTAAAATGTAGGCAAACGAGTTTCCAAGCCCACAGAATGAGTTTTAGTACTCATTTGTTCAAATCAAAGTTCAAGGTTTAAACTAGGGTTTCAATTCATGACGATGTTTACGTACAGTTAGAGAAGACTCAATTTCAAGAGGAAAGTCCGGTACTTCTTCACTACTTTCGTCCATTTCCGAAGAAAATTTGTAAATACTAAGCGACGGAAACCCGAGTTGGTCTGATTTGCACACGTTATCTTTCGGAAGCACGGCCGTGCGTATGTTGAGACATGTACCATGATGACGCCAATATGAATTATATCGGATAGAATTGATATAAAAATAACTATCAAAAGGTGTCAAAAATGGTTTTGAAAAAAAAAAAACTTACGTTTTGGGTATATAACCCTTCTTCAATGTGGAGAAAAACGAATCCATTAAAAGTTACAATTCAAAGTTACCATCCGGCTGAACAGTTCCAAGCTGGAAAATCAACCTCATTTCACGTTGTTTGCGCTGGAGGTTTGTCCCATTGCATAACTACATTACCCGCACAGGAAAATCTGAAATACTGTGACCCGTGAAGTTGAAATGTTGGGCCACAGGGCAACCAGGAGTGTTGTTGCAAATACTGTACGTAAGTGTTCACTAAAACGAATCTGAGGCTCCACCCGGTTTTGCCAATGTAAAGAATGGTAGGGCATCGGTTACAAGATATGTAGTACACAAGATTACTGGACTGGCCGGTGAAATGGCCACGGACAGAAAAAGAGTAGTTAGGACCTCGTATCTCGTATCTCAAGAAGTTAGAGTTGTTATCGGCTGCGCCTCGAACCACTCTTAGAATACGCTTCTGTCGTGCTCCCAAAAGTCCCGCGTGCATTCTGAGGGCGAGGGTAGGGTTGACTTTAGCCGTATTCCGTAACCCGTGCCTTTTCTCTTCGTAGATTCAGGAAGATGTAAAGCCGACTCCAGGGGTAGACGATACACAACAACCAGATGAGAGGGAATTAAATCAGAGACAAATTTGGCAGGAAGAAAGGCCAGTCCAGCATATACAACGTCGCAAGCAAGCGTCCCTCAAAAAATTCTCCACCTTAAAGTTTCAGCAGTAACAGAAGCAAGCATGTTGCAAACTAACTTGTGCAAGCATGTTGGAAGCATTTTAACTATTGCTTGGCACAGAACTGATTGCATGCGATTTTAGGAAGGTGACCGCTGTCGTTGCAATTTTAGTAACAGTACCGGAGAGAATGCCCAGTAATATAGGTCAAGCAATTTAAAAGTAAGCAAGAGCAAATAAAAACACTCGTAGACAGACAGAAAAGAGACAAGCATACAAAAAGCAGTTTCAAACAAGCAATAGAATAAAGCTTTGCGTTAGGTCGATAATTGTGCTCATTCAAACAGGGCTGTTCGATAGTATACATTATTTTATTCAGCGCTTTATAAACGTTAATTTGTAATAAGATGTAACGACAAATAAAAATCTTAACTGGTTTAAAGGTAACGTGTAACCTGATGTTTTTGTTAACACATAAAACCGATAAATAAACAAATAAATAATATTTTGAGATAAAGACTAGAAAAACATGGAGGACGAATCCATGTCGTCACTATCAATCAAACGTAAATACTGCAGAGTTTGAACACGATACGTAGTTCTCTCCAAATTCCACTTGGGAACTTAAGTAACGACGACGGCAGGGGCAGCGAGAACGCCGCAAAACAAAAGGTTAAACGAAGAACGACAATTGCTCTGCACTTGCGTTTTAAATTCTGGTACTATTCAAAGTTATATGGGTAACGTGAGCACAATACCAGAGGGAACTTTGCGTTTCAAAAGGTTTGACCGAATAAAAACAGGTTGAAAACAACAAGCTATTGGCTATAAACGGGGTGTGGGAATTATTGCGGAAAGAAATTTGGGAGAGTTATATATTTCTGAGAGGGTGTATGGATTCAGGATTTTTACGGTAACTCAGAGATACTGATTGAACAGTTCAATTTTTTTGAATATTCGGAAGTGTTCCACAAATTTTTTTACGTGTCAATAGCTTCTTTACTGGTTTTATAGTATATTTCTCCTGAATGACGTCATAGGAACGTAATCATGATGTCATAATGATATCAGTGAAATATTTTAATGGGTATTTGAAATGATATAGTTAAAGCTTGTAATTTATAGTCCCTTCGTAGCAAAATTCTCCAGCGAAGCAGAAATCGAAATCGAAATCGAACTACACTGTGTTTTTCTTATAAGAACCTTTTTTATAAGAACATCGAGGCTGAGATTGACCAAAATTTTAAGAACGTATTAAGAACATTCCTCAGGTTGAGAGTCGATTAAGAACGTTTTTATTTTGGTAATCTGTATATAAAATCAAGGTAACAAATGTAAATTAACTAAAATACTTAAGGGCAGGTTCGTTCAGCCGCTTTTTCCCAGACGAAAACACCCTTAGCGTAACCATATTGAATACAAAAATGATGTAGTTTGGGACTAAACGGAAGTATTGGCGATAACATTAGTAATGCTTTGATGACATCTATAAGCACAACTTTAAAGGTGAATATAATAAGAGTTAAAATTCCTATTTACTAATCGATGTTTCGCAAGCCGAGCGTACAAAGGAACTGATCATAAAGTTATACGATACACAATTAACTACAAAATACACGGAAGTAATCAACGAGATAACCGGTTAACTAAAATACTGTAAAAAGCAGAATGTACCATTAATAAAAGTATCTAATTTCGCGGACAAATTTCAAGCGTTCAAGAGGCGTCTCAACTAATTTTTACACCCTGTAACAAAGTTAGCATGTTCACTGAGGTTAAGGTGATTGTCCAGCATAACCTCGAGATACTTGAACTGACCGTCGATAACCTCACAGATGCAGGTGATTGACAAGTCCTTTTCAACTCTAGACATCCACTCTTTGATGAGAACTGAAGAGCAGGTGTTCTGTTGTCTTCATGTTCAGCAGAAGATTGTTTTCTTTGAGCCATTGAGAAACATTTCTAGATCGAGAGTCAGCTTCCTAATTTTCGATTACTGAAATTGAACAAGACGGGAAATAAATAACAGTATCCTCAGCATACATGAGCGGTCTTGAGAAAATTGTAGCCTGGGTGGAACATCGTCAAAGTCGGCATAATAATAAAAAGTGAAGGGCCAACAATACTACCTTGGGGTGCTCCGGAATAGGCTGAGGATCGGGGAATTTACTATCTACGTAAACCACTTGGTTCCTTTTGAAAAAATAATCACCACTTCCTTTCTTACGCATGAATAGCAATACGAAAGGTATCTTATGTATTCTTTACGGAACTGTTTTGCCATGAGTCCGTAGATAATAGGATTTACACACCCGTTCAGCAAATCCAGAATATCAGAGAACTTGAACATCACTAATGCAACCTCTAACCCTTGCTGGTCTCCAAAGTCAAGCAGAAGCCAAGCGATTTGACCGGGCAGCAAACAAAGAGCGAAGAGAATCACAACCATGGCGAGCGTCTTTATAATTTGAAAGTTCTTTTTTCTTCTGGCCTGTGCTGTTTTTCTCAATGTTTCAGATAGGGAGCTCTGGGGGAATACTGAGCGCCATAGGTAGATTCCCATTCTGACGTAGGCCACGGCAATGACAAAGAACGGTAACAAAAATTGCAGAATAGAAAGAGCGAGCGTATAGGCTTTCCGGTGATTTAATGATGGCCAGTTCTCGTGGCAGACCCCGTTTTCAACTTTTGCAATGATCGACAATGGCAGCATTATTACAAGGGATGAAATCCAAACTGAGGCGATCCAAATGTAAGCACTTCTCTTTCTCATCTTGGGTTTGTGAGGGTTTGTTATCAAGCTACAGCGGTGTACTGCAATGACAGTGATGGTGAAGATACTTGTAAAATAGAACACTGTTACGAGAGGTTGGACGGTTCGACAGTAGGACGAGGTATTGTAACTCCCGTTCACTTGACTGTAGATATTAAGTCGCGATGGTCATGACTTTAAAACAGAAATCAGAAATTCCAAGATTCAAGATGAATCTATCTGGAATAGATAGCTTCTTCTTGCTTGCAATCACCGTAACAAACAAACCATTGCCAAAGAAGCCGATGATAGGAATGGCGATGTAAAAACCTAGTTTAACATTTCTTTCCGTTGAACTAGGCGACTGGAAATCGCTCTCGTTCGTCATTCTGCTAACAGAAAGACAAAATAGTTGTTTCAAGACTCAGTTTCGAAGGAAACTGGCAAAATGAAATTGTCGAATTGCTAGCTATGTGAGAGGAAGTCTTAGTAATGACTTTATTAAAATTCATCGACTGATCTGTCAATTGCTGGGTAGATTGACTAAATGACTGGCTCACCGATCGATCAACTCAGGATCTGATTGGTAGCGGACTGGAAGCCGGTGTCGTCATATGGGTGAGGGCCGACTCATCGGAGCATCAAATGGATTGGTTCCCTGCTGTCTTAGATTGAGCTTGTTAAGTTTAGCCGATAAAAATACATTTATAATTCATTACAGGTGTGCCATAATTAACAAGGAGCCTATAAGCAGGCATCGGTAAGATACTTTGCCGCCTCCACACAGAAAAGACTAATTTTAAAAAACGTCCTTGAGCGACAGAAGTATAATTTATTAATCTCCCTGTCATGTGCCATGCCTTTATTGAAGTTATTTTCACAGACCTAGCCTTTTTAACCTTTGCTGGTTGCAAATGTAAAGTGATAGTTCTACATATCAGGGCATTGGTTAACCTGAACTTTAATCCGAGTTTAATTGGTGATCCCATAAGGATTCTTCCAAGAGATTTTTGTCCCTCAGATCTGACTTTGACTTTTCGTTAGCATTAGATTGAAATTAGCTTTTACTGTTAAGCGAAACCCGACGCAGGTGCGTTTCAAAGCTCTTTCATTATTGTTTGTTTCGTTCTCCTTGCAGCAGCAACGTTAACTTTCTATACTGGCCAGAGGACTAACTTTCCTTTTCGGTATAGTTTGTTTGTTGTTTGTGATATTAAATATTTCGCTTGTTTTATGTCAGTCTCAGTTTCCTTGTCTGTTCTGTTCTGTCTCTTTGTTTGTTTTTTTCTTCCAATTATTTTTATTATTTTTTTTTTCCGCTTTATTAACTCGGTGCATCAATTTACTTACAAATAAGACTGAGGTAAGCTGTAAATTAAAAAAAAATAAAACAAAATACTAATAATAATAATAATAATAATAATAATAATAATAATAATAATGAATAAAAAGAATAAAAATAAAAACTTAAGGGTTTTCTTCTTCACTGAACGTTGAACATTGTTTAGTCCAATTGTGGATTTTATTAGCATGGTACGTTATAATAGCTTTCTGAAATTTTAAAAGCACCGTGCAGCTGCCCTGTTTTTATATACCTGTGGTAAATTTTAATAAGTAACGCTTGTTACATTTTGTAATGACAAGGCGTCTATCACAAATATTGTGGTCTCTTGTAAAAAAAAAATGAGCACCAGCTCATGATATTAAGAACAGGGTCAATATACACTTAATGTATGATCCCGAGGGAAACAGTTATAATTAATTTTCTTTTTTCGAGAGTCCTGGGACGAGTTGCATAAAACTTAACGGCGGTCGTAAATGCTATCGTCAGACGTTAAAATACTGAATGTGACTGGGCTCCAGGTCTGGCGTTAGCAGTTACGCCCGACGTTAAATTTTATGCAACTCACCCCTGATGTTTTCCGAGACGAAGTCGAGGGAACATCAGGACTTGAGCGAAAATAAAACTAACTAGTTTCCCGAGGGACCATACATTAAGTGCTTTGTTATATATTTAGACTTTCCCTTCAACAATCACAGTAAAACAAACAAACAAACAAACAACTGAGAGGGCAACAACTGCGGAATTGTATTCCGGTCGGGATACATTTGTCTTTGATCAGGGGCACGTAACCAAGAATCAACCAATAACAGTGCTCGTTTGGTTGAGTGAAAGTCTAGGTATATAAAAATAGATTTTATTCACTGAAAATTTGACCTACTGTGATAATATCAACAATAGAAATATGGACACCCGGACGAGTGTAGTCTCGAGAAAGACTTTGTTTATGTTTACATTGGTATGGTGTTCGGCAACTTGAACGAAAGACATCCTGGGAGTCAAGAATACCAAAAGAGTACAAGAACACAATGTTCACAACGCTCCCGGATGTATCACTGAATTGAATTGATAAAAAATGCGACGACGGCAATCGATATTCCAAATAAATTTACAGATTCCAAAAAATAACAAATGCACCCCAACATGAAACAGAAGTAACTGTACATGCGTCCACACATAACCAGGAAGGGGGGTGGGGGAGGGGGTGTTGAGGAGGAAGACCGAGTCCTGACGAAGGGGGTGGGTGAGCGGAAAGGGTAGGGATGGATTCACGTTAGGAGAATAAACTGTTCTGTGAACTGTCCCTGAGGATGTCTGCGTCAGAGGTTTGCTTCAGAGGTCCTGACGTCACATGACGTAGAGATTACGTTATGTTTTCTGCATGGGCCGAGTCGAAGCATTATGCTTCAGTTGAATTTTATCGTTGTTGTCGATGGTAACATTAAATGCAGTCAGAATTGACCTACCACACATACAAACATGAAAAGGGAGAAAATTTAAAAAAAAAACAAGTTTTCTGGCTCTAACATGTCAGTTTGCTTATAGCTGAATTCTTTTACCTCTGAATATTCTCCCAGATCGTTTGGTATTAAATTGATCGCTGGCACCGGGTATTGTTTACATGTACACTCAAATGAAAAACATTGTCCCATGCAAGCTATGAATGGTGAGCAAAGCGACCTGATGAAACTGTGGGATGATCTGATTAGCATGTGCATATTTTTTTTCTCTCTTCGTCGGCGAGACGAAGCCCTAAGCCCTTAAAACAGTATGTGCTTTTATTTTCTAACAAGAAAAATGCATATAAGCTGATAGGTCAAAAAACTTCCCAGAAAGCTGTTGGATCTTATCGAGTCTTTGTTAATACCTTTCACCAGACAACGTTTTTTCCGGGTATTATTATTATTATTATTATTGTTTTTTTTTTGGGGGGGGGGGGGGGGTTCTCTTCTTTTTCTTTTTTTTTTTTTTTGTCGAGTGTATCTGCTGGTTGCTTTCATTGTATTAACATCGTGGATGTTTATTCGTCGTATTTTTATATCAACCTTTCGCCTCCTGGTCGAAATTGGTGACTGTAAATTCAAAATGCAATGTTCGGCCGAAAGTTCCGTGGCGAACTGTAAACTAACCACAATGCTTTTGTCTCAGGACTATATAACTGATGGTTTCCCTCTGCAATTTGATGTTCTTAAAACCAGTATATAAACGCTGGAGGTTTTGCTTTCCTGGCAACTATCAGCCAAAAGCTCCTCGACAGATTAAAATGCTCCATTCGTTTTGCCAGGATATGACATGCATCCAGATGGGTATTCAGACCAGGTGCACCCAAAGGGAACCTTTGTGCAAAATATGACTTTGAAAAAGATTTTTGTGTAGGCTAACATATTGTTATCTGTTTGGATTCTTCAGCTGAAAATGCTAAGTGGCAGAAAGTTTTTGGGAGCGGAATCTCATTTCCCGAATCTATGTTGGCTTTCTAAAAATGCAAGCTGGCCAGCGCCTTCCGACAAAAGAATTTTCTTTGTGTGTGTGTAGTGCTAGGAAAGTTTGAGGTGACAGTTTGCCAAAGCCGAAAAATCTAGTTTTTCTTGTCAAGTTGTTTAGTCCCAGTTTCTAAAGTGATTTTAAAAGGCCATCCGACAGGCAGATATCTGCGTTAGTTTCTTAAGTTACTGTGGTGATACGTGGATGGGGGAGTGGAAGTAAAAATTAGTTTGGATTTATTATTCGCTCTGACGAAGGGCTAACGCCCGAAACGTCAACTCTCGAATCTCTGTATGGTTGCCAAATTACCTTATTAACTAACCAAATATTCATTCGAGCAGATGTATATATATACAAAAAAAAAGTTGAAAAAAAAAATGTAAGAAGAATAGAATCATAGAATCCATGTGGACATCAGCGATTTGCTTGCTGTGCTTCTCTTGATCTCTTTGTTTTTTTTTTTTTTTTTTGTTTTGTTTTGTTTTTTTTTTTGTTTTGTTTTTTTTCCCTTTTTTTCCTTTTTTTCGGACCACGTGCTGTTTGGACGTGCTTCGTGCAAAATGAAAGATTGAAAATCCCATCCCCATTCAACGATCCCAGGTTGTATGAAAAAATATACAAATGGAAACAAAATTGCTTTCCAAGATTCGAAGCTATCAACACACGATTAAGTAACGTTATTTTTAAACATGAGGTCCTATTGTTTGAAAATCTGGGAATCCTCGCTTTTGATGGTCATATTTTTTGTTTTGTTTGGTTCGAAAGAAGGAACAGCGAAATCCGGTTCCTTGAACTTGCAGAGGTTTTCGTAGCTTTTTAAAGTAAGATATATCTTCTTTTTTTTTCGGGACGTTAACTCTTAGTGCGAATATTAAACAGTCAGCCGAAACAAGTGAATTGCAGAGTATTTAAATCCACAATCACTCCTGTTTGAACTCCATCATTAGCATTAGTTTCAATCACTCCGATCCAGTTTTGTAAGAAGGAGTGGTTTGTGTTTAAAAAGGTGCAAAAGATTCAAACGATTTTCTGTTTGCTGAAAACCTTGTTACCGTAGTTTCTGCTAAAATTACTCTTTCCCCGGAAAGTCACTTGTCAAATCCAATTGCATGGTTGTATTTCACTTTATCGCTTGCGCTTACTGGCTGTAGACAAACGTTCTTGAGAAAAAGTTATAAAATTTGTCACGGTGTTATTCAAATAGCTCTGTTCGTCCATATGGTGAACACTGGTTCGTTCTTAGGTTGTTAATTATCACTGAATATAGAAAACACTATTTGCTTTCCAATTAAAAAAAGGTCTGGACCATTCCTGCAACCGGTTAAGGATGTTCGTTACAGCTCAATTGAACTACTTGCGAAGCCCGCGTAACAAATCGAATTACAGGATATAATAATAAACCGTTTTTTTCTTTTAGCTTTTGTTAAAACAAATACCTTTCCTCCGGCTCATAAACTTACCAAAAAACTGTACTATATAATTGCCTAATCTGGTGACTTTCACCGGAAGTCTTGGCATGAATAAGAGCGATATATGGTATCCAGTGCAGTGTCCCCGAATATTACAATGAAAAACAAAACTCAATCCCAACGGGAGTGGAACCTTCAACCTTACGCACAGCCGTGGGGTGCTCAGACACTGAGCTAATTACTTATGTGACAGCTGTGTGGAAAGTGCATCTCTGTCGCATGTTTTCCCTGTCCAATGCAGAACTAAATTATATCAATATTTCTTGTTTCGCGAGCTAACTTAAAATTGACCACCTTTTCGCTTTATCACTGCATAACAACAGTATCCTTGATTTGGTTGTCTTTTATTTCAGTTTAAGCTAGATATTATCTACATACATGGCTTGTTTTGTGTGCAAGAAAGTACATTTAAGATTTCCTGTAAAGCATTTGACATGAGTTTCAATAATTTAAGTCCATCTGCCTATCCTTCATTTTTGTGCCCAGTTTACCAAGTCGTTGGCGATGTCGTTCCGGCCCGGTCGTGAAGGCGTTGCTGGTGGAGCCTTTTTATCTTTAAATGGACCAATCTTTCCTTTTCCTTCAAGTCTTGGTGAACAGACCTTGGAGCATGTTTCACAAAAACGCCTTGAATACTTCGAGTTAACCTTTGTGTTTAACAAAAATAGAACACACAATTTGAAAACGAAAAGCTGCTGTCAGTTCGGCACTGAGGCAAGAATTAGTTTGAATTTTCTCAGATTTCCGTTTTGTAAATATGCCAACAATAGAGCGTTCAGTGAATGATTCCTTACATGTAAAACTTTGAAATCATATCCTTATACAATAGAAAAACAAAAATCTGTTGCAGCTACTTTGTGTTTTTCTAATTTATTTCTTTGCTCTTTAAAATTTAAAATCCTGGTTTAACAACCTAACAAAACATCACAAAACAGTGGTTTAAATTATCAGTTTTGGAGTGTTACCTGACAAAAGACAAAAATGATGTATCTTTAAAGGTATTTTATGGATTGAACATTAAAAATCCCGATTTTGTCAGTTAGCGTTTGAATCATTTAGGTACTAACCTGTTCGGTTATTCGTTCTCTTTTTCCCCAGGAAGGGGTTGGACATCCCGCGCAAAATCCAGAAACTTGATCACAGAAGACAACTACTATCAAGGTCAAGATAAGTAAGGTTAAAAATTTCCTCTCCATCTCTGCCAACCTTGTTGCTAACTTTGTTGCAGATATAGTAACTCGAGCATAAAAAACTGATGTGTTTCTCGCAATCAAAGCATCCGTTTATATACTGTAAACACCGCTAAAAGATAAACATACTCGTACAGCTGGTGCTTGTATCAATCACGTCTTTCTTCAAGTACAAAGAAGCTTTTCTATTATAAAAACTTTCCTATCGTGCTATTTTCTTTTTTTTCTTCCCAGGCCAAGGAACGACGCCGACGCCCTTGCAAGCGTTAATGACAACGCCGACGCTCGAACGTCAAACAGTCGTTTTTTTCAGATGCAAAATTGTTAACGTCTGTTGGAGATGGAATCTATTAATTTAACCTTGTTGATCGAGTTTGCCATATTGACCGACAAACGGACACCAGGCCAGACTGGCATGTGTAATTGGACTTTTTTAACATCTGATACACCAATTTTATTAAATATTATTTTGAGCTTTTGATTCTGATATTCCTACACTGAATTGAAAAGTTCAACTCTTAGATGCGTTTGAACATTCTGAACGTACATAAAATTGTATGGCTGGATTTATTAAAACCAGGAAGGCGAATATATGCATGGATTAGATCTTTACCTGGTTTCCCCTAAAACATAGTTTTCGATTCCTTTACTCCGTACTAGACTGTTTTTCGGGATATTTGCATTGGGTAAAAGAAATGAAAGATCCTAAGGGGTTGTTTCAAAAGCCCCATTCCATACGGTGCTCCATTCATGCACCAAACGTCAAGATATATAATTTATTAGTTCGACGCCAGAGCGACGGGTAGATTCAGACGGCGTACGTCCGCCTAAACTAATTAACCAAACTTTGCAAGACAGTAGCTCAACAATCGTCAATGTATCGAGTGGCAGTTATTGGAGATTTTCTATGACTAACTTCCTTTAGATTCTAAATCTCAAGCGATAACGAAACCAAATGTTAAACTGACAAACTTATGTTTCAGACAATTCACTACAAATAGACCAACTGATTGTCCTTTTTGGCATTACGAACGTTAACGTGTACTTGTCACGTTATCAGCTTTCTTGCCAATCGCAAGTGTTTATTATGCCTAAAGATTTCAGGTGGTTTGGAACAAAGATTGGAATTTATAGTGATGAAACCTTCATTTTACGGTTATAACTAAGCACTGTATGCAAAAGCTGTAAAATGCAACATTAAAGTTCCAAGGGTATTGTACGAAGGTTGTGTATGTTCCACACTCTATTCAACCCGTTGTCAATCGTTGGGAAATTTTCTTCGCTATATAAGATGAAGGATCACTAGGAACTTAGTGATTTCTTGTCTTGGTGACTAGTGATGTATCGGCTGCTTCCTTGGCTTGCCTGTTCTGTTAGCTCTTTGCATTTTTGGTGAGTCCCCCTATAGTCTGATACCCTGACCGACAAAGAGGAACTTAAATTGCCAAAAGGTCTGGATAGTAGCAGATATGTCGATATTCTAAGAAACCACACAACACTTTTTAAATTTAAAAATATGTTTCGAGAGCATTTTGGTTTACACTATACATTCAACTCTGTGCTTTGTAATTTAAACTGAAGATGACAGAAGTTTCTGTCGAAACATGCTTTTAAATTTGAAAAGTGTTGTGTGGTTTCTTAGAATATGGAACTTTTAAAATTGTCTGATGTAATAGATATATGTCATTCTGATTTTGCTGCTAAGGGCTCATTCGAGGGTCAAAAGAAGACTGGAAATCATCTATGTGGGCGATGATTCCCCTAGCAAAGGTGAACTTCTCTACTGGTTACAGTTTTTAAGGTCCCTTTCAGAGGGCTAGAGGTGGCCTATATGGGAGGGTAAAACGATGATGATTGTTTGAATTCAGTGGCTTGTGCCTGTGAAAGCTTGTTTAGGTTTTCATGAACCTTAAAGAAAGAGACGTGCGCTAGATTTGTTATACCCGTGTGATGTATGAAAGACCCACCCAAAAACGTACGCCGAAGGCTGAGGTCAAATTATGAATGTACACTGGCGGTTTACTTTAAAGGGACATTGTCGCAACTTTTTGCTGTTTTAGCGAAAAAAAAAAAAAAAAAAAAAAAACTTCCACACGTATTTAACAAGGTACTATTACTCAAACACAGACTGGATTGTGTTTCAGAAACAACTAAAAAGAAAATATCAAATGAATGCAAAATTATAACCAGCTTAATACTGCGAATGCTCATTCTTGACCTCGGAATCTTAATCAAAGTGTATGAATAACTCTTGTCTTTGACTGACTGTGAAAAACAGTCAAAAACTTCAATGCTTCAACATTAGTAGACCTTGAGACAAGAGTTATTCATACAATTATAACCAGCTATTAATGAGATTTTGCACAGAAGGGAAGCACTTGTCAAACAATGGTTAACTTTTCAAGTTTTCAATCCATTAATTGCATCGTTGGGTAACCTTTCCCCAAATGTGATCAGAGCGCCTAAATCAAAGTTGTGAGCAGTTCGGTCGTGTTGTTTCCAAGAGGTCTTAAAAATCTCAGACATTAAAGCAGCTGCTCTCCGCCAGCATGAAAAAAAAAAAGATAGATTTCCTTTCATCGTGAAAATTAAGCAGCGTGAGCTCAAGATACATAGCTTTTACTACAGATAGCTTAATGAGCTTTAGACTGAGAGTTTTGTCTCCCTACTTGCTGGGAGCAATATAATTGCCAAATGGCGTCTTTTGGCAACCCAGCAGGCCAACAACACCGACATTTAGCCAATATTTCATTTAGCGATTCAGCTCACGTCAGAAAGAAGAATTCTTTAAAAACAAGAACTCGAATACAGGCAAACGAGAATACCCCTCTGAAACGGCCTTGGCTGGATATTCGCCGGGAATTTGGCAAAACCTCTACTAGGACAGGCAAAAATCATGATCCACTACGTCCGTTCAAGCGCGGAGGGTGATGCATAATGTAAAGTAAAGTATATTCGTTCTGTTTGTTACGCAGGAACATAATTTACTAGATGAAGTCCTCATCTTCATACCATCATAAACTTTGTTTACACTCAAATGTATGCAGTACCACGTATGTAAGAGATAAATACCGAGAACGGAGGTATTAATCCATATACATCCCGAGGGCCGAGGACTTATTTCATGAAATTATTCCTTTGTTCAAGGGGACAAACGCCGGCTAATTAGTACCGTCACACTTATAATTAGGTGAGAAACGGAGAACAATAGAAGCAACCTGATGTGTGCGTTTCTCGCAGTACTGCTAATGTAAATGAGGGATTTATCTGTATAAATCCCTCGTTTCAGTTAGTTTAATATTCATGAAGTATGTAAGTTAAATAAAGGATGTTGAATAACAAAAGAAAATGTGTGATTCATGAAATAAGTGGACTTATTGTT
This sequence comes from Pavona decussata, assembly GCF_977016875.1. Taxonomy (NCBI): domain Eukaryota; kingdom Metazoa; phylum Cnidaria; class Anthozoa; order Scleractinia; family Agariciidae; genus Pavona; species Pavona decussata. The sequence continues at coordinate 721,829 of NW_028145430.1, read as the reverse complement.
TCGAGCACTAGATGTTCTAACAACATTTCAAAATGAATAGAAATTACAAAGATTTCTTACGCAGAAAGCCACAAATATTTCTAAATAAGTATTCACAGAGTAATTTATAATAGGACATGCAGAATTAGCTGACGTAAGTAGATGTGATCTGAAGGGATTCTACAGTTGTCACGAAGTGCGTTGGGTTGAGTAGGCTCGGCTGGGTCCTTTCCTTTGATCCGCCATTGACGTTTTAAACTTGTGCACTAGTGGCGTATACTGACCGCACCTGATCTCAGCTTTCCTTTTCCTAGCACAGCGCCAAGTCTCGGTTTAATTTCAGACAACATTTGGAACAGAACACATGTAGACAGAAACAATGGGATACGTCAACAACTGTTGAAAAACTTCTCTAAATCTTGCCAAATAAAATCCCTTTTGTCTATATTGGTGAAAGCAAAAGATCGTGCATTCACCTTCCTTTGGGCAGAGCATAAATCGGCACGAGAGCTAAAGTGAAGAATCGTCAACAAAACGACATGCCGAGACGACTGGACGAGACGACTGTAGAAATCCAGCTGGAGATACAAATCGGTGGTTACTCTTGGAGTCTTTATATATTGTATCTTAACATAGAATGCGGTAAACTGAACAGCGGCCGTTCGTAGGTCGGGCTTGGATTAAATTGTCATACGGTGTCTGACCCAGCATGTATTAAGGCGAGAAGAAAATCATTCTGGCCAGTTTTACCATATAAATAGTCGTAGCCGAAGGCAACAGGAGCTTGCTAAGAATTCCGCTACAGTCTTAATCGTTTTAAAATGCAGTTTAATTGCATTGGTTTAGATATAGACATTCAGTTCAACAAATTATTTCCATAAGCATTGGCCACCAGAGCGGTATATATAACGAGACACGTATAAAGTCGGCTTTACAGAGTTTTGGGTGTGTGAGTCTTTTCTGCAGGCAGAAAACCTCACCAGGGAGATAACTAGAGACTACACTTGGGAGGAATAATATTGACCAGAGAATTTTTGAGTTTTGTGTAATTAAGCTTGCCTTGCTAATACGAAATCCAAGTCATGCCGGATTATGCACACAGTGATCGGTACTGAGAAGCACTTGGGTTAATTCTATTGATCACTGCGTCTGGGTTTGTCAACGCGTTGATATTTTAAGTAGTTGTTATTAGAGCAGCTGAAGAAAACTGAAAAATAACGATTGTAGGAATCGTTTTCGATTAAGTGTTTAAAAACCAAAACCCGAAGCAATTACTCTGGCCAATCACAACAGACGGAAGGAGCGCAAGGAACCAATCAGAATTCAAAGGATGTGCATGTAAACAGTGCCAAGCGCGGGAAAACGCTTGCGAGCAATTGCAAGTCACGGTTGCTTTTGTTCATGTTTCTCATTGGTTGATAAAGTGATACGAGTTTTACCAACCAATCACAGAGCGTAGTCAACAAAACCAAGCCAAACGCGAAGTACTTTCGGCACTCAGAAAATTGCTCTGACGGGAGTATCGTTTATTTAATTTCTGCCGACTGATCAATGATTTCGTCGGTTTTGTCATCTGCAGTACCAGCATTTTTGAAAATATCTCGTCAAACTAATTCAAACAGCAAATCCACAAATACTCCGTGAGAGTGATCAGACGAATTTTCCTTGTATTTCCCGGGGCTCGATGCCATTGTTTATAACTGGAAAGACGCCATATCAGTGAATGCGTCCGCGATTTTCTTAGAAATAAAATACAGGCAATTGAATAAAGGCTTTCTGCGGTACTATAGTATTTTGATAATATGTCGTCAACCTGATACATCCAACGAACACTCCTTAAGAGTGATCAGACGAAATTTTCAGTCCTTGCAATTTCCGGGGCTCGATCGCGATCCCCATTGTCTATTTCTGGAAAGACGGATGAATATATGATACGTTCATTGTTTCCTCTTGGTCATGAAAAGATGAAAATGATAAGTCTGTGTATTTTGATGGTGTCAGTCGAAACTCGGGTTTGCGTTTCAACCTACCAGCCGAACACACTGGACGGGAAATTTTACCTATGCTACTAGCAATGCTAACAACTCCAGAAAAGAACGCCAAACCTATTTCAGAATGCTCAGCTGAGTACATTGTTCAATTAAGCAATCTCAAGTTGTATAATTTCAAATATTTCAGCCATTTCGTTATTGATTCGTTCGAGCCGCTTTGCAACCTCAGAATCACTACCTAAATTTCTCGGTAATAACGAAACTGGAGCTCGAGCCTGCGTAGAGATGCTGTATGCAGCAATTTAGGTGATTTGCTTGAAGTTGCGATGTAAGAATGCAGTCCAGAATTTTAGAAATGTCATTTTTTACAACTTCTCGTGCCAGGGGTATCGAATTATCTTTGCGAGCATTTGCGAGCATGCGAGCAGTGTGTTTATTTTTGCGAGCACGAGCAGTTGTCAAATTTTCCTTGCGAGCAGAGAGCACTTTAGAAAAACACAGATGGCGAGCAGCGAGCACTTTAGAAAAATACAGATGGCGAGCAGCGAGTTTTGCGCCAAGTAATAGCTAATAACCTGGCTGACACCTCCAAAACAGAACAATAGTTACAGGCTGAACTGTTGAAGAAAGACTGAAGCCAGAGGTAAGGATGTTCCAACCATTTTGTTTTAACCATATCATAACTGATTTATGTATGTATAAAAAATAACTACAAAGAAGGATTAACGAAATTTCGAGCAATCGAGCACATGTTAACGGGAATGCGAGCATGCGAGCAGTTGCAAAAATGTTGCGAGCACGAGCAAGCGAGCACCCGTGTAATTTTTGCGAGCAATTCGAGCAAAGGCCAAATTTTGCGAGCACTTTTAAATTAAACTTGACCATTCGATACCCCTTATATTGGGCGAGGTGGGCGCAGCCTGTTTTAATGAGTGTACGGTTGCAATATATCATCTTCTTTTTCTAGTTCTATCCTATTATTATTGACCTGTTTCTATTAAGGACATTAAGTCTATTATCCTTGACCTGTCTTTGATTTTTTCAACCCGTCACCAAAACCGCAGGCAAAAAGACGATCATGCAAAACTGCACCGAGCCGAGAAAAAAAAAAAACAATCAATGTGTACACACTGACAGGATCAGCTGAAACCTTGGTAAATGGATGTTTTTGTTTTTCCAAACTTAAAGCCTTTGGCTCTATTTAAACAAGAACGACGGCTTAGTCATTTATTCATCGAGCTTTAGCCAGTGATTTTTTAATTGTCGCCGATTATGGTAAATATATCCTCTTCCTGCCGATAGGATTACCTGGATCTCGGCTAGCCATCGGATTAACTATTGCGAGAACTTACGAGGAGACTCCAAGGCGAAACCAAAGCGGTGTCATGAACAATAAACTTTGATCCTAACTGAGTATATAGAACTGAAAAGGCAGACCAGAATTTTGAACTGATAAAATTCGGAGCTTGCAACATTAAATTAGCGGTTAGAACAGGATTGTTTTAATTCTCTGGTCTGAAATGGCCAAGTTTCGGTGAAGCGCCGTTTTGAAATTGTCGAACTCCGTGGAAACCTGTTAGATCGGAGAAGACGTCATGTGAGGTCTGTGAGGTCTTCCTTTGAAGTATAGATTAAAAGACACTTTACTAGTCAAGTGACGTTGAGTAGATTCATTCCATCCCCAATGCACACCGGGATTTAGTCTGTAAATAAATCTAAAACTGAAAGCAGAAAGAGAGAGGACCCTGGCAACTCCCAATTTTCACTCCAGTCCCAACTTCACGCAGTCAGTCGAAAAAGATTCCCGCGCCGGTCAGTTTAGATACCCACCACGGGGTTAGCTGAGTGGCTTCAAGGCTATATATAGTGATTGTGCATGGGACTGAGTTTGAACCAAGTGAGGGCACCAATTTTGAGAAAATTTTGTACAAAGTTTGATGGAATTCTCTATTTACCGATTCTCCTAATCGATTAATTATAGGTGGCCTGGGAGGTGGCAGTTATCCCGCATGCGGCTGCATACTCATACTCTTCACAAATGTTGTTGCACAGGCCAAATGACCAGCTTTGAAACTGGTACGCGAATAAGAAGAAATACATTGCAGACATTGCGGCGATGAAAATTAGGGAAATTAAATGGCCATGAACAACAATAATAACATTAGCAATCCAACAATGGACAATAAAAATAACAGTATTAGTAACGATAGCGACAGCGATAACAATAATAATAATGGTGATGATAATGCGACAGAATACTTGGTTCCGGGAGTTTTTTGTAGTCGTTCCCTATCCGAAGGATTTGCTCAAGTGTTACTGATGACCTTGCTCTATATATTGAATCAGTCGGCAGTCGTTCCCTATTTTTCGAAGATTTCATGTCCAAGACGCTATATGACCTACATATATTCAATCGCTCGGCTGAAGGCTTCCTGAGGACGCGGAACACATAGAGCGGGGCAAGAAAATCCTTCGGAGTCCGGCCGGGAGTGAACGGACTGTCCCCTAAAGGGCAAGAACGACTGCAAAAAAGTCCATCTTATCTCATGCAGGGGCCGGAACTAATTTTTTTGGTCAAGGGTTCACAATGATTGAGAAACTATTAAAATATCTATAAAGGTTGGGCCGAAGGGGAGAAAAGACACAATCTGCATGGAAATCAGTCGCTCGCGCACCTGCCACGCAGGTTACCCTCCAAAGAGAGGAAGATCGGAGCCGAACCAACCAGTGAGCGAGCGAGTTTCACGCATAGCACATTTCTCCCTCGAGTACTTACACTGATAGTAGTCACGTTTCAATTTAACTTGCGCATAAACGTGGTTACATGAACCGATACTTGCTACCCAGTTCAAGTTCTATTCTATGATTTATTAAAGCAGCTCAAAACTACGGTGCCTTGCAGTCTGTCTGTTTAATGTAGCTTGATCTTTTGAATCAGGCACGTGCTGTGTGTCGGCAGAACTGAACTCACAGCGGTTTTCGTTACAGGAAGCTCACCGGATATAAAACACTCTGATTCCGATGTTCTCACATCATCGGGACACGTTTTTGGGCGCATTAGCAAATACTATTAGAAAGCGGATTCCAATGGATTATAAACATGTTTATTTTCGACTTGAAAATTCTTATCATCTGCACTGAGAAATCTAAAATTGTAGCCCTTTACTTTTTTGTCAACCTGCCTCAAGTAGAGGCTGATTCGAAACAGTGATGTTTCTGAGTGTTATTTCAAAGTTACCGTAACTGAAGAGGTCCACGCCGTCGTCAGAGTATTTCAAGCCGTTTCACTCTCAAAGATGAAAATCGACTTATTAAATAAGCCGTTTATTAAATGTTGAACTTTTGTCTCACCTCCATTTTTAATAACAAGAGTTTTGAGACCATGAATGAAAATTGTGTAGTTCCAGCGTTTTTTTTTTTTTAATTTTTTTATGACTATCATCCAAATAGGAGGATTCATCCTACGAAGGACTCATCCTCGACAACTGACTACAGAATCCACTTGTGAATTTATCCGATAATTTCAAGAATCTGTGATTCGATTATACAATTCACGATATATCATCCGTAATGGACCCATCAACTTGCCTTTCCCGCTAGCATCAACCGGAAATGGAACGAACGAGAAAGGTGAACAACAGGGAGTGTCGATGAGATTTGATAAGCGTAGAATTCGACGTTTCGGATCAAAGTTTTTCACCTTTCGTCTAATTTGGTGACCGACTCGATAAATATCATTGCAAACGTACCGACAGAAGTCTAGCAAGGTCCTCCATAATCTAAACACGTTTCCAAACACATCAAATCTGTGCTAATCCGACGGCAGGGACTAAAATTTTCCGACGAAATTAATTTCCTTTTGTCCCCTTTGATTTATCTCCGACCTCGTTTGAAATCAGGCGTCAATGTCGTCAATGGACTAATGACTTTTGGATCGTTTGTGTCACGTCACTTTGATTGTCTTTAAAACAATGCCCCTCCTGGGTTTCAGTCAACGCACTACATAATCGATTCAGTGTTCTTTTACACAATCGCCGCGCGCTTTCCTAACACGCTCACCGCTTTATTGGAAAGTCGGAAATTTTGACTAGGGAGCGAAAAATCATGTTCTCTGCCTGGATCTTCCTGCATTTTTTGGCGTTTGCAAGCAGCGTGAGTCTGAAGGACTTCTTTCCCTTTGGTGAAGCAGTCGGTGACGCAAAACTGCCAAACAAGAAGCATGCTTTGGCAAAAGTGTTTAACATAAACGGCACCTACTCCTTTTACAACAAGGGTTACAACGCTCTACAGGTCAGTAAAATTGCATATTTCTATTGCCACTGATCAGCGTTTGGAGTATTCATTACAAATTAAACCAAGGTTATTTTCATTTGATTCTTTGGAATTTTATTCCAAGGTATTTCGAGTAACACCCTTTGGTAAATGTGTTTTGCGGGTTTTGCCTGTTCGTTATCTCGCAAATCGTTTGTTCGGCTAAGTTAAGCTAATCTTTAGTCCAATTGTCCCTTAATATGCCTTAATGATCGCTTGTGTGAAGTTAAATCTGTTTGCTTCTTGGCCATCGCTGTAGGAATAACGAGTCTTTATTGTGCTACAATGTTTAGTGACGAGCTGGTTTGTGTTATTTGCTGAAATACCAATCTGGTGATGCACCAGTCCTTTACTTTGACAAGCCGTCAAAGCTTCTGAGTGCAATTTAAACAAGATAACCCTTTGATACTAAACTAGCTATTTAGCTTTAATTCTCGGCTACTAATTTTTGGTTCTATATGGTCGAGAAGTCACCGTGACTTGTCGTCTTGAATTTACGAGTATCTCAATCGCCAATCAGTCACACGCCACAAAGAACAATTTCGCAAGCAACATAGTTGATAAGTAACATCTTAGCCAGGGACCCTAAGCCATTCGATTAAAATTCCAACGATCCACTGTTTATCTTTTTTATGAGTAATTCAGCTAAATCGCTGTATGTTTTCTGAAGAATTCCACGGCTCAGAAGTTGACAGATTTGATGTTATCGCTAAAAGCAACTTTTTTTTTATCAGAGTGAAGAATTTAAGATATCTTCCGCGAACGCGACGTTTCCTAAAAGCTGACTTGTTTTGTTTTGGCGGTGGGTGGCCTGTTTTAACGGAAATGCGGCTTACCGATCATAGGTGGTTCTGTTTGATATCCTCCTCGAAGCAAAACATACAAAACTGTTTTCGCTTTTTCATAACTTCCGATCTCCTTCAGTTCAAAGGAAATAACTGACAAATATTTAACTATTATAATGCGACCAGGGTTTTGTTTCGCTTGATATAAAGCGTTTCACTATTCTGGAGAGGCAAAATCAAATTATGTCCATCACGTAAGCTATTAAAAAATAATTTGGTAATTTGAATGCTTGAGGTATGGTCTAGGATGTGGTCTATACAGTGAAATGCACGTCTACAATTATAATGAAGCTAGATGCTTCTGGCAGTATTCTCAAGGCAGGCTATGTTGCGCTCTATGTAATGCTAAAATCCCTTCCCACCCCTCCTCAACTTTTTGGTATATAAGAAAATTGAGGCTTCTCCCACATGCTTACCTCTCTTGCACCTCACCTGATGCATTTTTGATCTTATACTGTATCATTCGGCCGAGCTAAAACGGCTATGAAGTTTAGACATTGGTCTGAAAACGTGTATTGGAATTAGGGCCAGGATTAGTGGAGAACCGACGGAACACCTCCAACCCCCTCACCCTAGGTACAACCTGTAGTACCATATGGTACTCGCATACACACTGGTTGCGCCGTTTGCTACGAAAAGCCTCAAATATGAGCCCCGCCTTTTCTTAGACCAGTCTTGCACTGCACGAGACGCTTATTTCGCTTTTTGAATAAGATTTGCTTGAATAGGTAGCTCAGGAACGAAGTACTGTATTTCCTGCATTATAAACCGAAGGCTGGGGGAAGGAGTGGGGCTTCGGGGAAAGGGGGGAGGGAAGGTTGGATAAGAGGTGCAGACTGGGACTCTCTATCCTAACTCTATTTGGGAAGGCCTTTACTAATAGATAATTTTAGAAAGTAATTTTGTTAACTCTTTCAGTTATGATTAAATCAGACCAGTTACAAAAAGAAACCCGATCGATAATTTGAAAGATGAAATTAAATACGCCGTTCGTTCATGTTGAAAAGCCATTTGCAGTGCAAATTAGTTGTGTGTTGTTTTATCTCTTGCGGAAATGGGGTCTTGTAAACAATCGGGGTTGTGTTTGTTTCAGTTTACCCTTAGGTTAAAACACTAGACGTTTATTTGCACTCTAGAGCCGTGGGAAGCAAATGTGTTTTTCTAACGCCATAAAATATGCAAAAGATTCCAAACAGGAGACAAGAGGAAAACACTTGTTTCGTTTATTTATAAAATACTTAACCATGGCATTTTTCGTTTTCAAAAATGTTTCTCACTTTGTTTTGATTTCTTAACAACCCAAATATCTGAGCGGAAAATGTAAATCACTGCAACATTTTTGCTCAACACGCATTTTCTTTAAGTTACAATTGATCTAAATCTCAGCTTTTGATATATTAAAGCCACAGGGTAATTAAGGTGGTTCTTAGGTTTCTTAACGCCATTTATGGCCTCTGCCGTTCCGAAAATTCAGTAGATTACGGGGAAAAGTGCTGTGTGCCTAAAGGTCAGCCCCAAGTTGTTCAAAGAGGGGATAACTTTATCCAGCGGATACTAAAAATGTTTTGGTTGGAGTACATTTTATCCGTTGGATAGCGATTTATCCATCGGATAGAGTTATCCGCCTTTGAACAATGAGGCCGGGACTGAGAAGACGCGCGAACGTTTCAAAGCGGGTTTTGTTTAGTGTGGGGACGTGACAAAATTCGTTTTTGAACTTTTTCCAAATGAGTCTATGACGTGCCCTGCTTTCTGCGATCAGCTGACGTACCACAGGTATCCCAAGCTGTATGAGCGTTAAAATAAAGACCTTTGTTTTGACCTTTGTAATTTGAGTGTCACGATGAGTGTTACGCAATGGCGTAAATTATAAGGGTTTGTATGGGAATTTACGAACGTGTTTTGGAATCAAAAATAAAGGGCATGAATTGGAAAAAAATGGCTTACCTTGTCTCCTTGGTATCTTGCCAGTGTTTGTGTGCCGTATTTTGGCCATTTCAGCGCGATTTAGTGGGTTTTAGGTTTGCCGATTTCCTCTCCATATATAATCTCCCCAAGGTAGGTTACTGCAACGCGAGGCTCGGCAGATCTCCGAATAATAAAACAGGGGAGATTATATATGGAGAGGAAATCGGCAAACCTAAAACCCACTAAATCGCGCTGAAATGGCCAAAATACGGCACACAAACACTGGCAAGATACCGAGGAGACAAGGTAAGCCATTTTTTTCCAATTCATGCCCTTTATTTTCGATTCCAAAACACGTTCGTAAATTCCCATACAAACCCTTATAATTTACGCCATTGCGTAACACTCATCGTGACACTCAAATTACAAAGGTCAAAACAAAGGTCTTTATTTTAATGCTCATACAGCTTGGGATACCTGTGGACGTACGCGCTACGATTTGTGGGCTTGATTTGTCGTCTTGCTCATGGCCTGCGTAGCTGGCGGTATTGTAGGCGCGCGCGATATAAAGTTTTTCCCCACTCTCCTCGCGGCTTCGCCGCTCGCTTCTGGAGGCTCCGCCGCCAAAACTTGGTTTCGCGCGCGTGTACAATACCGCCAGCTACGCAGGCTATCTTGCTCACACAGTATAGCTCATTAAATCCATCACTCATCACTGATAGATGAGCTTGAGAAACTGGTGCCTTGAGAGTCGGTGGGGAGCCTCACACGATTTAGTCATGCCGAGAGGTATCCATGACAACCTTGCGATCGGGAACCACCCGACCGGCAGCTTCCCGGCACCGTCACGCTTAAAATTCAGTGTGAAAAAAAAAAATTGCCTTACCCAATACTTACCTGGAATCCCCTAGCCACAATATGGGTGGGTGCGATGGGGCAAGAACCGCAAAGATTCGCTCACAGCAAATGATCTGCGACCATCAGCTAATTTTGCAAGCCAAATATATTGCACAACAAGAACCCGCCCTGTCAAGACATATGGACCGCCCCACAGATCACGTACTGTCATCGACAAGGCCGCTGATCGCATTGGCTCAAGCCTAACTTTGCCTAAATTATTATTTATTATATTAACACGTCTGCCCGATTACCCATAGGATGGTCTGACGATCGGCCTAGTTTACGATTTTCTGAATCGAGTCGATTTAATTTTCGAGAATTGGTTTTAAATCATATATCAAAATACACGCGACAAATCGGAACAATAAACCTCTCCATTTATTGGCTCCCTAGACCTCAGAGCAGGCGCCGCTCTTTCTTCAATAGAATTGAAACGCGGGGCGCGCAAGTTTGCAGAGTCGATACCTTGAGATTCGTCTGCCATCAACTCCTGCGTCACCGTTTTACCCAGAAAATCATCGTTTGCTTTTCTGATCAACTTCTGTAGCTTTGGAGGAACGAGGTGAAAAGAGGTGGAGAGGCGACCAGAACGAAAATTATTTGGGGTAACTACGCATTTTCAGAGACAATTACAAACACATAAGATTATTATATGGGTTTTTATGTCAAGAGCATTTGCAAAGACCTGCTTTTCCTACATAGTCACAAAACGCGCAAAAATATCTTTGTATTACTAGGCACCCATATTTCACGGACCATCCCTAGATACATACGCAGTAGCAAAAAGAGATACCGCCCTTAATTGAGGGACTAGAACAGTAGTTATGTGGACAAAATTTTGGAACTTTGCTCACTGTCCGTTTAGTAAAGGGTCTCCACTTAATCCACCTAGAATTGAGCGCTTATGCCTGCATAAGCTGAGCATGATTTTTCATAATCCGACACCTGTGTTTTATTTAAGGTGCACGGCGAAGGACTAATCACGCTTGGAAAAGAGAAGTTTTCCCGTACTGCGTTGCGACATAGAAAGTTTCCATTCCCTCCGAGTACGCCGTCTATCGCAGCGTTCTACGCACCCATTGAAGTTAAAAACTTTAGTGAGGTATTCTACAGAGAAACAAGAAATCAGACTATAGTAAAATTGGCAACGGACCAAGTCAGAGGAAGTTTTGTCAGAGAGAATGACTTTGAGGCGACAGAAATCTTCATCGTCACGTGGAATAACGTCATTCACGAAGATGGCAGATTTCCTAACAAGGTAACGTGCACGATTAACAGGTTGTTTTGCCAGCCGTTATTTTGTTGGTGCGAACTATAAAGCGTTTTTGCCGCGTTAGTGAAATGTGATCCGTGAGTCAAGTCATACTTGTAAGCAACTCTGCCTTCGTGCGAAATGAGGCAAAATGGGATTGGTGAAATTGAAAAGGGGACATGTGTAGTTTCCTCTTTCTGTATCGGTGCCAAGCTCACCGCCCGTGTTCTTGACCGTTCTGTTCTCCATTTTTAATCCTGTCCACGGCTTATCTCAACCACGATTTTCCTCAAATGTTGTACGTAATAACATATCTTGAAACGCCAGGTTAACAGTTAAGAACAGCTAAGCTTAACAGTACATAGGTTAATATTGCGGTAAACTCATTTTTGGAAGAATGTTTGTGTCTGGGATTTTGGCGGGAAAATTATTTTAGGGAGTCTTAACCCTAAGCCTCAACTTTAAAGCACTAGCCTTGGTAACAATTATACAAGTAGATAGTTCGGTATCTTCAATACAATTAAATCCACACTTACCATACCAGAAACTCCCATGCCTTCCGTCTACCCTATTGTCGAATTAACATTAAGAAATTTTCTGTCCTTTTCGAAGGCCCCAAGTTTTATAGTTCGCTTGGCAATGGAATCTTCAAATCAAGTTCTATTTGTTCTTTTAAAAAATCTCTTAAGACTAAAATTATTAGTGAGTGACTATGAATAATATAAAATCTGCTAGCGTATCTTTTAGTTTTCCCGGCTATTTGCTATCGACTTTACGCCACGTCATTTTCTCAGCGCCATGCCATAATATAATTTATACTTAGTTTGACGACGCCTAATCAGATATAAGCTTTATCGTTTCTTTTAGGCCTTCTCTCCACTTTTCCTTAGACTGCAAGCAGTCCCTTTCTGGATAGTCGAGAGGTCTTTCGAAACAGCCGAGCGCGAAAAAACTGGAGCGAACGAGTCGAGCGGTCGCGCGAAATAGCCGAGCGCGAAAAAAACTGGAGCGAACAAGTGGAGGGGGTCTCTTCTCGTTTATTTCTCCTCGCTCCAGTCTCGCTGCGCTGTAAGCGCACCCTCTCGACTAACGAGAAAGGGACTGCTTTCAGTCTAACTTTTCCTCTACATTTTAATACACGTAATTATTTGTCTCGTATTGTAACTTGTTTTGTGTGGCAAAATAAATAGAAATGTCAAATATAAAAAGGCGTAAGTTATTATTTCCTCTAGATGAACACTTTTCAAATAGTCCTAATAACAGATGGCAGGAGCACGTTCAGTTTATTCAACTACAAAGATGATGGCTTGCAGTGGATCAAGGGATACCATGTCCGGTATCAGGGGAGAAGACTTTTCGATGCGCAAGTTGGCTTTAGCGCTGGGGACCAAGTCAGGTAAACAGTGTTTCGTTTTGTTTAAAAAATAATGATTTTAAGCGATGACCGTAGGAAATAACATAATTTCTTACACGAATCTTCCTGCATGGATTACTTCCCTGGATGGATATGGATAGGCTGATATTAATACGAATGCCCGAGTGGTAAGAGCACTCTCTTCCCAGCTGTGTAGCCCGAGTTCGATTTCCGGACTCGGCGTCATATGTGGGTTGAGTTTGGTGCTGGTTCTTGTCCTTGCTCAGAGAGGTTTTTCTCTTGGTACTCCGGTTTCCCCGTCAAAAAACCAACACTTTTAAAATTCCAATTCGATCTGGAAAGTGTCCCCAATTAGTGCTCTGTGCGAAATACATTGAAACGTAGGAAACTTTATCGCCTCTGCACGCATTGCATGTCTATGTTTCCTTGCTATTAATTAACAACCAATTCGCGAGCATGCGTAGTAAGCAGTGAGGACTAGAGATATTTTAGGCGCAGTATAGGAGACGCGACAGTTGCGCCCTATTTGTATTGCGCCCTATGTAAACTATATTTTAAAACACCTTTTCAGTTCATATTTGCCTACCATGTCCACTTTGTGTCTACCAGATATTACCTATTACCCGGTTCAGGAACTAGAGATTTAAGGCTTCTCTCTACTAAGTCTAACATGATGTCCCCTGGACAATGGATGTTCAAGGTAGGATGGCCAAAGATGGGCCCTTTAAACGTGGAAGCTGCTGACAGCTTTCTTCAAAAGGATTCCGAAAGGCCACTTGACTTCATTGTAGATCAGTGTAAGTATCACGAGTGATAAGAGTACATGTATGTTTCAAGCTTTGTTTTTGCAGGGTAGAGTGGGTGGGGTGTGTCTATCGTAACTCGAAGTACAATAATATACTCCTCGCTGTCTAGCGTCTGAAACGCTAAGAAACAAGAAATAGTTTAAGAATTAAATTACCACCCAACACAGGGATGCTAGAAATTTACGGCGTAATCGTCATTCCCTCGTCATCTTCTTCTAAATTCACCCCAGTCTTCCCAAAAACGTGGGGCCACTTTTCAAACGCGCTTACACGTCTGCGAGTTGTGAAAAATTGTCCCTTGTGCACTTCCGAAATTGCTTATTATTCGTTTTCTTTGGGTATAACAAATTTTCGAGAGAGGAAAAACACAGCAAGAGTCGTATATTTTTCACAAGCACTTCACGTCTCTCAGTGGCATGGGGAGTCAATTAAAATGCCTGGTCAGAATCTCAGCGACAAAGTCATGAATTTGACCCACGTTTGGCATCCAGAAATACAGTATTGAATTTACTTTTCATGTTGGTAAAAACCAAAATAAAGAAACCATAGTTTATTTTTGGTGTTGTCCTTTGTTATTTGCAGACTTCAACGGTTGTTTTAAAGTGCATGGCTACCTCTCTGCCAACACCAGCAAAATATGGCAGGATGTCAGTATTCGCTCGTGTATGATACTCTGTCACGAGAGAAACTATAGATATGCCGCCCTTCATGATGGCAGCCAGTGCGCATGCCTGAATGAACCGGAGTACACGAGGCTCGAGAAATTGTCAAAAGAGGCATGCGACGTTCTATGCACCGTAAATGACGAGGAGTTTTGTGGTGGCAGGTACGCTGCTTCTGTGTTTTGGGCTGTTGGTAACTCTGTCTTGTCCGCTGACGAAAGAGCTGCGGGATTGAATGGTAAGGTGGATTTTCTTTCACTCTACGATGATTATGCAACAAACGAGAGACTAGTATGGTTCTTGTTAGTTTGACATCTGTTCTATTACCGTTTGAGTAAAAACATCAAACCCGAACATTATTATTAATAATTATTAAGATTATTATCCGATTATTAGCATTATTTGGGTTCGTCACGTAAGGGGGGGGGGGGGGGGGGGGTGACGAGCCCAATGAACGTCTGCTGCGTAGTATGCTAGAAGATTATTGGTTAGATATAAACGAAGGACCATGAAAACTACCAACAAATCATGGGAAAATCATGTCCCTAGTATGACTTAAATCGTTCTAGGTTCATTTTCTTTATGGTAGTGTTTTGTGTCGCAGAATTTCTGCGTTTTCTAAAAAAGTTGGTGTCCTAGTAGTAGCGAGCATGAAATAGTAAGCAGATGACAGCTTTCGCAAGAAAAAAAAAAGTGTTCACTGGCTGCAGTGAAGCGATAACGGAAACTTCATTGGTAAAAATCTCTACATAATCGCCACTACTTTACTTAACTTTACATTCCAGAAACAATCAAATTTGAAAATCGCCATTTTGTAAGGTGGTTGGAAAAAAGGTGCCGTAACGCAAGGACCATTTAAGTGCATGGTCACAGTTAAAGTTTTGTTCGCGGCTGGAAAGTGGGGGATTGCTCATCCCCTCCCCCCTCTCCACCACCCCATCCCCCTCCCCATTTACTGAAAAGATAAAATCACCTTGTTTGGCGAAACTAGCATTAAAGCATCGCCCGATAATTTTCAGTTGTTGGATTCGGCTGTTCAGATTTCACCCACATAGTAGCACAATAGGTAATTACTTGGGCTTCTCAAAGGGAGACCAAGTTGAAAATTGCCCTTCGTTTTTTTGTTTTGTTTTTCTTTTGTTTTCTTCATTCAGTCACAAATCGCCGTCTGGGCCTTAAAACGCATGCGCAGGTAATCTTGTCGCTGCATGAGTTTGCATGGGTCGGCCATTTTTTAGTCGACGATTTTCGCGTTTTCCGAAGGAAAACACAACTTTTCGAAATAGTACATCGAAAGAAGAACTACTTAGGAATACTCAACAGTTTCTATAGCGGAAATCCGAGAAATAACGGCGAAGAAACTGTGCTTCGAGTACAAATTGTTGTTTTATCCAGGCGACGAGTTAGCGGAGCGCGGACATCTCAAATCCTTATTCAGGCCACAGACTTTCTACCAAATTTTTTGTACTTCTGGGAATTCAACGGCTGAAAAATTACAGGTTTGATCGTAAATTTGTACTGAAATACTATTTTAATTGACCGATTCTTTATATTCTGAACAGTTTTAGCGAAAATTTGAAAAACGTGCCACGCTCGGGTTGATAAATTCGCTTCGAAATGGACTGATAGTTCCTTCAAATCGCTTTCGCGTCTCTCGTCTCGCATTTATAATTATAAGCGTTTCTTTCTTAGGCGTAAACAAAGACTTTTCTGAATAAATTTTTCCTTTAGGAAAGCATTCTGTCTGTTTTTCTCTCTATTTTAATTGCCAAAACGTGACAACTTCGTAATCTTGCGTAAACAAACGCATGCACTGGAGACGGATCAAATTTCGCCCATGTGACGCGAGGACAAATTTCATCGATTAATGGGTGAAAGATACTGACAAAAAGAAATTCCCACGAAACACCAATTTCAATCAGAATTCCCTTATTTCAAAAAACAAAAACTTTTGCGAGGGGGGGCGGGGGGGGGATGAAGCCAACACAAGATATCCCTGCCCACTTTGCTAAATCCTGTAGGCCAGATAGATGCACACATAGGTTGAAAGCTCGGAGTTTACTGTCAGAACCTTTATTAGATTCTAAAATTTATTACTTAATCGGTCAGTGTAAAACGCAGACTACAGACCGGGCGTAAAAAACGGACAGAGGGTACAATTTACACCAGGAAGATACATTGCTTACAATATACTTGCTTGTACTATGCTGTAAAACAATCGACAAATGACAACTGATCAGAGATTTTATCATGTCAACTTTCTGGCGTTTACAGCTGGATATGCCAGGAAAGAAGCCCAAGTTCACGCACATATGCGTCTTGTTTATTTATTTTTTATGGATTTTTTTTCGCGGACAATGCTTAAGTTACCTGTCTATTAAAAATTTACCGGGAAATCCATGTTATGTTTCTTTAGATGTGGACGAGTGCGACAGCGGTGTCTCCCAGTGTCATTCACATGCGTCATGTAAGAACACAGCACCAGGGTACTGCTGCGATTGCAACGAAGGTTACTATGGAAACGGAGTGGTTTGTGAGAGAGAAGGTTAGTAAAGATACTGTGCATTAATAATGGTAACGATAATAATAATAATAATAATAATAATAATAATAATAATAATAATAATAATAATAACAATAATAATAATAATAAATTTATATAGCGCCAATACTAAAAGGTATTCAAAAGCGTTTTTGCATTCTGTATTAATCATAAATTAAAAGCTTTCCTAAAAAAGAAATGTTTTCAGTTGTTTTCTAAAATGGCGAGACTGCTACTGGTTCTGATTGATAATGGCAGCGAGTTCTATAAGACAGGATCAGCATGAACGAAGGCGCGATTCTCAAGTGTAGAGCAGAAGACATTGTTTGCACGAGCAAAGAGTATAGTTAGAAGCTGGTGTCGGAGTCTTTGCTGTAAAGTGGACTTTGGTTGTTTAACGACTTGTAAACAAAAAGGAGGTTTTTATAATATTGTAAGCGTAAAATAAGTGAAGTTGTGTAAATTCTATGAAGAAGTGCCGACAGTCAAAGCTTTCAACATAACGTTGTGGAGTCGTCAAATCCGCACGTAAACGTTCAATTAACTCCCTCCTCCCCCTCTTCCAACTCTAATAAGTGTACACATCATTGAGAAATCAGATTTTTTAATAACCAAGACTACATTCACCCCGATGACTATAATTTAGCTGGTTTGTTACCGTTTTTGTTGCTGTTTTTGGAGAAGGATGGACTGAAAAGGAGAGAAAAACATTCCCTCTCCCTCGTAGTGCTAGTAATTAGTGGTAACATTGTACACATATGTATACCACATTAATAGAATGTCTATTTTTCAACAAAATAGGAACAACCCTTCGTTTGATCGGAAGGCTATTCGGCAACATCAATGGAATCAACCTGCCTTCACTTCTTCTGGATGTGATCGCGCTTACCAAAGATGGTCGTGTATATGTGGTAATCAGGAGCCCTCCGGCTGGCCTTGAGCATTCTCTAAAGATTCTCGCGCCGTTTGCTAATCTGGTGGGCTGGATGCTTGGTTTAAGGGAGGCAAAAGGTGTTCCCAATGGGTTAAGTGTCATCGGAAACAGGTTCACAAGAAGTGCGGTGGTTTCCTTCGACTCAGGTAAGTTTTATTGTTAGCGTAGTGAAGTAACACTGTATAATATAACAAATATCGTATGCGTCACGTGTATGGAGGCATTTTCTGACGTATAAGCACGGTAAAACGACTTGTATATGTTTGATTTCTACATTTATGGCACTGGTCATAACAAGTTTGTTCGAAGAGGACCCACCTTGTCTGGGGTAGGGGGGTTATCGAAGACACCACCTGTCTCGTGAACATTACCGACGAAATTTTATTGGCTTTAAAACTTGAGTTGACACAGAAAGATTCAACTAGCTAGAGTCAGCATTGCTAGATAAAACAAGAAAAGGGAGGTTTTAATCTCAGGTCATTTTTTGCTGCTGGATAGAGGGGTGACTATGCAATAAAGACACCATCTTTTGAGGTTGAGGAAGGGGGATGCAGGCAGAGACGACCATCTATCTTGGGGTTTGGTGGGTCCTGTTTGAGTATAGTAGTTTTGACCACTTCTCTAATGTATACTTTCTTGGTAGACCATGCCCTATACTGATCATTATACGGACCTTTTACGTCATGCCACGGACGTCTTTACGTTTTCCAGTACGACATTGTGTACTGACTGTGTACGACTGAGTAAGGGACCGTTTACCGGTAATTTCATGCATTTTAGGAATCCCCATGTCACAATAAGAAACATATGACTTTGCGCACAGCAGCCAGATGCTAAAATTCACGGAGAATTCTGGCAAGCTAGATTATTTACTACATTTATTTGTGACAGGCATCTTGGCTTACTGTTAGGGTAACATGGTCGAGGGCAGGGTAATAAATGGCGATGAATTTACCAGCTTTAATCATCTCTTTCTGTCGAAATTATCCTGCTTTTGTGTATTACACTTTCGCCTGCTAATCCATGAATTTTTCAAAGTCCCCGGCCGTTTTTTTCGGGTTTTGGGAGCTTGTTTGCTAATTTTCCTTTTTGATAATAACTTCGTAAATTGCCGTCAATTTTCGGATGTCGTTAGGAGTTATTTGGTAAGCACTGGATTGCCTTAGGATAGAAAACCAGAAAAGATAGAAAGGTTACTTTCGGAAACCCTCAACATTTCCCATCAGTAAATTTTTAGCACTCTTGTAAACGGAAAGTCTCACTTGAGCTTTTTTTTTTTTTTTTCAGTACAACATGGCACACCTTGAGATAAGGTCAAACTAAAAGAGTTAAGCTAATAGTAAATAACGTGTTCTGTTACCTCACAGGAGAGGAACTCAAATTAAAGCAGAAGTTCACAGGAAAAGACGCAAGTGGCCGTTTCATTTCCGTGGAAACTACAGTCAACGGAACAATGCCCAGCATTAGCCCTGATTCCAACGTTAGGATTAATTCTTTTAAAGAGGTTTATCGACGCGAGGACCCCGGTAGGGTGGAGTCGGATGGATCAGTCACCTTTGAAGTTAACGGTGAAGCAAACGGGTTCTCGGTGCTGCAGAATATCGCATACGAGGAACAGAGGGGATGTGATGTTGGCTTCTATAGTTTTGATGTCGAATCCCGGATTTTGTTATCCAAGTATGATGCAAAGCAGAACTACTCTGGGATAGCCATCAGATCTTTTATCGTCAACGCCTCTACACCAGACAGTGAGTACATTCTGATTGTTTAAAGACAATCGGTACAAATCATAAGACGCCCAGTGCCTTCCTAACCGTTTTGGCGTACGTCCCGTCGAGTCTTGCCTCTTGCTCGGTGGTGACGGTCCATATGCCTCTGCTACTCTTCTCTAAGGGCTGGACAAATTGTACTAAAGCTAGCGTATTAGGTGTTTGCTGGTATTATCACATATGCTTTATCTCCCTTGCACAGTTATTTTGAAATTCATTGATTTTGCAGATGGTATGATCCCCAAGCTCGAGCGAATAAATCACCAAGCCAACTAAAATTGCCCATCGCCCGTTCCTCTGAGAGCAAACAGAGCAGAGGCAAGTTGTTCGAAGACCGATTATCACTATTCCTTTGTTATCTTTGGACAAATCCTATAAGTTGTTATCGTAATTAACCTCAATTAGTGATAATCGCGCTTTGAGCAACCCCGCCCAGACGGACAGGAAATCCCATGTAAAAAGGAGGCTTCGTGACACAACATAAAACAATACGCAGATAGCGGAATTTTTACAGAAAATTTTGTGTCGTTTCTTAGCTCAAGGACAGCAAGGCAATGGTAATCCCTGTGGCCCTGAAAAGCTAACTTGCCACTCCAAAGCAAGCTGTGTGAACGACCTGGGAACAGAGCAATGCCGCTGTAACGACGGTTACCAAGGAGACGGTACCAAATGTGAAGGTATGGATATGGTACGATATGATATGATACTTTTAGATAATACAACTTAAAATTCCATTTTAATTTATTGCGATTTCTAGACAAGAGCGAACTCAAATAACTTTGCAAGGATTCAAACAATAACCCTAGGGATTCATAACGGTACCTTGGCACGTAGCAGCGTCATGATACTTAGAGTGAAATGTGCATCTCAGAATATTACTTCCTCTGTCCTGAGAATCTCAATGTTTCTGGAGACGAAGTCGAGGGAAACGTTGAGATTCGAGGGGAACAAAATTCAACTGGTTTCACAAAAGATCAGTGATGTAGCGAAGCAAAGGTTTTTTTCAGATACAGCATTGGAAGCAAATTATCAGTTTATTGACAAACAAAGGGTTTAGGTGCGTAAGACAGTCTTAAAACTATTACTGAAATTTAAAGCACAAGCCGCGAACTACTTCCATAAATGTAGACAAGGTAATCTTTCCCCAGTTGCCTAATTCTGAAATCTTTACTTTCACTCAAGCGTGGAACAGATTAAATCAAGCAGGCGTTGCTTGGAAAAAGAAGACTTTGAAATACGCGCAAACAATCTAGACCATAATAAGGCCATCGTCAGTCATGCTCTGTTTGCGTGCAACAGTGGTCAACATTCTCTAATAACAATATATCTATATATCAGTATCAGCCATTTTAGTGTTTGCAATATATATAATGCACCATCATGGACTTTTGGTGGGGAGCAGATATCATGTAACCATGAACTAATGGAGGAATGCATGAGCTGCTGCGGCAAAACCTCCAGCTATATAACAATCCTTATCAGCAATTCAATTGTCATGTTTCTCTCGCCGTCAGATGTGGATGAATGCCGATTGAATTTGGCGGGATGTAGCTCCAATGCCGATTGCGTAAACGCCGAGGGCTCATACTCTTGCAAATGCCTCAGCGGTTTCACTGGTGACGGCTTTGTTTGCAGAAAAGGTCAGTTGAAAACGAAAAGGTACCGTTTGTGAGTTCAAATTGTAGGATAGCTCATCAGACAGCGTAGCGAGTTTAAAATATTTATTGTTGCGTATATTATTCTACCACTCCACCGTCACAACCATCACCACCATCATCACCATCCCCAATACGTTGCGTTAATCTGCTTCAAAATGACTCTTCGTTTCTACAGCCTCTCGCTGTTCCCAAGAATGTGACGCAGATGCAAAGTGTACGGAAAATTCTGGCAGCTGGCAATGTGTATGTAATCCGGGTTTCAGTGGAGATGGACTGGACTGCGAACGTAAGTTCAAATTTTTCAAATTCAAGACTCGTCTGTACAAGATTGTACTGTAAAAATGTCATTTTTCTAAGCATTCCATTAGTATAAAAAAAAGAAACAGCGTAAATGAACAACAACGCCGCACTGTAGTACATTCTGTATTGCTTTGTTAAAATGGCCACTGACTTTGTAATTTGACCACAGGTTTGGAGATTAAAACTTCCGCCCAGGAGTTGTTGTTTTATTGGGATGAGATAAGGAGGTCTATGTATTGAAGACTCGTTTTAAACTTTTTGTGGCCCTACTCCCTCATTCCAATTCTGTTAATTGGTGCGAAGGAGGTGGGCTTGCTATCAAACGCTTGCAAAATATCTGGAAGGGAAGTTAAATACCTAGTCGCAACATGCAACTGAACAGCGAGTTTGCTGCGTTGCTTTGGCTGCTGTTGTTCTTGAATTGTTTGTTTGTTTGTTTTCTCATTTACAGCGGATGGTACTTGTGCTGGTGTACGTTGCAGTGAACATGGGCAATGCCTATATGGCGATGACAACTCGAGAAGATGTGTATGTAACGAGGGATATCAAGGCGATGGACAAAATTGCGCTCGTATGTACTTAACTCACCATTAGCGTCACATCGCTGTTTTTTTTTTTTTTTTTTTAATTGGCAAAATGAAGAAATCGCATGCTCTGGAATAAAAAAAAATGTATGCACATTGTACTTAGAATTTGTGTCATCCAAGAATCGGAAACACCAGAAAGTAAGCCTAACATTTTACAAGTTGTATTTCAACCCAGTCCATCTATGCCCAAGACAACCATTGACAGTTTTAGTACACTAGTACTGTAATTTATAAAAAAGCAGCACCATTTAAAAGTGGCAGGTGTCTGTTGAAAGAAAAACGATTTAGGCTTTTTAAAATTATACCACCACTTTTGTCACCATGATACTATTTATCACTATTTTATCGACCACTACCGTTTATCATAATTAGCATTTTTGTCTACTTATTATAAATTCAACTTAACTGACTGAAGATGACAGAAGTCTCTGTCGAAAGTTAAAGGTTTTGTCGTTTTCTTTAAACTTTAAACCACTTCTCTTGTTTTACATTTCCCATTTAATTTGCTTTCTTGATTACTTTGCTATCCTTTCTCAGCACGTGACAAATGCGAAGGCGTGACTTGTGGACGCAATGCTACTTGTGGTGCCACGGGGAAGTGCTCATGTGACCAAGGTTTCCAGGGAGATGGACAGCGTTGTGAAGGTACGAGGATAGATTTTTGCAACACTGAACTAAAAAGAAAGAAACCTTCCGTAGAATATATACAAAAAAGAGTCGTCGGTGATACCGTAATGGAGGCTTGGAATTTTGATTTTAATTGTCATAAAATTTGATGAGATTTTGCTTTGAATTTCTCCAATTATTGCCAATGATTTAGAACCTGCATGCTGAAACACCATGTTTCGTCCTATTTAAGGCACCGAGAAGTTAGTTGAAAACGAGGCATCGCCGAGCCTTTAAAATCAAGGTGTTTAGAAATTAGATGAAACACCGTTTCGAGTGTTTTGTGTAGCTTGTCAATCTGTTAATGATTTTTTGGAAAATTTTAAAACAATGGTTCACCAAATTTCTTGATAGTTAAAAACACATTTGGAAACCTCCTTCACGGTAGTGATTTCCTTTGTTTCTCTTCATAAATTATTAATGATTTGAGATGGATAATGGTGGACGTATCTGTGATTTAGAACAGGACTCTCTAGATGACTCACTAATATTAAGCGACCGAGCTGTTATCTCCTTGAGCGACGTGGTAGCACAACACCGCCTCATCTATTAGATCCACTGGCTTATCTCAAGAGTGCATTTATCCACCGCACTAGCTTTCAAGTTATCTCAATTTGCCAAGATGAACACTCCAACTAAAGTGTATTATCTTTTAAGATAAGAAAATCTGGTAGTGCTACATGTATCGCACGCAATGCGCCTAATTAGGCGCTGTTTTATTTCAGCAAGGAGTTTTTCCCCAAATCCGATTACGTTGTTCTAATTTGTCACAGTCAGTTATCAGATTCCGCGATGTCGCCGGCATCTTAAGGACTTGAGTGCTCGCCCTGCAAAGCGTGTGGCTCTCTGAATAATTACAGATGTACGTGCACGATGTCCGCACGAAAATCTATGATCCTCGGTTTTGTAACCAAATTAAACCGATTAATTCTGTACCAATCGGGTACAGAACGGAAACTGCCCAAAAAGTTGCAAATAGTTAATTTGTCAATTCTGCCGTCCGCTAGAATTGCACATTCGCTTCACTGTGCTTTGTTCCTCTTTTCTTTCTCACCTCACTCGTGTTCCAATTTTCCGTGGGTTATGAACCCCCACGGTTTACCGTCTAAACAAACAAACAAACAAACAAACAAAAGAAAGGGAAAGAAATTCGCAGTGTTCTGTTTTAATTTTCGTCTATTCCAATCCTTGACGCTTTATCCTGTTCTAAGTACACAGTGTTATCTCTTAAGATAAGACAATCTGGTATTATGACAATTATCACATGCAATACATTTTGCACAGAATTGTTATAATTTCTGATAATTAAAACTTTAGATACCTCATGGGAACTTTTTTGCCACCTTTTTTGTATGCTGTTTCGTGGTTATAATACAAACTTCAGACCCGCATCAAAATACTGCACTCTTTTGCACCTCAGTTCTAAAAAGTGCCCCACCTCTGTTTTTTGAGACAGTGTTGAAGGCTAACGTAAACCGTTTTAGAAACTTGACCTTTTAAGCATTAAGGACACCCGCTCGTGACTTGATGACAAAAACACTTGCCCCTTTGTTACGCAAATGCACTATTCCCCACATCTTCTCACTGTAAAGTATATTTTTTACACGAATTTGAATCTCCTGACTCGAAATTTCCAGGGCTGCATTTCTATCAACGGATGGCTCTTGTGTAGCCATTCGAAATGCGATTTGCAAAGAAACAATCCCATAAAATAATGGACTAATGACTTACTTCAATTACCGATGACTGACTATTCCTTCGATAGCTCAGTTGGTAGAGCGGAGGACTGTAGTGAAACCATGAAATCCTTAGGTCGCTGGTTCGAATCCGGCTCGAAGGAACTC
>NW_028145430.1:667500-692500 GCF_977016875.1 Pavona decussata | reverse complement strand
ATGTCATTCTCAAGCTGAATGCGTTGACAACAAATGTGTCTGCAACAGTGGTTACCAAGGTGATGGAGTCACGTGCACTGGCAAGTATCCGTCAAAATTATAGATCTTATTTGAGAGCGGTACCTCCTTTTGTTACTGCTCATGCGTTCTGCGTATCTCGGGATTGTCCGAGAAGCTCTGATTTGTTACGGAAGGATCCTACTGATTCAAAGGTTTTTTGGCGCGTCAATGATTATGCGGAAAGAAAATTAGGGAGATTTTCGCAGTTTTTTTTTTTTCAGGGATAATGAAGCCTCAATTTGAAAAAAAAATGCTCTTCTTTGTTAATGTGTATTTCAAAGCTTTTTAGAATCACCTGAAAAATGCGTGCTTTCCCCCGTGGCTATTCCCGTATTGTCATAAACTGGGCAAAAATATCTCTTTATTAGGACTCCTCGTCCTTACGACATTCATTTTAATGCAATAGACAAACCAACTATTGCACTAAATCTGTTGAGCTCGCTGTCAACTTTACAATTTTGAGTATGATCTATGAATTAATATAAAAAGGACAATGACAAGAGTGAAATAAAAAAGAAAACAGAAGTTCACCATTAATACCCTTGAGTTATGTGGCTCTGTTATTTAAATAAGTATTTTTAAAAATTGAATTAATCACATATTTGAACACATGTCAAAACACTTTTTTCAAGTCTTAATGTATCAAGTAATATTATTATTATTATAGTATTTAATTTGTGTATTTCCAGATATAAATGAATGCTTAGAAGGAAATGAATGTGACGCTTTCTCTGACTGCACCAACACTAACGGATCGTACACCTGTACATGTAAAGACGGTTACCAAGGCGACGGAAAGCAGTGTTCAAAGGGTGAGCCACTTTTGATTTTAGGTACAAAAATGTATATATTAATATTTTGATTGAGTTGGGTTCCAACAAATAGGCGGTGCCGTGGACGAAAGTTGCACGCAAGAGTATTAGCTAAAATGGTGCTAACTATCCTTATTCACTTCAACGGTATTTTATTTATACAGTGGATTCAGTTGGTGGCTGTGGAGGACAGAAGTGCCACTTGTATGCCTCGTGCTACGCAGACCCGGATACAGGGAAGGAATCTTGTCGGTGTCAAATTGGCTTCACTGGAAACGGATTGGAGTGCACAGGTTACGGTCATTCTTTTGTTAGGCTGTGTCAAATGTGGAGTATCACACGAGACGAAAAAAAAAAGTAATTCGGGTCTACCGTGAACTTAGCGTCAAACCAAATTCAGAAGGAACGAAACTTTGGGTCAGCGGGATTTCTAAAAAAATACGTTCCTTTATTATTTATTGGGTTCTAGTATTGAAAAGATCGACGCTTGCCCCGGAGACCGTGGTTGGTCGATCCAAACTTAGTCCAACGAAATTCAATTTAACAGAGTCAAACATCATCAACTTTACTCGTCTGGTGTGAAGTTAGATTTTTGAACTAGCTTGCTGCTTTTCTGTTTGTGACATTGCATTTCTAGTAAGTGTTTAGTGACTTTAAAAGTCGTTGTGAAAATCCCTTACAACTAGATGCTAGTCGCGATGCTTTATAACATTTCCTTCGTAACTGTTAAGAGAATGACCTTAATTTTTCTTTTCTTTTCTTCGGTAGAGCCATATGTTTCTACCCCTGTTATCTCCAATACTGACCAGCATTTAAACTAGATCGAACATACAGGTCATGGTAACAAAGGAAATGATTACCGAAGATCAATGACTTACTGTCTTACAACTATTTACTAAAGAAAATATATGGACAATGGTTTGGTCATAGGAATGAAGAGAGGTGTTAATGCTATCCCTTCTCTTTCCGCAGATTTAGAAGAGTGTAGCGTTGCAGTGGACATTTGTCCGGACAACACAACCCAATGTGTAAACACCTTAGGAAGTTATGAATGTCTGTGTAAAAAGGGCTTCTTGGAAGTTAACAGGAAATGTGTTTGTAAGTACATGTATGCTGAGAAACCTTTCGACCAGTGTTACGCTGTAATTTGTTTCACGCTTTTTTCCTCGCACCGGCTATTATTTGTGAAATTGTTGTTATTAATATAATTTTGGATGCTGTTGATGATACCTCATAGATAACGATCTCAATGTTTGTCAAAGCGTTCGTTTTTCGTGTTTTGATCTTGTTCTTGTGTCGCCCTTGTAATCTATTATGCATTCTCTGGTTGCCATTATGGTCCAATATTTGCTGAGGGTGTGAAAGTAAAATTCTAGTTCAAGCTGCCACAAACAAAAAAAAACCGCTAGTTCAGTTATCCCTATTAGAAACAGTATCCCCAACAAAACAGCTTTATAAACTCGTGGAAAACCGGACTAAATTGTTTTACCTAATGGTCATAGAAATGTAAATGCACCCTTGTTGTATTTACGTTCATCAGTACTCTGTAATATTCTTACCACAACTTGGTCCGCCATTTTAATACAACCCATCAACGGGACTCATACGACAATTTAAACAATTTTATTCTTGTCGTTTTCTTCAATGCTTCCATTTCTATGTACAAAGCTGATGACACGTGCATGGGTGTTGACTGTGATCCGAACGCCGTCTGCGATCCATTCAGAGGATGTTTGTGCCTACCAGGTTACCAAGGAGACGGAAGAAGTTGTCAGGGTAAACAATCTACTTTTTCGGGATTGATTTTTGCTTCACTCAAACTTGTTAGTGGGCAGGTCGAATACTGGTGAGGACCACAAACTTCGTTTTTCTTGAGTGGTATACGTGCGGAGGAAACCAACCTAGTAACCCAGCATTGCGTATCTAGCTGACAATTTGCAGACATGGTCGACGGAAAATTTAAGAGCTTTTAGCGCAACGACTCTCAAAAACGAGTTTTTTTGCCTCAGTGAATTAGAATGACACAAAAGAGATAACAACGGAAAAGGAGAGAGGAAGGGGGGGGGGGGGGGGGAGACTGGGAGACCTCATGTTTTCATATTTCATACGACAAAGCAATGACGAACACCACACTCTTACTTTTGGATCATTTGCGTGTGTCTCAATCACTAGCGATTCTAGAGTACAGCGCGTGACGATTCCTGGCTCTGGACGTCTTGACACTATACACTATTAATTGTTTTGATGTTTTCTGGAAGTTGATTTGTTGCACAGCAGTCGCGGCATTTTTTGATGAACAAAGGTTCCACATAAAAGTTTTCCTTTTCTTTTGTAGCACTTGAATAAAATGAAAATGATATTTCTGGTGTGTCTGGAGTGATAAAAACTACATTTAAAAACTGCTTTCATGCCAGACATACAAATTTCATAATTTTGTGTCATTTCACATAATTATGTAGTCTGTGAAGATACTCGTTTACTCTTAATATTTCCTTTCCTCAGATGAAGACGAATGCGATCCCTCTCGTAGTCCGTGTGACCTGAGCGCAACTTGCATCAATACCGACGGTTCCTTTTTCTGCCGATGTCAATCGGGATTTACAGGCGATGGTTTACGTTGCCAGAGAGGTACGTTAATTGAAAACAGCCTTTACCTTCTAATCTTGATTGCGCTTGATTGCACAGACTTCATCTTTCAGTTTTAATCGATTCTCAAGTGCACGTAAAAATCGCAGTAGTTTGATTGAGAAGGAACCACATGTTCCTGGAGAAGTGGCAAAGATTGTGTTTTGACCTACACGTGTTTTGGGTTATCCTAATTTTCGCGCAACTGCAAAAGTTTATCTCTCTCTTATTTTAATTTTTGCTTTAGCTTCTTCGTTTTTTGTTTTTTTTTTTTTTCAAAAATTTAAGAATACTTTATAATTGCTGGCATAAAGAAAAGCAATGCATCCTTGCTCTTTTTTTTAAATTTATTTTCTTTCTTTAGTCGATGAAAGTTGTAATGGTGTTGAGTGCGATGCGCATGCTCAATGTGTCCAGCCCTTAGATCAACCGATGCAGTGCGAATGTGAGAAAGGCTGGCAGGGCGATGGTCGAACTTGCTCAGGTAACATGGATAGCTTATTCATTGAGTTGGCCAATTTGCCTTCTTCAAAATGAAACTCATGAAATGTACTGTTGGTATGAAAATTTTGTTTCCTGTAAGGGCAAACTCTTTATAACATCACTGTGAAGGAGATGGAAAATTGGCAACATTGCACGGAAAATTGGAACAGGGGGCAACGTTATCAGAAAGTACTATTCAAAAGCTTTAATTTGAACTCAAAACCTTCGTTAATCTTGTACGGCAGAATGTTAGAATCCAAAGCAAGAAACATATCACATGTCCATGTGTCTAGGTGTAGTTTATAAAAGGGTAAACCATGTTTCCTCTCGCCCCTCCCTCCCCCTCCCCCACCGAAAAAAAAAAAAAAAAAAATAGCGGATATAAGTCAGCTGCGAACTGCGTCAATAAGCCCAGTAATGTCTTACTCTTACTCGTTAAATATGTTAGCCAGTCTAAGCGTTATTTGTATTGATATATTTAATCGTTTTAGATGTGGATGAATGCGAGTCCTTTGATAACTTTTGCCATCCGTTGCGAGCTGAGTGTATCAACACTAATGGTTCTTATGAGTGTCGCTGCAAGCCTGGTTTTCAAGGCGATGGAATCAATTGTACATGTAAGGATCTGTTATCGTATTGTACATCAATCTGTAGCTGTCTGTTATAGGGAACCTCCACTCTCACAACAAATTGACGGGTAAGCGTTGGAAATAGTGTCTAAATTCTAAATTTTTGTATTAATGTCATTCAAGCGTGTTAAAATTAGATATGATTATCGACAACTTTCGCTTTTAAATTTCCTGGTGGCAGCCATTTTGAATTTGATGACGTGTAATGGTTGCCGCTTTTGTTATTCAGCAGAAGTTCTTTTGTGTAAAACAATTGAGCAACCTTATTACGTCATAAAATCCAAGATGGCGGCGCGCGGGAAATTTAAAAGCGAAAATAGTAGATAATCAAATCATGATTTTTTTCCGAAACTGAAATATTATTTCAATGTTTTCCAATGAAATTTCAAAGAAAATTGTGTTTTCAATAATGTAACGTTAACATGTTTCGAGAGTGGAGGTTTCCTTTAAACTTTTTGCTTGAAAGGAGTACCAATACGCCGCGATATTCGTTCATTTAGTTATTTGTACAGTAAAAAAATGAAACCGGTTTTGAGGTTATTTGTACTGCGCGCGCTTTCATCTTATTTCACTTTTTCCTCGTAGTTTTCTTCGAAGAAGCTTTTTTAGAATTGGATGATAAATCTATTATTAGATGTTTTGGTTTGCTACTATCGCTGTATAGTCTTGCCCGTTGACCCAACACAACTATAAAATATACAGCGATACTACACACCAAAACGTCTAACAAGCTACATGTTTTCCCCCGTATTTTTTTCTTAAAGCTACGAATTGCCACCTTTTTCATTCCTGAAACCCCTCAGTTATATTCGTAAGTTTTTATCCACAAATTCATATTACCATTCAAGTGGACGTTTTCTTAACGGGATTTGAAGGCTTGACGGTAGCAGTCTACCTTATCAAACTCAAAATTTATTGATGATTTTTATTTAGTTAATACAACCTCAATAAAATGAATTTCCGTTTCTTTAGCTGACGGTTCGTGTCATGGAGTTCTATGTCATGAAAACGCCACTTGTTTTAAACCGAAGCCCGAGGTACCTGGGCTGTGTATTTGCAAGAACGGTTGGCTGGGGAATGGACGACAATGTTATGGTTAGAAACGAATCTTTTCTTGATATGTGCATTAGGGATCAGTGGGATTTTACTGATTCACTTGAGCAGTAGCAGAATATCTGCAACGTTTCTGGCCATTGCTATTATCTAAACTCCATGCGGTTATAAGAATTATTTCAACAGCCTCACGCTGGAGATTGCCCTGGGTCATCATATATAATTCAGCTAAGTCAAGTCTTTTAACCTTAAGAAAGTCTTCCGCATGGTTACAATGGATGTAAGGCGCTTAGAACGCATGCGGATAAGCGCTATATAAGTGTTATTATTATTATTATTATTATTATTATTATTATTATTATTATTATTATTATTATTATTATTATTATTATTATTATTATTATGGTTCGGATACCCATGGAAATGTCGATGTTGTTTCCAGTAGGGTCTTATTAAGATAATGATACGAGTTCAATTCATGAGAAAACTAACAAGGATTAAACCAAATGTTATTCATCAGTTAATTTGATTCACGTGCGCTGTGAAACTTCCTCTCGTTTAAAAATCACAGGACACACATCGATAAAAATTTATACTGGTTTAAGTGACCTGTTTGTCGAAGGCGGGTCAGTGAAATGGTTACTTAGCTAAGTCTCGTTGTCCGATACAGTGACAACCAAATAAAGGCATTGACCATGGTCACTTCTGTGAGTATGGATTACAAAATAGTTTTGATTCTTGTTTACTTTACTTCTTATTCATGTAACGACTTGACTTAGATCGGATTTCCAGCTGTTTGTTAATTCTTTTATTTAAGATGTCGACGAATGCAGCGATTCCTCCAAGAACAGGTGCGACATCAATGCAGACTGTATCAACACCAAAGGCTCGTACAAATGTCGCTGTAAATCCGGATACGAAGGCGACGGCTTTAGCTGTGTCTGTAAGTATTAAAGAAACTAAATAATTTGTCTTACGATACTGAATCAGGAGCCAGTAAAGAAACCGTTGGGTCACCGAGCTGAGCTGTGCATTTCCTGACTAAATTGAATTAGTTATTGCAATGTTCATTCGTTACAATGAGTACATTTATTTCTCGCGGTGCGTTTCGTTGTACTAAGATGCTTTCTTTTATTTCTGTGAATGGAACCCAGAGTGTGAGGAAATTCTAACGAAATTTCATGTGATTGTTTCCTGTAATGACGTTGCAGTTCATTTTTTTCGTTTTTTTTTTTTTTTTTGATCGGTTTGGCACAATAATAGTGAAATGATTTTATGAGAAAATGCAAAAAGTAAAGAAAAGACAGAAACAAATTAAAATTCAACCAAAATTGCTATCAACACTGCCGTCTTTTTCGTTCGCTAACTTCTAGCTGAAGACTCTTGTGGTGGAGTACTTTGTGACTCGAATGCGGAGTGTCTATCAAGTCAAGGGCGGCAGATCTGTTTGTGTAAAAATGGCTGGACTGGAGATGGGCAAACCTGCTTTGGTAGGTAATCTTCATCCTTTACCCCGGATTATTACGAAATAATGTGATCGTTATATATAGTCGCATACGTGTGTAGTCTCGGAAAACGAGTTTACAACCTGTGTCTCAGTTTTTATTTCATTCAGTATTTGACAGGATATGCTATGCGTTTTTCAATAACCTGTCAATCCGACATCATTCAGTTCAACTTTTCGAACCCTGACATAAGTTGCGTTTTTAGAGGTGTAGGTAAAAATTAGTTAAAATGTAACACAGGACAGGCGTTTTTCGCCAGAGACTTTACCGACATATGTTTGCTCCCTAATTTACAACAGAGGTCTACCCTTCTATTGGTTTGTTTAAAGGGGGAGTAACCCAACTACAGATTGAGAGTTGTTGCTAAGCGACTTTAAAGGGTGGTATTTTGTCACTTATCCTCTTTTTGCAATGGTTGTGACGCATTATTGGTGAAATGTATAAGAGTGAACCGATTGATTTTAAAAATCGTCATTACACGTGTATAGCTAGTACCAGTCCCCAACCCGCACCAGAGAGAAAAATCCCTAAAACTCGAGGATATGAAGGTAGAATTCAGATTTTTTTTCCAAAAGTCGGGGATATTCCAGCCTTCTTTTTAACCTGGCACAAGTATTTCCTGTTTTTGTAAACAACAGAACTGCTACTGAAGAAAATTGGTAAATAACACGCTTATGACATCATAACTTCTATTTTAAAAAGTCAATATGTTTTTTCGAATTTTTTTTCCAAAGCAATATAAATAGAAATGGACAAAAGAGTCCGTTGATATTGTGTATTTGTAAAATCCCATTTGTAAAGGCCCATTTGATACATATGATTGTAAAACATGTGTACATGATTATGATGAACATTTCAAACGGTGACGTGAGCATTGTTCTTTCACCCAGATGTGGACGAATGTCAGCCATTTAAAAACGGCTGCCACTTCGATGGCGAATGCTTGAATACTGCGGGCTCATATGATTGCCGCTGCAGACCAGGCTACCAAGGAGATGGGTTTAACTGCACATGTGAGTTCCCTTTTTTAAAGAAATAAGTGAGCACACCAGCGTGATTTTATGTAATTTAGTTTAGAAAACAGGTTAGCTTTCAGGATCCAAAAATACATTTAAGCCTACAAGCTTTAGACTCCTTCGCGGAACCTCTGTCGAGTAGTGATAAACTAATTTTTGCCAATTGTTTTTGTGAATTGTAATTAATCTATTAATGCAGCTCCCTCCTCAGCAGATAAACTCAGGGACCTTGCTAACCATTAATTATATAATGCTTTTAACATTGAAGTAAGGAGAAGAAATCATGGACATTTGTAATAAATTTTAGACGTGAATAACGAAACAATATCTCGGTGCGGTGCTAAAACCCTTCAATAGTGTCTGTAAAACGTGCAAGCGTAAAACTCGCTTTACAGCGCGTAGATATGAAGTTAAAATATAGAGCTCTTGCGATTAGCGCAGGCATCTTGAGCTAACCAGGATAGAACCAGTGTAATGGGTAAAACACGTTATATTTCTTTATGCCATAGGAGTAATATTTTGCGTTCATTTTTTCTTTTCTCACCTAGCGGATGGTACCTGTGAAGGAATCACGTGTGACCCGAATGCCGATTGTAATCGAACATTCCCTTCAGGACGCCGACAATGCATTTGTAAACCTGGATGGCAGGGAAATGGTCGAAGTTGTTCAGGTAAGTTTGGTTCAATCTTGGCCTAAAATAGCTAAGCATGTGAATAAGTTTCACTAATCTCGGTTGTAAGACTGCAATGCAGATGAATGTTATGTGGATTTGGCATAGACTAGTGTTTGGCCAAACTGAGAACTAGCTAAGGGGACAAAGTGACGTCAGCCTGTGAGTACTTGGAACCGCTTTCTTGAGATCCCTTTAGAGGGAACACGAGATTTTACAGGCCCAAGTAAGAGCCCAAGGAATGAAACAACATAAACACCCAACCAGGAACACGATCAGTCTCCAGGAAAACACTGTAAAATACTATACAAGGTGTATCCATTGGTATTCTAGAGGCATAAGTTGTTCATCAGCGTTTTTAACAGGATGCAGTCGTTCATTTGTCGCGTGATCAGATTGTTATGCGTAAGCGGGAGGGGGGGGGGGATTATGTCATCAGCAAGGGTGGAGTGGGTCACAAAGTACAACAATCCCTTCATGCTATCCTACATACATGGTAAGTAGAACCAGACTATT
The DNA here is from genome assembly GCF_977016875.1 of Pavona decussata. Taxonomy (NCBI): domain Eukaryota; kingdom Metazoa; phylum Cnidaria; class Anthozoa; order Scleractinia; family Agariciidae; genus Pavona; species Pavona decussata. The sequence continues at coordinate 683,130 of NW_028145430.1, read as the reverse complement.
TATCAAGGAGCAAATGCCCTTCGCTTTTGCGCGTATTAGGCGCCTGCATTTATACTCTTAAAATAGGTCATTTGGGCTGCACGCAAAACAATAATGAATTTGAAACCATTTTTGCAAGGTACCTATATATTTAAAATGAAAATCTCGCATTTTCTGTGTTTACCAACATTATCGAATCTTTACCCTTTCCAAGTCTAGTACGTTAATATATATATTTTCAATCTTCAGATTTTGATGAGTGCCAGCAGTTAAAGAGCAACTGTCACTTGAATGCACAGTGCGTCAATACCAGGGGCTCATTTGAATGCCGCTGTACGCCTGGTTACGAAGGAGATGGCGTTACTTGCGTCTGTGAGTTTTTATTTATTTATTTTTTTTTTTCTTATTGCTAGGGATTCGGTCCGAATACAGCTGTACCTTAATGGTTTATTTTATTCCTTAAAAGAGGATATCCCAGCCTAAGTTTCACCTGACTGCAGATAATTAAAATTTTGGTAATTTAATGCGAACTAGAAGCGCGCAAGCAAGCTTGAAAGCTTGAAATATTGCCGAAAATCCTCTTTTGAGAAAACTAAATGCAATAATAATCAATAACGAATACGATGCTACTATTTATTACGTCACGTTGAGGTTATTATGGTCATGTATTCAATTTGCCGTTTTCCTTTCAAGTTTTACACTTGAATAACCTAATTTGATATTAGACACAGAGCCATATTTTGTACTTGTTCGGAGATTTGAATCATCGGCAAATACGTTATTTTCCGGCTTTTTCCTTATTTAGCGGATGGCTCTTGTGAAGGAGTCTTTTGTGATTCGAACGCCGAATGCCGACAAACTTTACCCGAAGGAAAACGACAATGCAAGTGCCGGGACGGTTGGCAAGGTGACGGACGAAACTGTTCGGGTAAGGACATCTGTTTCATCAAGAGCCATGATGGTTCTTGATTTCATCAGCTGATTTGTACGACTTAGGTTAACGGCTGGGAAGCATGGAAGTCGACTACTAAAGCAATGTTGTCTCCAGCTACTGAAGTTGATTTTCATCGACAGTTATCGTCTGATCTGTTTTCCTGTTTCTTTGATTTTCACTTTTTTTTTGCATGTATCCCCTTCCCGTTTCTCTCTCTCCTGCTTAAACCTCCAGCTTCAACCCACCGCCATTTTTTGAAATCCTACCCATTGCCTGTTCTCCGTTGCCGTCTGAAAACCCCTAACAACTGAGTAAATTTTCAAAATGGCTGCAGTAAGCAACTGTTGAATCGGAAGGCCATGGGAGGGAAACGGAGGATATATGCGTAGGGAGAAGTGAAATCAAATACACGGGACAACAAATCAGATAAGCACTTGAGTGGATATAATTTGGGTGGTGTTGTTTGTTTATAGGTCAGGTATTACAAACCTGTTTATAGTAACTCCGTAAGGAACAAGTTCTGATGTTCTCTTTTCCTTTTTTATTCATTCAGATATTGACGAGTGTCAGCCATCTAAGAACAACTGTCACTTTGATGCAGAGTGTATTAACACCAAAGGATCATATGAATGCCGTTGCAGAACAGGATACCAAGGAGATGGCTTAAATTGCGTCTGTGAGTTAACCTCCTAAAGAGCTTTTCGTTATTTAAGATATCTGATTATTCTTTTCCCAGCAGCAAAAATTATTTAAAGATGCGGCTTATTGCACAGTCCGAGACGGAAAAGTTCTTATAGCCTGGATGTGATGTTGACAACTGTTTAAGGCATTCTCCTATGCAAACTTCAAGCCCCTACCCTCTCAAGAGTGCACGATTTTATTTTTATTATGAAACACCCTTGTTCGAAAAAAAATTTCATAAACTAAATCTTGATTTCTGTTCAAACTTATAATGGGTTCAGTGATTAGCCCTTTAAATTAAAGTTTAATTCCTCCCGGTAAGTTGATTTTCTTGACAATTTCATCGCTTCCTTCTGACTTATTTCGGAGCAACCAGATCAAATTCCGATACACCTGTAAATCCTCGTTTGATAGTTATGTGCTACTTATGAGTGTGTGCACGCTCTTATCGCTCTTATTCTCTTTTAGCCGATGGGACTTGTGAAGGAATCACTTGCGACCAGAATGCCGACTGTAACCGAACATTGGAAGGGCGCCGAAAGTGCAAATGTAAAACTGGTTGGCAGGGAGATGGACAAAACTGCTCTGGTACGTTTGATTGTAAAAGGTAACTTTAAATTAAGAAGTTTAGGAAAGAGCGCTTTTCAATTGCGTATCGAAAGTAATTTCACGTTTGCATAGGTTCTGCTTTACCATGTTCTATGTTTGGTTAGCGAAGTTCTCGCCACTTTCTCTACCAATGAGAAACAAAACCACAACCAATCGTGACTTCCTCGTAAAAGTTTTCTGCCCATGGTACCGATTATGTGAATTTGCTTCGAGTTTGGACTGTTTCGAGACTGTTTCATTGTCCTGTTTCTGTCTTTCTGATTGGTTAGGGTATTTGGTTTGGGTTTGATTTTACGACACCACATATGAACTTGCTCTAAAACGGAAGGACTAATTTGTACCATATAAGCAACGAAAGTTCTGGATTAATGTTCCAAACAATAAAGGCAGCACAAGTTGCTTATGGTTGTTCGTTTTTCAATTGAGTATCGGAGGGAATTTCGCGTTGGCTTTGGTTTTACTTCGCTACCATGCGTTTGGATCAAAGAACTGGGGCTACGTTTTCAACCAACGAGAAGCAAAACCGAAACCAATCGTGACTTGCTTTCATGCGTTTTTCCGCGCTTTACGTCGGTTACATGCATTTGTCTTTGAATTCTGATTGGTTCATTGTATTGTTTGTGTTACTGGCCAGTTTAATTACTCAGTTAGTTTTAGTTTTACGACAGCCAATTTACACCGACTCTGTTGATTGATTGATGGATTTGTATGTTTGTTTGTTTGTTTTCGTTTAGACATTAACGAGTGCCAGTCATTCAAAAGCAGCTGTCACTTTGATGCCGAGTGTGTGAACACCGATGGCTCATATGAATGCCGTTGCCTGCCAGGCTACCAAGGAGATGGATTTAATTGCGTCTGTAAGTTTACTGTTCCTTCCATAGATGCAAAGGCATAGGTCAATATTCTACAAAATATTTGCTGAAAACCGTACAAACCTTTCACTTGTGGCTGGTCCAGTGTCGGATCTAAAAAAAGAAAGACAAAATACAGAACCACCTGGCCATGGTCATCTAACAGTTTGGCTCTGATTTCCTTATTACCTTGAAATAGTTTTGTTGATTTTAAGTTTAGATTACCTTTGCGCAGAACACAGCACTTCGAAACCAAACTTAGTAGCTCTTCACTCCTGATTTATTTTACTTTATCGAACAAACGCGTAATAGTGCAGGCACTGTCTCTGTTGGTTAAGCTCCTAACGGAAGGTTTTCATAGCTTACTGGTTTGATGCTCGGCTCTCTGACTCCTTGCTGAAGCAAGCTGTCCAAATTGGCCTAAATTCTAGCTTATCAGTTGTTTTATACTTACGTGTAGTGCATGTATGGTTTGATCTTTTCTAGCGGATGGCACTTGTGAAAGGGTCACGTGTGACCCGAATGCCGATTGTAATCGAACATTCCCTTCTGGACGCCGACAATGTATTTGTAAACTTGGATGGCAGGGAGATGGACGAAGCTGTTCTGGTACGTTTATCGTTGTTATTCTAGACACGGTTCTCGCTTTTTCCTCGTTTGCGTTCCTTGTCTGATGTTGGTGTTTTTAATGAAGTATTTCAAACATAATATCTTATTCTATTTATGTTCGTTACAAGATATCGACGAATGCCAGTCATCTGACGCAAACTGTCACCGGAAGGCCCTGTGTATCAATACCGCAGGTTCATTCGAATGTCGCTGCAGGCCGGGTTATGTCGGAAATGGATTTAACTGCACATGTAAGCGAAATTAAGCCAAAAAAAACCATTTTATCGATTTTTTTAAACTAATTATAGGGGATAGAGTCGAGAAAGAAGCATTGTTTTCGGCGAATTATTACGTCATTAAATCATTTTAGGGATTCTTTTTTAGTTTCTGTAGCACAAGCACATCATGCACGCTTTCAGTTTACTCTACGTTTCTGCTTTTATTACTTCAAATTCCAATATTCCTCCCTCCACCCCTTGCACAAAATGCGGCCAATCAATACATCAGCTTTTCACTTCATACTTGTTCAAAAACTAATAATCAAAGATAAGGGAGTGCGTTCCTTGATGTCGATCCCAGGCTGTCTCTCCTTTGCCAAGTTGTTGATGATGTCATCCACCCCTGCAAAATCTGCGAGGGATGCCAGATACGCGTCCCAAGATCCATTCATTCGTTGGCCGATTGATTTTCCCACACAGTCTCTACTCTTAGCTGCATTAGGAAAGCGTTCTTTCTATGTCGAACGCAGTAAAGGTACAAAATACAAGAAAAGCTCCTGCAATTAACATGTGAGAAATTCCGATTATGAAAGGGCTCAAAGGGTTATGAGATGTCAACACGCAGGACTGTGATACCACGTGCCGTGCACACGATGCTATCGATGCTAATTTGATGCGCTTCTGTTTTCTGATTTTCTTCTAAATGTTCCAGCTGATGGATCATGTGATGGTATCGTGTGCGACCCAAACGCCTTCTGCAGAGGCACGTCTTCCGACGATCAGAGACAGTGTTGGTGTAATAATGGTTGGAGAGGCAACGGAACTCATTGTTCTGGTAAGCTTAACTAAAGCGACATTGATAGCTGCACTACCTAGTTGATAGTATGACCCACTAGACAACAAAATTTCAAGAAATAAACTACAACTGTGGCAGACCACGGAACGAAATTATTTAGTGAACTGTAATGTTTCTGCATTGAGCAAATTTCAGTTGGCCCGGACTTTGCGAAGCGAATTTTAAAAGATCCCATAACATTAGCTTCATTCTCACAAAATTCGAGGTCGCTTTCGATCTCCCCTGACCCCTCGGAGTGACAGCGAGCCACCTCAGACTGTCTGAGAATTAGGCTACAACTGAAACCAGCCGTCATTAGTCTATTCATAAACTCATCTCACCCACCCAACCCACGAAGAATGTCAACCAAACAGTCTATCTCCCCCTGCTTTCTCAAGGTTGAAAGTTGATTTGGTTGATCTTCTACTAGTTAGCTACATTCCCGAACGTTGATGGCTTGTTGGTGTTAAAATTTACGTTGACCTTCCTTAGTCCTGTTTAATATATGCAATAACTTCAGTTCGTATAAAGAATTTCCCATCTGTACTCTGTTCAACTGCTATCCTCTCATCTATGTCAATTTGCTTCTTTTTCTTTTTTCTGTATCTTGATCATGAATTGCATTCGATGCAATCGTAGTGTGACATAGTTCCTTTGTATGTTTTTCCTCAGATATCAATGAGTGTGACTCGCCTGCAAGCAAGTGTGACCTTAATGCGGATTGCTTCAACAGCGCGGGCTCATATCAGTGTCGCTGTCGGCTTGGTTACGAAGGCAACGGAAGTCATTGTGTCTGTGAGTTTTTGTAAAGGGAACACTGTAATTGGCTGTAATATTTCCCAACCATTTTGTTTTTTTATGGTTTTCTCCACATTGTGCCTTTGCAATTTTTTTATTTGTTTGTTTATTTGTTGTTGTTGTTGTTTTTATATTTATTTATTTATTTATTTATTTATTTATTTATTTATTTTCATTATAGTGATAACTGTTAACTCTGTTTCCTAGCCGACGGTACTTGCGATGGAGTGGTGTGTGATCAGAACAGCGATTGCGTACCAAGAATTGTAGGAAGCCGCGAACGACAGTGTGTTTGCCAAGACGGCTGGACGGGAGATGGGCGGAGTTGTATTGGTAACGAAATTCAATCTCGTGCCCAGATATTTTGTCTTTAAAGAAAACATTTGGTGAAATCGGTCACGTTCTCAATCTGATTGGTCAATAAAAATAACCTGATGAAAGTCGCCTCACCATTTTCGCGCGGCTTTTCAGATATTTTGCTCACAAAACACACATATTGACGCTTCTGTCCTTCTATGAAGCATCGATTTGAACTTATAGTTTCATTAAACTATACCTAAGAAACAAACATTTTTACCTCGTTGCCTTTCATCTCAAAGTCTTAAAGAAATTTTTGTCTTGGCAATCTGACGCGTACAGCTTGAACGCGTAATACAGCACGGCACTTTAGGTACAATGGTCAACAAAATCTTGAGTTGGTTGATTTTCTGTTTTTGGTAAGCAAAAAGTAACTGAAATTTGTAGCCTCAAAGTGATCTTGAAAATCCATCTCAAGCAATTCATGAGTAGACCCTTTTTGTTGTAAATTTTGAGCATGCGCAGTCTGCAGTCACCTCCTCATTACGACGTCATTAAAATGGATGTTCTTTCCCGAATAGTGAGAAGATCTGTATAGGTTGATTGCATGTGATGTCAAGGCGGCCATGTTGGTGGTATGGAATAACAAGATTTTTTCTTCTGGGAGTTAACTTCCATTTTTATGCAAACTGTGTGAGCAAATTTTCTATTGTTTTTACCACCAACATGGCGGCGATGCAATCCACCTATGCGAAATTAATAAACATTTTCGATGTAAAATGCAGCATTCCGTTAGCTATAACACACAAATAACCGGCCAAGTTTTGTTTCTGTTTGTTGTTCTTGTCGCTGCTTGTTTGTTAATAATAGTGATTATTTTCTCTCAACAACGGTGATTTCATTCAAAACTAAGGGACGTTTGAATGAACTTTCTTTTATTATTTGACTTTCAGTGAAGATTTATTCACGTTTCCTACACAGGCGTGATAGTCTCTGTAGGAACACTATAGTTAACATCGATCTTTCTCGTTCACAATATTGAGGGGGACTTTATGTTAATCTTTACTTTCATTATTCTTTGTTCACTGTGCAGATATCGATGAATGCCAAACGGTGAACAACAGCTGTCATCGCCACGCTAACTGTAACAACACCCATGGCTCATTTTCCTGCCGCTGCAAACTTGGTTACGAAGGAGATGGTTTTGAATGTATATGTAAGTGCCTTGAGCATTCGAGACTCAGACCGTTACGTCCATGTAGTTAGTTACAGAAGTGTATGGTTTTTGACTTAAAAGCTCCCAAATCGTAACAAAATTGCAATAGCAAATCTCACATTAAAACATCTCGAGAAAGAAACGACACCGTGTTGTTTCTCACACCGTCGAGTTTCATCTATGAACTTGTTTGTAAGTAAGAACTGCATTTTCAACTTTTCTTAAGAAGTGAGTATTTTCGTTGCGTCACTAGGTAACCAAATAAGACATTCACCACCATCTTCCAAACCAATTTCTAGGGTAATGGGCGTTACGGGACCGCAGATTTTATTATTCATAGGTACGAATAGTCAATAGGGAGTTAAGCAGCTACTACAGCAATGGCAACGAGAACGTCACAAAACAACAGGATTTAATAAGAAATAACTATGGCCCTGTACGTGCGTTATAAATTTTTAAAAACATTTCTCCGCTGTCCTTGGTCAAACAAAAACGTGTAACCAAACTCAAGGTTTTGTGGAGAACGTTAGCACGCTACTGTAAATTTTTCTTTTTCTGCCTCAATTGAAACGCCGTTCTCAACAGTTCTATTGCTGGATAGTGCGGCCACAATGTACAAGTTGGGCGAATTAGAATAATCACCAAGCAGCGGAAGTAACGCGAACTTATATTTTCGAGTGACGTTGCCGTCGTGGTTACTTAAAGTCCTTAAAAATGATCCTGCATCCATGAAATAATCTTGATGTTATAAAACGTTGTTGTTTGTAGCTGACGGTACATGCGCAGGAGTGGTATGTCACACAAATGCCACGTGTCGTAACTTGATTCAAGGACCGAGCTGCGTGTGCAAAGAAGGTTACCAAGGCGATGGGACGGCCTGTGCTGGTGAGTGGTAATAAAAAAACGTAGACGAGACATTAGTTGCACTAAAAGCTGTATTTGCAATACATTTTTGGTCTTATCCGTAACTGAAGATGCATTCTCCTTGGAAGTTAAACTCTGTATACCATTATGTCTTCTGCCAGTGAAGTTGGTCGCCTTAGACTGTTGAAGCTATTTTTAACAATACCCTTAGCCTGTTCCAGGCTCCTAGAGAGACGCGCGAAGGAGGGAGCGAGGGGACGAAACCAAGGGGGACTGGGGGAGAGAAAAAGAGAGAAAGACTTCCTCTTTTTTACTCTCCCCTAGTCCCCCCTCGTTTTCGTCCCCTCGCCCTCTCCTTCGCGCGTCTCTCTCGGAGCCTGGAACAGGCTAGAATACCCTGAAAAGCCAAATTAAAAGTCACGCTTATAACAATGGAAATAAGAAATACATGTAGATGTATTGTTGTTGTTGTTGTTTTGGTGTGTGTGGAAGATTGGTATGGAATGACAAATACGTCTGAGAAAATTTACCAAGAGACGTTTTCTCACCAAGAAGGTCGATTAAAGTTGATGGTCATATTTATTTTGTTCTAAAAGCTCAACATTGTTGGTAATGACCAAACGCCGGTTTTCTGCTACTAAAGCACCGACAGGAGCAACCTCGCAGGCTTTTTCGCTTTCTGTTCCCTGGAACGAGAGGAAAGACCTTAGGAACAAGACTGGAATAAGAGAATTAAATGACCGACTTAACAGTACAAAACCAATTATCAAATAGAAGAAAGATTCTCGCAGTTAGTGCGCAACTTAAGCAGTTGCGAAAGGAAAGCCTGAAAAAAAAAATTAGGCTTGAACGGGATTCAAACCCATGACCTCTGCGATGCCGGTGCAGTGCTCCACCTACTAATCTATCAAGCCAACTGGGAGCTGGTTCGAATCCCGTTCAAGGCTGAATTTTTTTCAGGCTTTCCTTTCGCAACTGCTTAAGTTGCGTACTAACTGCTTAGATCTTTCCTCTATTTGATCTTTCATCTGCAGTTCAAAATATATGTTTCGTATATTTACATTCATTTAAAACCAATTATGTTTAAACAATAAAAAGAAAAGAAAATAAGTAAAGTAACTTTCGAGCCGGATTCGAAACAGCGACAAAAGCAAAACACTTAAGCTTCTACAGTCCTCCTCTCTATCAACTGTATGACCTATCGAAGGAAATCGAATGAATTACGTTAGATATACCCCAATAAGACAAAACTGTTAGTTGCAAAAGTGTTAACATCAAGGTATATTGTTTAGAGACTTTTGCGCTACAAAACCTGAGAGACGGAAAGAAGAGTCTTTCTCGGTCGCTTTGCCAAGTGTTAAAGAACGTTATGATTGCTTGGAACAACAATACAACAACGCATGCGCCTATAGTTACTACTTGGAAAATATAATCAACGTAACGCAAGAATACATCAATAAAGTACGCTTTTATTATTGATGACAACCGTTTCCCAGTAAATCGTTAACAAACCTAATCGTCCTTCATAGTCTTCAGAAACCTCATTGTAAGCCTGGGAATGGTAGTTGCTGGCTCGAATCCACATCGAAAGAAACTGTCTTATTACATTGTAGTAGGATAATTTTTTTAAACAACTTTATTGCTATAATAAAAAAGCAGTAAAGTTATGGCCTTAAAGAAAGGTAGTTATTCAAGCAGAAGGGGCACAAACGGGACGGGAATACCCACGCGAGGCGCTTCCTCGTAATACAATGAGACTATATCTTTAAAATATTTAGACAAGATCAGGCGTCGGAAATTATGCATGTAGGTACCAACAGAGTGGTGAAACAAGAAAAAGCGAACAAAAACAAAAAAATTCCTTCGAGCCGGATTCGAACCAGCGACCTAAGGATTCCATGGTTCCACTACAGTCCTCCGCTCTACCAACTGAGCTATCGAAGGAATCGTAAATTCCTTTTCAAAATTTTGCGTGGAAAAAAAAAAACAGCATAAGCCCTCTATTTTCACAATGTCGTCATTTTACTACAATCAACCACCATAATATATTTCATTTGTCAAATTTTAAGTCACAGCGAGGTTTAAAATGAGCGAAGGATTCTGGTCGTCTTAGCAAACTTTTAAAAACCGTCGTGGATTTGGCACTTTACGTTAACGAAGCCTCAGCGGAGACATATTTCCAAAAATAGATTTTTCTCTTAAAGAGATATCGTTTGAAATGTATGGACAACACTTTGATGTAAAATTGTTTCGTATTTGTTGCTTATATTCGCAATAAAGCGTAGTCATTTATAGGAAAAGAATTACTGTACAAAAGCAGTGAAAGTGAGAAACAAAAATATTTCCTTCGAGCCGGATTCGAACCAGCGACCTAAGGATCACAGTTTGGCTTCTACAGTCCTCCGCTCTACCAACTGAGCTATCGAAGGAATAGATGTAGGCTATGTAACCCAGATAACATTAATTATTAAATTCTCAGCCTCGGATATTGCATTTCTAGCGTTCTGATTGGTTCACTAAATCTCGGTTATCAGCTCATATACCGTAGTTTGACCTTATATGGAAAACGAAAGCCCCAGGTGTCGCTAAGCTAATTTTTTTTTCGGCGGGAAGCAAAAGTTTCTTCGAAAAAAATGTAGAAAAAAAAAAAAAAAGGAAAAGAAAGAAATACTAAACAATGCCATCTCAATATAGCAACAATAAAAGCCACAAAGTTCGGTATGACACTATTTAATGGTACGTATCTCTGAAGTTTCCTTTAAAATCTTCAAAATTGCAGGATTTTACGATTTTTTTTAGATCACATAACAACAACAATAACAACCAGTTACCTTCAAAATTTTCAGGATGGCTTGCAAATCCTGGCGGTAAGAGGTTAAAACCAATCGAAGAAATTTCTCAGGAAGAGCTTCATGCCTGTCTTTATGTTTTTACGAATTTACGAGGACTTCAGATGGTTCATCTATGAAATCCGTACGAGCTGCGGCCATAATGTTCGTTTCCGTCGCTCGGCACCACTCAGCAAAACATTTGCACTAATGTGCACAGCTCTTACGCTTCTCAAATAAGCTTGAAGTTTAAAAGCTTGCACTGAATGCTTGTCTCAGTGAGGTTGTACCTCGTACACTTGGACTTGCCTGAAGTGTTTTAAATCGTCCGCGAGGAATTCAGTTCAGCATGAAAAAAGCCGTCCTTGCCCTGATTGATCTCTTCCTTCGGTCGGCACCACACATCAGAATATTTGCTCAAATGTGCACAACTATTACGCTTCTCGATGAGCTGGAACTTCAAAGGCACTTGAATGCTAGTCTCAGAAAGGTTATAATTCGTACATTTAAACGTTTCTTAAATTTTAGATGTCCGACTCATGGTGTCCGATTTTCTTCGCTTTCGATTCTTCATTCAACTCGGCGTTTGCAAAGCGCTGCACGTGTCATGTGATCGTTAGGTTTCGCGCGCTTTGGTCGGAGGTTGCCTCGACATCCGGTCGTTTAAATTTTTAAAATATAAAAATTCAGTAAACTTCAACAGCAATGTCCAAACGCGGAGAATTTAATAAAACAATTATTCCATTCGCGCTTGTTGGATATGAGATTAGTTATAGCCAACTCGGCGCTTCGCGCCTCGTTGGCTATTTACCATCTCATATCCAACGCGCGCTCATGGAATAATTGTTAAAGATAGACTAAACGTGACGAACGCCAAAACAAAAATTATAATAATAATAACAATTATAACAACTAAACCAAACACTTGCTTCAAATAGGTACTGCAATAGCTTTGACAAGGTATTTTGAAACTCGTTCACGAAACTAATGTACCGAAAGGAAGGAATATGAATGACTTGACTGAAAGAGAAGAAGAAGAAGAAGAAGAAAGTCGATGAGAGAGAGGAGAGATGCAGTAATAGAAAAAGAAAGGAATATAAAATAAAAGTATAAGTATGGTCCTTTGAGATGGATACAAGCCAGGGACTTGAATATATCATAATGCCCCTACAATCCTACGCTCTACTAACTGAGCCATATTATATTATAGGAACAACAGAGGTTAACTGATGAAGAGTAGTACCTCTGTTCAGTTACAAATCATCCGATTCGCTGAATTTATTTGCACACTTTCGGAAGATGAATACTCTATTAAAATTCGCGTATCACGTTCGCGTTAACTGACGTGTGGTGGCATTTCGTCTTCTTTTTCTTCTTCTTCTGTTTCTTCTTCTTTTTCTTCTTCTTCTGTTTCTTCTTCTTCTTTTTCTTTTTCTTCTTCTTCTTCTTCTTCTTCTTCTTCTTCTTCTTCTTCTTCTTCTTAATTGAAGCAAAGCACGAATTTACAAAAATATATTAGTAGTTTTTATCAATACTATTGCAATAGTTTGAGAAATGTTTGAGATGCTGTCACAAAAGCAGCATTTTTGTGTTTCATAAAACGTCACTGTCTCTCATTTTTGTGTCTACGGCTTCTAGAGAAGCGTAGACACTATGTCATCGGGTTGAGTGAAAGAGTGAAAGAGTGAAAGAGTGAAAGAGTGTAAGCGTGTAAATGCCACAGGAATCCCAAATGGAATACTATCGAAAGCCGACGCTAATCCTCGACTGACCGAGATCGAAGCGATTGTATTTGCGGATCAGGACAATGGCGACAATACGGTAAATGATGTTTTCCGATGTTGATTTGCTTTTTACAAATAGTTTAAGTGATGATTTGAACCAGAATTCTGTAACTTCTGTAATTTTCATGGCAAACATGCCCGAATTTACTGCGAGTGATCGCTTTGAACAAACACGGAGTATCTTCAAATTTTACATGCGTGTTTGCACGCACGCAAAAAAACTGAAAGTTTTTTGCCTCTAATAGCAAATGCATCGTTTATTTCAATAAAATGTTTTTTTTGGAAAGCTTTTTGTTGATTTTTGTGTCTTTGTCAATTCATATATGCGTTTGAGAAGCGACAAATGCGTAAGGACAATTTGCATAAGCGGATGAAATTTGACATGCCAAAGGTCTTCATCAACATGCCATGAATTTTGCGTTCACGTGTGTTTTTCGGCAAATGATTAATAGGTAACCATATTATTTTACGTCAGAAAACATTTGTTTAATCATTCCAACTTAATATGCAGTTAATTTTGGAAGCCAACGATATTTATTTATCTACTGCGCATTTTATTCAGTTTAAACCGCTCTGGAAAAAAGTTAATTTATGCGAAAACTATGGAAACACGCCATTCATAAGTTCAGTATAGATTAATTAATAATTTCTGTTGCATTTTATGCCTACATTTCAGATTAGAACTTTGCTTTCAGTACTTTATGTTTAGAACTTTGCTGCATTGCTTTCAGTACAAAGTTGTGGTTCAGGTTGTAAGATTATATAATATATTGTTTATGTTAGAATAAAGTTACAGTTCTCTTCATACAAAATGTTTGTGGTAAACGATACCAGCTTAATCTCTTCTCACCAGTATTCTGTGCAACATTTTTACAACCATTTTTTTTTATCTCTATCCTATTTCCACTCCTCCCTCTTCGTTTTTATTTCAGTCTTATTTCCCTTTTCTTCAATTCTTTTATATCACATTTCTATACCAGTACTGCAGTAGACACATGCAGTCTGAGACTGCCTATTTTTAATACTGGTCGTTGAATGTATAGGCGAGATTCGCAACAAGTGACTGATGATGGCGGTAGGGATGGGGAGGGGGACGGAGGGGCAAGCGAGGAATGAATTTGACGATATTTAAAATGACACCCTTTGACCATGAGTGTATAAGTAACACCGTCATTGTTTCAATTTCCAAAGACATTGATGAATGCCAGGATGGCGATAATGAGTGCCACTCAAACGCGGACTGCCTCAATTCTATTGGTTCATACAGCTGCCAGTGTAAGCCTGGTTACCAAGGGAGCGGATTCATTTGTAAATGTAAGTGTTGTGTCATGTTTACATGTAGTTAACAGATTGTAGCGTTTCTAGACACTTCTAACCCTTGATTCTTTTTTATTGCGTATCATTTTACAACCTTCATCCTTAAATAAAATTAAAGTGTATCATCAAGGGCCGAAAAATGTCTTGTTGCAAATACGGTAGGCTCGATTACCAGCCGGGATGAAAGCCGGACCGAGGAAGCGGCGGCAAACGAGCAATCGCAATCGCATTGATAATATTCATCGCATGTATTTTAAATCTTAAAATATAGTTGGTCGAAAATTCTGTCCTAACACTATGAAACTGAACTTAAAATTTTAACGATACCTCGGGAGAACAGAAACTTAAACATCCGTCGAGGACGATTGCTGGCCCTTTGAAGTGGAAACACCGTTTCATTTGACAAACGGAAATTCGGAAATCCTAATCGGAAATTTTGGCCAAATGGATCGCGCCCATAGTTCAATGGACGAAATGAGTTGCTGTTACATTCCCTCGATGCTTGGATTTCCTGTGTTGATGTATGTTCATGACATAATTTTCCCCTCGGGTCCACCACATGAGCAGCCGTGCTTCAAGTCCCAACGTCTTACAGATATAGAACGAATGTCTCAGCTTCACAGGTACATGACACACTCTGGAGAAAACAGAATGTCTTCTTTTGCAAGTAAAAGATGAGGTCAATGTGCGGGGAGGGGGGAGAATCAACTCATTTGGATAGCAGATAACCCTCCCCAAATCCGGACCTCAATATGTAAGAAGTTTCATTCACTTATTTATAACAATCAGGCTTAACGTTGCTTCCTTTATGGGATATTTATGGTGCTTAGATCTTACGCATGCGCGTTGTCCAGTGGTTTCCGTGGTCTGATTTTGGATTATTTGATAGTCAATCTAATTCTTTATTCAGGCTAACTTTAAAGGGCTTTGTCATAGTTCGGCCACTTTTAATTAAGCCTTGCGTGGGGGATTGACATTTTTTTTATTATTACAATCGAATCCGAGGTATGCGTCTGCAAAGAACGGGCCCAACAATAGTGGTTGCAGTCGAGATTGACAATGCACTGTCAATCGAACAACCGTTTCAAACTCCTTAAATGACTGGACATCTCTTGGAGATAGAAGATTGTCGCTTACAATAGTGATTGCATTGCTCAGAGACATTCAGTTGTATTCTAATTCAGTTCTACCCGGATCTCATTTTAGAAAAGCAAAACAATGTTTTAGTGTAAGGTTGGCGTTGGCTTTTCTCTTTCTAGCGACAAAATCAGTATTTAACTCCGTCGATAACTAGTAACGACGTTTTCTCATGTGAAGAATGGAGAATCAGATGTTTCTGTAAGAATTATGAATATTCAGTACGACGAAACAAACAAAACACTAAGCCTTGTTTATGGAAACTGAAATATTCAAATTCCCGCGAATGTCTTTCCAAACGGGAAACCCCCTAATTTGATATTCCGCAATGTTTTTTCGATGACGTAATAAACGTCACTCACATTTCTTTCCTTAAACAAAGCTTATTTTGATATTTTTAGCTGGGAATGTGTGTACAATAAAAGTAAATTGTGTTCGATGTTTAACGAACTGAGAAGCTACAACATTATTGATGGATTTTTCATAAAAGCTTTCTTCTCCTGTCTGCTTAATATCGTTTAATTTGCGGTCATATTACAGAGGATCGGGATTTTCGAACTTCGAGAGACGTCTTATGCGAAATTAGTTCAAATACCTTCACCTAAAGGTTACGGTTTACTGAGTTACAAATATTTCACTTTGCATTTTGTGCTCAGGCTTGATGAGTTTAGAG
>NW_028145430.1:657500-665000 GCF_977016875.1 Pavona decussata | reverse complement strand
TGTGTGACATCACCAAGCAACTCAAGAATCTGTGAATGCAAAGCAGGTTTTACAGGAAATGGACTCGATTGTAGAGGTATGGTTCTGCAAACATGATAGGTCTGATCCACTTCTCTTGTGCATAATTATCAAAAAAAATGAAGTACTACCGAACGAAAGCTGAAAACAAAGGAGGGAAACAAGCTCAGAAGACAAACAAAAACGTTTTTAGGCGTTGTTTTGAAATCGTTTAACTGTATTTTTTTTCCTATGCAAATAGGGCTACACTTTTAATTTACAACAGGAAGAGCTTTTTGTAATATTATTATGTTCTGTTTAGATGTTGACGAATGTGCACAGCTGACCCACCAATGCCACGGGAAAGCCAAGTGTGTCAATAAACCCGGTTCCTACGTCTGCCGGTGTAAGCCAGGATATTATGGAAATGGTTTCAACTGTTTAAGTAAGTCAGCAAATTACTCTGTGGATTCGTGATTTTCCATTTTCTTGTATAAACGGCTAGAATGCAC
This sequence comes from Pavona decussata, assembly GCF_977016875.1. Taxonomy (NCBI): domain Eukaryota; kingdom Metazoa; phylum Cnidaria; class Anthozoa; order Scleractinia; family Agariciidae; genus Pavona; species Pavona decussata. The sequence continues at coordinate 664,491 of NW_028145430.1, read as the reverse complement.
TTACTACACTTCAGTTCTCAAAAGACGTCCTCTATAACAGGCACGCTCGATAGCACGCTCGATACCAGGGGCCGAATTAACGAAGCTCTCCTAAGTTAAGACATTCCTTTTAACAATACTTAAAAGTATTGGTTATTATCGCATACTTAAAGGTATTGTTATACTTAAAAGTATTGTCTCACAGCAATAGGCTATTGTTAGTACAACAGTAGACTTTTGTCAAGACACAATGCTTAGGACACATCTTAACTTGGGAGGCCTTCGTGGATCTGACCTCAAGGCTCGACTACCGTCTTCAATATATGTCCCTCCCTAGCGTGAGATAACAAGTGAAAGATTTTTCGATCACTGTAATTTTCCTGCATTCAAGGTACCGCGTGTATCACCTGTTGAAGGCGGTGTAATCAGCTTGTTCATTTCTTTTTACAACTGCTAAAAGAATCACAACAACAGCAAAAGATGGAACTATGTAAATTGCCAGAAAAAACAGGTCAACCTCGTCCCCAGTCCTCAATGGTGGCGGCCGAAACGTTGAGCTGGTCGGGTAGTTGGTCCCAAGCCTCAGACGGGCAGCTTGGCTCACTCGATAAGCGCAGGTATATGCGCATATGAATGTCGCGGCCACGTACATAACAGATGGCATACCAAAATAGGTATTTACAAGAATTATTCGCCTGCTTAGGTGACGGAACTTGTGAAGGAGTGGTCTGTGACTATAATGCCCACTGTGTTGCACTGGACAACAGTGTGGATCCGGGCAAGGAGTGCAGATGCAACGCAGGCTACACTGGGGAAGGAGATATTTGTACCGGTGAGTTAACCATGCTAGCTCAATGTTCTTAAGTTTTTTTTTTTCTTCTTCTTCTTCTTCATTTTTTTTTTTTTTTTTGGACGGGGGGGGGAGGGGGGGGGCTTTGTACATTGGCGAGACAGGGTGGAGACTACGGGTCCGTTTAGCGAAAATCTGCGAGATGTTGATAGAATGGCATGTAAATGCAGCGAAACCAGTCGCTCGACCCTTTGATCTTAATAAGCGTTATCTGTACTGCAAAGTGAAGTGACGGCTCGTATAAATCCAAGAGCAGATCAGAGGTCCATAACAAGAGTAAAAAGCATCACATGATCTAGGCAGTGTGTAATGACTCTGAACAGCCGCTTGGTTTCGCTACTTTGGATCCCAAACTTTCAGACATTTGCTAGAGTTGACTCAGAAGTTAGTTTTCACAGCCAGAAAGGAAATAATAGGGATGACATTAAATCAAAATGTAAACGTTGTTGTGAATAACAATATTTTTAATAATAAATATAAAAAAGCAAACTTTAAAAAAATCCGGTCAAAATTAGAGTTTTCACGGTGGCAGTTGGTGGTGTTTCATTAAATGTTTAATGTCAGTGTTACCACTTTTTGCTTGACCCCTAACCCGGCCACTCTTCTCTTTCCGAGCTTACTGTTAACTGTCTTAAACGGTCTCGAACGCAATACAAGTTTGGTAGACTGTTTTATGACAAATAGTTCCGTTTTTTATGTTTATTTTGTAGAAAGAGATATGTGGCAATTAGTAAATAAAAGCAAAGCATTCAAGGCTAAGATTTATCGCATTGTTATTATTTGTTAGATATAAACGAATGTGAGGAACCGCAAGTTTGTCCAGATAAAGCAGACTGTTTCAACATGGCCGGCTCCTTTATATGCCATTGTCTGCCGGGTTACAAAATGATTGGAAAGACGTGCAAAAGTAAGGGTTTTGTTCGTATTGACTTCATTTATTCAATACATCGTATCGTTTCTGTTTCACAGTTTTGCTTATAGTAAGAATAACTTCTATTCGTAAAGAGGTCACAATAAAATCAAAGTACAATTATATATACACGTACTATTAGTTATAAGTCAAAAAGTCAGGTAGACTAGAATAGAATAGTGAGTACCAATACGTTGGTTGTTGATCAAAGACTATGAGCAGGAGAATTTCTGCACGAATATAGCTATGCGTACGTTGGATAGAATTCAGATAAAAAAACAAGGCTGTTTAGAAAAGAAAGCCGAAACTGAAAGTGTAGAGAACAAACTAAGCATGGAAAAACGTCTATCAGTAGCAGCAACAGTAGCAGAAATTTTAGTAGTAGTAGTGACAGTAGCAGTAGTAGCAGCAACGGCACAAGCAGCAGCAGCAGCAGCAGCAGCAGCAGTAGTAGTAGTAGTAGTAGTAGTAGTAGTAGTAGTAGTAGTAGTAGTAGTAGTAGTGGTGGTGGTGGTGGTGGTAGTAGCAGCAGCAGCAGTTGCAGTAGCAGTGGCAGTGGCAGTGGCAGTGGCAGTGGCAGCGGCAGCGGTAGCGGCAGCGGTAGCGGTAGCGGTAGTGGTAGTGGTAGTGGTAGTGGTAGTGGTAGTGGTAGTGGTAGTGGTAGTGGTAGTGGTAGTGGTAGTGGTAGTAGTAGTAGTAGTAGTAGTAGTAGTAGCGGTAGCGGTAGTAGCAGCAGCAGAAGCAGTAGTAGTAGCAGTCGCAGTCGTAGTCACGGCCGGACCTTAACCTGTTAATCTCATTAAATGACTTTTTTTGAAGTGGGGATTCACGAGCGCGAATATTAGCTCCTCTCACTGTTTGGGTCCTGTTTTTGGTACCTACAATGAAAGGCTTCAGAAAGGTATCAATATCAAAGAGTGCCAAAAATTATTTTAAAACGACGAAGAATCAATGGTATGATGCGCGGCATTGTATACTGCAAGTTATCATATTTGTGCGTTTCTTTCCTTTATTTTGTAGAGGATTGCAATTTATGCATGAATGGTGGTTCGTGTACTGAAAACAACACGTGTCTTTGTCCTCCTGGATTTTCAGGCAAAAGGTGTCAGTGGCGTAAGTACAATCTGTTTCAATGAAAAGAAAACATTGCAACATGGACAAATTTATTTGATACTTTTGTTGCAAGGCTTGGATTTAACAACCATATCTCTGGTAACACTAAATTATTTTAAAAGTATCAAAAGTACCAATTAGAGATGATTTCGTGCAGTTTAACAATCACTGTTTTGCATTTAAACTATTGCATACATCACAACAGGCTAAACAGCATTATTTTCTTTGGAGGGGGGGGGGGGGAGGGGGTGGGTCATGCCCATCAATTATAGACAATCCCTAGAGCTGAGTAGTTTCGCGCTCTGATAGCGTGTGTTTCTTTTTTGATCCTTTTTGACCGTGGTGTAGCCCATGTGATAAAACAATCCTTCGTTCATTTCGTCGTACCAAATTGGCTACGTCTTTCTCTACCTATAGACCCATGTAAAGCAAAACAGAATGAAATAAGGCCAGGTAAAAATGTTACAACCGGTATTTTAAAGCTGACATTTGTCTGAGTTGTTGTTACTATTACTGTTGTTTTCAGATGGGGACGCGTCTCTTATTTACAGCAAAGGCAACAGTATACAGCGCATGTCTCTTCCTCCTCGACCCAACAATGTAGGAGTTATCTACCAGCGTGCAGGGGCAGTGCACGTTGGCGTTGACTATGATTGCGTAGATCAAAGGGTGTACTGGACCGAGGTTATAAAGGGCGTCATTATACGCGCAAAGTATGACGGGAGTGAGATGGAAGTCATTGTGAACGGCGGACAATCTAGCAGTCCAGAAGGTGAGAGAACAAAAGGATTCGTGTTGTTGTGACCTATAACGATTAATAAATAGCCAAACAGGCAAGCTCTCGTCAACATTTTAGTGCTTCTTCCTAGGAATTGAAGACAGAACATGTGACGTGATGGTTTATCTGGTTATAACCAAACTGACCTAGACATTGAACTGTGGAAACAACCTATATGCACTGTAGTGTCTACTGGTTGTTTTTGAACGTGTCTTATGCGCTTCTCGATATTATAAGTTTATGCCGTGGATAAATTGCTATCCAGCGGATAAACTGATGCATTGGTTGGAGTGCATTTTATCCGCTGGATAGTAATTTATTTAGTGGATAAAGTTATCCGCTCTTTGAACAACTGTGGCCAGATGATTAACTTGGCTGATACTTATTCCTAAGGGTACTATTCGGATACATTTCGGAGTTATATCAATCTATTTTGATCGAGCCATAATTCTTATCTTGGCAAGACGCTGTCGTTCCAAAATACCTATGACGAGACCAGACGACCATACACTGGTATACATTACATAAGGTAAAGTCCCACACGGTCCACTCTGCAGACATTTTTTTACTGCTGTTTCTGCAGCATGAAGCAACTTGAAGCATACTGTTCCCTTTGGCTTGAAAGTTAGTCTATTCGAGTCCTTCGTTTGAAATGCGACGCATAACCATTCCATCACATTACATCTGCTAACAACGATCTCCACTTAACTCTATCTTATTCGTTGTTGTTGTTTGTTTTTTGTTTTGTTTATTATTCTTGTGCTACCATTTGCAGGAGTTGCAGTGGATTGGCTGGGAAGAAACATTTACTGGACAGACTCGAGACTGGACATCATTCAAGTGGCAAAACTAAATGGTACTCAAAGAAAGACTCTTATCTCTTCCGACCTGAGCAATCCGAGAGCCATAATTGTTGATCCACCCAGTGGGTAAGATTCATTTATCCTGAAACAACTCTACGTGTTTGTCATCGCGATCGTCATTCTCATCGTTACTTAGCTGACAATATCACAGAACGTTTTTGTCAGCGGTTGTAGATCAACACAACGTTGATTTTTCAATCAGAGAAAAGTAAAAAAAAAAAAAACAACACCGCAAAATGGCATTCCAAACTGTTCGGCTTATTATAAAAGCATTCCTCATTTCTGAAGTACAAGGCTGTCAAATTTCGATCAGAGTGAAAGGAATCGGTCTTGTTTTGTCCAAGAAGTACATTTCAATTTTGCCAACAATCGAGGAAATATACACAAAATACTTAACTTTTTTTGTTTGGTTGTTTCTTTTGTTTGTGTATTTTAGGTGTCTTAACTAACAGTTTAATCTATTTAGATGCTTTTGCTAGTTGTTTGAGTGATAGAAAATGTTGGGGGGCGGTGTCTTACGATCCGAATTTCGCTTACCCCAAATACTATTTTTTTTTTTTTTTTTTGGTATCCCGTCCAAGTTGATCATTGTATCTAAATTCTTCTACCCGCTGGAGAAAAATATCCCCGATATCTCCGATACACTGTACTTGCCAATTTTCTCTTATTGGCAATTTTTTTTTTTCGTTTCAACCTTCAGAAAAATGTATTGGGCCGACTGGAGCCGGAAGCGACCGAAAATCGAAGTAGCAAACATGGATGGATCCGATCGGCGAGTACTCGTGAAATCTCCCCTCAGCCTTCCGAATGGATTAACGCTTGTACAGTCTACCAATGAACTGTGCTACTCCGATGCCGGCTTCTGGTCAATTTCCTGCGTGAATCTCGGTGATCTAAGCATGCGGAAAGCTTACTATCCAGCTCCCTATCCGTTTGGCATAACCAATTTCAACCGGACGCTGTTTTGGACGGACTGGAAACTGGGAAGGATCCAGCGATTGGGATTGAAGTCTAAGTTCCCTGACAAACCTCTGAGGTCGTTTGTGGGGAGCAATGGCAAGATCTTTGACATAAAAGCAGTGCAACCTTGCGGCAGGACAGGTAAATAAATAATGGAGACAAAGAGTGGCATAAACAAATGTGTTTATCTCGAATGAAGCAACGTAGAGTTTATTCAACAAGTTTCACTTCAAAAAGTGGCGACTGCTAATTTACTGTCAGTACTATTGAAGAGATTTGACTCCACTCAAGGCGTGCATCTTTAACCTTAGCGTACGTGGTGTCTGAAATAGCAACTTAAACAACAGAAAGCCTGTTGTTTTTGTTAATGATAAGTACAATTCACGGTATTTTGTCCCAGTTAAGAAGCAGACAATCCAAATCATGGCGATATGGGACTTCATTACACTATTTATCTCAGTTATTTAGAAACAGTAAATTTATCGAACAAAATTGGAAAATAATGTAATATCAATGATTAGCAGTTATCGTGTTTCCGAGTTAATTTTAATTTGCTAATGTCTGTAGCACTCCGAAACTGCAATTTCATGTTTCCTTTATCATCTCAACTTTCCAGGAGTTCGTAATGAAACATTGCCAGCAGCATGTTTCTAGTGTGAAATTGGAAACAGGTGTTTAGAGTAACCAACAAAAGCGAGCTCTCTACTGGGTCGGCCGCGAGAGGATTGCCCACGCCCCAACGCTCCCGCGGTTCGCTTTGGTCGTCTCTCACCCTATCCTCTCGCGGTTGGTCTAATAGATAACTTGCTGGCAGGCTACCAACAAAAAATACTTTAATCGCTAAACGAGATTCCAGGACTGTGGTGGGCACAAAGGTGTCGTTTGCTGGCCTCTTGCTATTTTTCAACTATTTCGGTCTCCAACTGACAACTATTTCGGTTTCCAACTGACCACCCTCCCCCCCCCCCCCCCACCCCCCTTTTCCTCACTCAAACTTTGCTGTGCCCGGAAAGAAACTAAGAGATCCCTCTACTTAGGTTCATTATTGACAGAAATAAGGGCAAACCTTTCGAACAAATATTTTCTTACTTGCCGCAATGCTCGATTTATGTAAATTTAATGCTCATCATTATTTCTTTAGTTGGCTCATACCAGAATCCTTGCGCTGTGGAAAATGGAGGATGTCTGGGTCTGTGTTTGTTGAAGTCCAAAAGCTATTCTTGTTCATGCCCTGATGGACTTCATCTTGTAAAAAGGGGAAATGTAACAACATGTGAAGGTAAGATATACAATATTTCCTTTGACGAGGGACGATTTGTCCTCCTTTTTCAGAATGTCGCCACATACCTGGGACTTTTGTATGCTCTAAATTGGCATCTCGTCAGGAAAATATTTACATGAAACAATGGCTATATTTTTAGTAGTATTATCAGTATTATGAAACGATGAATTTATTATTTATTATTAGTAGTATTATATTTATTTATTATTAGTAGTATTATGTTATTTATAAATTAATAAAAAGCAATTGTGCCTAC
>NW_028145430.1:382500-652500 GCF_977016875.1 Pavona decussata | reverse complement strand
TATATTGTATTTCAGATACAACCGGGAGGCTTCAATATTACACTTTCCCTTCAATATGCTGTAATTCACAAGTAACAATGAATCCAAGTTGAAATGAAATTTACCAAGCTATCAAACAGTTAACGAAACTGTGACCCAGAGACAGTCTTGTTCAAAGATTAAAATATATTTTACTTCTTCAAGCCCTTTTTGCTTACCCTTACTAGTACGGCTCCATTCCCTATTTTATGTATTTGTATTACAGTTGATATGTGCGATGACTGATTTCCTTTTCTAATCTCAATAAAGTCCTGTCAGTTCATCCCGTCACGCATCCGGCGTCTCCTTTCGATGCCTCTTGGAGGTTTAACTGCACACTGTGCTAGTTCTATATTTTGGCTATTTTCGACAACATCCATAGATATATCGGTTCATGGGCAAACGTGCTTACTTGCAAGCAAAATAAAGATTCCACTTTACAGATACGTTTTCCGTCATCTCTGGCCGGCCTAAAATTTTGCCGGGTAACTGGTGTCCCACTTCATGCATGTAGCCAGTGATTGTTAGACTCTAAGTCTTGTCAGGGATAGTAGAACGAAACAAAGACGCGAGCGTGTAAAAGAATGACGTTCCTGTGAGGAGACAACTAGTAAACTGAATCGAGTTTATTTCACATTGCTTAGAACTATTTACAAAAGAAGCAAGAAGTTATAGTAGTGCAGGCTTTAAAGTTGACTACTATCGTGTTCAAGTACTTCAGATAGAGGATCCAAGACATTTAATAAAGAAATTTTGGTGTGAATAGGTTGTGGAGAGTTCTCGTATCCCAGTGAGTGCTGCATGCAATTAATTCGAACAGCCAGGATAACTAATAACAATGATCTTTTCATCACAGCCTCAGTCATATTATTTTGTGTTGAATATTTAGGGAACTGTAATAAGGTTTTTCTTTAAACCAATTCAAATGGAATGCGACTTCAGTAGCCGAAACAAGAAGTTGCAAAATATTCCTGAGAACATTGCAGCTGGTTTTCCATAGAAAAAGAATAAAATTTATAAATTACCTTGCTTCTGAATAGGCCTCTCACCGTTTTTTTGCCTTGTCAAGATTTGCTTAACAACGTCAAACCTACCAAGAAAGAATTGTAATCAAGATTTAAAACATCCATGTGAATCGCGCACGATGACAGTCCTTTTAAACTTTTAATACAAACTTGGTACGACGCTCGCAACTCTAAGGTAATTGAATTTTTATAAACTTTTTGATACCTCTCCTGACATCATTGTAAACAAGAGAACACGATAATTAATAATTCATATATACTCTAAAAGACAATATCATGAGTTAAAAAATATATATATTTAATGAACGTAGCCCTCGGACGTGGACGTCTAAAAATTGAGTTTGATCGAAACAAAACACTAAAGTTTCTCTCCTCACTGCGTATATTGGCAATTACTCTGTTGTTAGACAGCTATTGGTTTCTGACTTTTTGTTTGTGTTAAGACAGTGTAGTTTGTTTTGGGCCATTTGGGAACATGGTAACAGAACACATAGCAAGTTGATTATCTAGCCACTTATGTTTCAGTAGCTGCTGTTTTCCCTCGCATATTCTATTTTCTGCCGACACCTGTAAATTTTCAACTGACAACTGCCACAGTAGATTGATCCAACAGTTGGAACAAGGGAAAATCTGAAGATAAAGCTGAACATGTGGTTGGCTCTTCAAGTCTTCCTGGTAAGTACATTTGTATTATATTTTCAGTGTTTATCATAACCAGTTAATTATTTTTCCATATTCCTTGTTCAATAAACCCGCTATCTGCAACTGGATGTGTTTATATGATGACAAGAAATACGCAGGTTAAGTGAATGGAAGTAACAGAAGCGTAATTGGACTGAACACGACCTAAAACATATATGTATTCTGCAGAATGACACGAATACAACTATTATTCGATTCACGGAAGGTTTACTTAAGCCTGTCGCAAAGCTCAGGAAGGAGCTGAGCAAACTGCCTCGCGAGGCTATTAGTTCAGCTGTTTCATTATGTGTTCGGCTGAGTTTTCGCGAGTTTTTCGCCTCTCGAGGCCGTAAGGAAAATATCTGTTATGTTTGAGATTTTGAGATTTTGCCTCGCGAGACGAAATTCCCACGAAGACTCAACTGCACCCTTGAGGAAACAGTTGAACTGATTGCTTCGCAAGGCAGTTTGTTTAGCTCTTTCCTCAAGTGTATGGCAGGCTTTAGGATGAAGAATGAGGAACAAAGTGGCAGATGTGTTTCCGAGCTTCTTTACAAATTACTTTCCTTTAACTCCGGCTTTTTTCCCTCCTGAAGTTCAACATAAAGAAACAAAGGCTCCATTTGAGTGTAAACGACGTTATCTTCTATAAATTTATTTAAAGAAGAATGTACGGATCTGCATAGGAATTCTAGGAATACATTGTAAAGAGTCCGGCTCATTGTGAGTTGCGATGATTTACGAAAATCTCGATTCTCGTATAAAATTAAGGACAGGAAACCTGTGATGGCCTTTCCGACACGTAATTAAACATTGGACTAATGGTGCTTATGAAGACATAGTATTTAGATTATTGGAGAAACAACAACGTCAAAGAATTAATTGGAATTCAATCTTTCTCTTTTATTTTTAGGTTTCAATTGTAAACCTTATGGAGGGAATGAGTTCAGGTAACAACACAGATCTCTCTAAACTCTACCTGGAAAAAAATGAGGAGGGCGTTAGTGTTCATTGATTTTGAAATTAACATGGCAACCAATTTTTGACAGGCAGATTTGTTTTTGTTTTTGTTTTTGTTTGTTTGTTTTTTCAGAAAACAGAAAATCCCTTTTAAAATAAATAAAAATCACTTTTCTTTTCACGTAACTGTTATTTTTTTAGCTTATTATTAGTGTTCCTGTGTTTGTTTGATTACTTTTCGTTCAATTTCAGCGCTTTCCTGAAGTTTTAGGAAAATCCAGAAATCCAATGTAGCGGATATAAGATGGTCGTCATTGGACAATCATGACCTAATTATTGCATCGTATGACTTCATCACTGCATGTTTTGGACCTCAAAGGAAACTTCTTTAAACGTACTATCTTTCCTCGAAGTCTCACTGTCATACATTTTATACTGAACTGGCAAAACAAATTTCTTTTCCATTTCAATTTCAGCAAGCCCTGCAGCATGTAGCTCGTACACTACAATCAATTCTGCTGATAGAAATGTCAATTATGGTACTACTTCAGCGCAGTGCGACAGTGGCATAGAAGACAAATGGTACCGATTTGAGGGCGCTGCCGGGATCGCTATGCGGGAGAGCTGTCCTGCTAAGAGCCGCTGTAATACTGATTATCCTGGCTGGTTAAACGGAAATCACCCAACCGAAGCCGAAGGAAAAGTTTCAAGGACAGTATGCTACCACGCTTCCTCAACATGTTGCCACTGGAGCAATTCCATTAGCGTCCTTAACTGTGGAGACTTCTTCATTTATGCGTTGCAACCAAGCCCTACTTGTAACTTTAACTTGAGATACTGTGGCACAGATGTGGGTAAGCGCTGCTTATTTTCATATTTTCGGGATAGCGAAGCATTCCCATAATCAAACGTTTCGATTGCTGTTAAAGAGTGTTATGTATGGAATACACTTTTCTAGCCTCTTAATTTCAACACATGTCATTCGTCATGATGAATGTTGTGGATCTTCATGGATCTATCTTATAGTTAACGACCGTAGTCGAAAGAGCCTGAACCTGTCTCAGTCGTATTGTTGAAGTTTTCACTAACATTAATGAAAGTAAAGTCACTCATATTTCGTAATAATAACTACAGAAAGCCACGCAAAGGTTTTCTGGTAATGATAATAAAATTATCCATTGCCTTGAATTGAAGTCCCCATTGTCCTTCCCTGGGGTCGTAAGACAAGGTCTTTATTTTATTTATTCATTTATTTTTTTTTTGTATTTCTTGTCACTAACAGGGTTTGAAAACAACCAGATTTGTAAACAAAAAGCAATGCAATATTTTTTTTCTTTATCAGCTCCTGGGACTCTCCCAGCTGAGTGTACCGCTTAGGGTTACACAGTACTCAATGAAGCCAACAGATACTGGTCATATGGTGATGGTAGTAAGAACTGCGATTCAAGCGTCATAGTCAGTGATCAGTGGTACCGCTTTTCAGGAGCAGCTGGAGAAATGATGTCTTCACACTGCATTCCAATAGAGAGCTGTAATACGGAAATGGCTGGTTGGATTCATGGACCACACCCCTCTTCGGTATTCAAGATGACGTGGCCAAGTGTGTGTATGCATTCTAGCGTTAGTTGCTGCTATAAGTCATATCCAATTACTATTCGAAACTGCAGTGAATTCTACGTTTACAAATTGAAAGCCCCATCGGGCTGTTATGAACGTCACTGCGGTGTTAAAGGTAAGTAAAAGTTGTGAAGAAATTTACCAAGATTTATTCACACATTGATCTGAGCCGTATGTAATACCAAAACAGTATGTTACCAAGACGGGTCCAAGACTTATTGGATACGCAGTTTATTGCAGTAGCTCTAATGCACTTTGCTAATAGGAAATCAATAAGTTAATTCATTCATTCATTCATTCATTCATTCATTCATTCATTCATTCATTCATTCATTCATTCATTCATTCATTCATTCATTCATTCATTCATTCATTCATTCATTGCCTAAGTACAAAGTACTCTACAAAAAGGCAATAAAAATTCGTCGGACTTCAGCAAATTTGGCCAATTTTGGCGAAATAATAATACACTTTCGAATTCTTTTGTTAACAAACACGCTGGCTAGGAAAACGAAGAAAAAATGAACAAAAATAATATTTTCTCTTTTGATGCTTATAGGCCATTTCCCAGTTATTGCTTTGAACCTCATTATGAAAGCGACCGATGCTTCCTGCAAAGCTTTTCACATGAAAACTCGTTTTGTTTGGCTATGGATAAAACCTATTTTGATAAGAGAATCTAAACACGAAGCATCGCTTTCATGATGAGGTTTCTTATTCCATAAGCATTTTGCCACAGCTTTAGGAAAGATCTTTCTCCTTTGCACATAATTTTGGGCAAACCACAATTACTGAAGTCAATTCACGATCGATCTGTCATAGCAATCGCTACAGCAAAAGTTGGACAACTCAGTAAACCGATCATCCTTCGATTTATTACGACAGAAATTTACAGCAGCGAGGTACGCTATGTAAAGTGTGAATCGTTAACAATGCGACCTGATGGAATTATCGGTTGACGCCAAATCCCATCGACTTTAGGCTGTTAAACAGAGTTGTGGTCTCATTCACTAAGAAGCCTTTCAGAGAATCACGCCCAGCCGACCACATGCTGACAATGAGAGTGGTTCTTTTACGTACGCAAATTTATAATTCTTAGTTAAAATCAAAGTAAAAGTTCACCAATTTTTTTTATAATTATGATTACTTTTCCAAACCCTTTTACGGTAGTGATTTTTCCTTTGTTTTCTACCATGAATTATTAATGAGTTCGAGAAATACATATATGCAGATGAGAACGATGCCTGTACTACAAGCGATGGTTCTGCGACATGCAACTGTCCAACTGGATATGAAGGAATTCCGTGTAAAGGTTAGTGAAGCTGCCCCTGTTCATACCGGCTTTGTCCTTGGGTTTAAACGGGTTTGGATCTCTTTTTCTAATGGTACTGCGCATGCACTTCCCACACAAGCATGCACAAAATGTCTCAGCCACTATTTTACATACATCTATGTCTCTGTTATTCAACGCAGTCAGACTTACAGTCTCTAAGCAAGTTATTCCAGGACGCTTAATCTTCCGGCGTTCGAGGAGGAAACCCACTTCTCCTCACTCCCCTCCTACTCCCCGACGTTTCTTTACGGTTTTTCTCAAGGTGGTTTTTTGCGCAGCTGCTTGCTTGTGACTAAGTCATATTTTTTTCCATTAATTTCTTATCAAATCAAATCAAATCAAACTTTAATAATCACTCCTCGCAAGGCTTTTCAGTAACTATTTACAATATGAATCAGTAATACTAATATCAGTACAAAACCAAAATATACTGATATCTACATATCTACTAATTGACCGCTTCAACTCATTTGTTTATTTTCAAAGCAACTGTGCGTCAAATAATATCAGGTCTAGTAATCTTTAATCCTTTTCGCCGAATGTGGACGAATTACCCCACAATCGATACACTACTCCCTCCACGTAGGTGAATGTTGTTCATATGGAGCTTCAATGAACAACACTCCGCTAATTGGGCGGTTATTTTTGTGCAGTTCAGTCATCTTGCATTTAACTAACGATTGGAAATTACCCCGATTTTCTTAAGGGCTTGGCTCGTTTACGTTTCTCATTGCTCTAGAAAATAACGGCGGCAGGAAAATTGAAAAACGATTTAACTTTTTTTTTTTTTGAGAAATGGCCAAACCTTATTGCGAATACTACTTAGAAATATCTTAAAACTGACAGGACCAATCCTTATCAAACTTTTCCAAAATGTTTCTAAGGGGTAAAAAACCGGCTGCTGAAAGCTACGGAAGCTCAGGAGCTCACTAAATGGGCTATTGAAAAAAATGGAGCGGGGATGAAATTCTAGTAACAAAACGTAACAATATTTAACAATGTAAATGCATCGTTTTAGCAGCAGTACGTTTAACAACGCCATCAGATTACTTAAAAATTTGCTAACTTACCTTGCTGTCGTATTGCAGCTGACATTTGCGCAAACTGTCATTCGCTGGCTTCTTGTCATCAATATTTTATTGGGCAGAAAGCCTCGTCATCCTGTCAATGTAGTCCTGGACTCGCTGGTGATGGTTCCTACTGCTCAGGTAATAAAACTTGATTCTTTTCCAGGTGTGTGTCGGGGCAGAAACAAATTTAGGTAGTAGCTTGTTCCATGCTTTTTAATATTTCAGTCTAAAGGAGTTAAGGTGACAATTATGGATACGCAGAGGAAATCGAGTTCTGAAAACCAAGAGAACTTTTACCGACAATTGCCGTTATTGCTTAGATCCTTACAGGTTTCTCGTGATACTCACTGCACTGAATACGTTTAGGCAGTGTTGAAGTCCACACGAAAGAGTAAAAATTCACCATTGTTGTTCATGTTGTTTATTTTACATTGTTGCTTTTCAGACTACGGCTAAGAAATATACGAAGATCTATATCTAAAGCATGCGCAGACATTGTCCCGCTCATTAAAACTTTTCGTTTAGCATTGAGCCTATTAATAACCATAGCTATAGGAGTGTTTTTAAAATCCCTGTTCTTGTGCATTGTAATGAATAAATACATTTTTAAACAAACGTTAAGATGCCGGTACTGTTGGACGAAAGTGATAGGTAACACAAATCCCAGAATCAGATCGTTCTACGTTTAGGTGGTGAATGTTTATGGATTAGAAAGCGTTAAAAAATATCCATTTTCACAATAAAAGAACTTGAATTAGTCCTTTTGTGATGCTCCTTACTTAAAGCACACTTTAATATTCTTAATTACGCTATAGAATTCACTGAATGCCAATGAATTGCTTTGACTGTAGATGGACAGGCATCATTGTACTCCCAATGCGGTCGCGTCAATACTTATTTCAACGTTTCTTTATCTAGAACTTTCGGGACTAATCATCGTAAGACTTTCGGATGCATTTGCTCAAACTGCTCAGATAGTAAAATGTAATCACTGCCTGGCTAATGTTTTCAAATTGTCTATAAGTAAACTAACCGTCGAGACGTGTGACATTTCTGATCATTCTCTTTAGCATACTCGACGCCTTCACCACAGTCCTCCACTATCAAACTACAGATGACGACGTCAGCTACCTCACGTCCAGGTTAGAGAGAGGGGATTCTTTAAACGAACTCTTACATGACCATGTTATTAGCGGTATTCGCAAGGTCCATGAGAAAAAATATGTGCAGTATAACTAAAACCAGCGCCATCTCCTTTGCGAATTCATAGACCAATAAATCTAAATGGCATCAAGTGTTTTCTCCCTATCAAGACGACCGCCAACATCATGAAATTTGGTGTCTTTTGGGGGGAAATGCAGAAATCTAGGTCGACGGATTCAGGATGGTGACCATTTAGCAATCATGACGTAATTTTCACGCCATATACGTCATCCCTTTTCGTTGCGGACCTCAATGGAAACATCTTTGGACGTACAATTTATTCTCCAGCTGTCTCTGTCACAGCTTCAATAGTCTGGGAGTTATGGGGGGCGTTGAGCGAAATCCACCCCACCCCCCCCAACCCCCCGGGCCCAACAAAACGAAACAAAAAGTCCGGTCTAAATAGGGTCAAGCTCCGACAGATCGTGGTAAAATAAAACCATGCTAACGATAAATTAATCTTGACATTTAATTAAATTGAAACCACTTTAAAATCATTCGCTTATGTCTTCCAGGCCCACACTCATCTTCTATGATCCCAATACTTAAGTTGAGTTCGTCACCGACCAGATCAATCCAAGTTGCCAGTAGCAGTGATGCCCAAATTCCTGCAAGCAGTACCTCATCACTCTCTAACTCAGGTGAGCTTCTACTTCATTCTACAAGACAGAGAATACTGGCATTTAATATCTATTATGGTTTTCCTGATATTTTAGTTATTTGCCGTATTAATTTTATCGCCTGATATCTTTCAGACTGGTATTCCTCTACTGTGACTCCAGCGCTTCAGCTGGATTCGTCGTGGCCACGACCCGTAGTATCCATGCAATCCAGTAGCGGTGATGTCCAACCTCCAGCAAATATTAGCAGATCACTCTCTCGTCCAGGTGTGTCACTATTGAACGAAGAACCATCACTATTGTTTGACAATGTCAAGGTTGTTTGCAGAAGTAACAAAAATTTAAAGAAATTACAGATATTGGCTTTTGAGCTTACTGGCATGGCAAAGTCATGGGGGGATCTCACAAGAAGTTCCATTTGAAGAGTATACATTCCATTCAGTAGGTTTGTATAAGTCTGCGGGTTGTTTCGTCCTACAGATATCATAGACCATTTTTCGATTAACCAAATGACTTTTCAGTCATAAACAACGTAATGATTAAGAGTACTGAAAAAAACATTTCTTGTTTTGTCTTTTGTATGAAAGCATCGTGAACTCCTAAAGATTGTCCGTTGCTAGCTTGTAAGAAACGAGACCAACATGATCAAACCATTCTTTTTCAACACCAGGAACTAAATCACAGTTTCCTGTTTAAAAAAATAAAAGTATATCATTTATAGACCAGAGCTCATTTGTCTTAAGTGTTATTTTGTCTTTTAAACATCATAGCTGTGTCTTCCACCATTCCTGGACCTACGGTACAAGCGGAATACACTGCGACGGCTCACTGCGTAAAGATGGGCCATAATGAATCGTGTGTGTGTTACTGTATGTTTGTCCTCAAAGATTATCCAGGGATTAATAGATGTCTGAGTGAGTACCTCAAAGTTATATTTCGTTTTACTGTGCTTTATCTCCTATTGTTTTCTTTTTTGTTGTAGTGTATATAGACGTTTTCACCAATCTTATCCCCAGGGTCTTTTCGGCGGTGAAGTCTAAGATGGCGGACAAGGGGTCTTCACAGTAAACAATTCAATACACCTTTAATAACATGGCAACTCTGAAAACAGTCAAAACCCAGAAATCTATTTGTTGCTGTTGTTGTTTGTTTGTTTGTTTGTTTTTTGTTTTGTTTTGTTTTGTTTTTTGTACTGTCGTCAATTATAATCCAGGCGACTGACAACCAACAAATCGTTAAAGTATAGAAACCGGGGACAATCACAGCGTATGAGCATTGCCGTTTGACCCTTCTGATCTAAAGACGACAGTAAAAAATGGTTTAAGTAGGCTCTCTGGTCACTTTCGATTTTCTCAAGGCTCTGACCATAACAAAAACTTGTTACATCATTCCTTTTTGGGGGATCGTTTAGAACTGCGAACTGTTAAGCCCACCAGTTACAATAATCATTTGTTGTTTATTCATGAAGGCAATGATTCTTACGTACTTCCCAATGCAAAGATATACAACACCAACAAGCAGCCACTGTTGCATGAGGTCGTAAAATGGGACGAGGAGAGGATGTTCCAGGCGTTTGTAGAGAGTGAATCGAACAGCAGCATATCGGGACAGCTTTCATATGATTGGTTTATAAGGAATGTGACGACATCGCCGATTGCAATTTCCGCGGAGCGAACCCTAGTTGAACAAAATTCGTTAACCTGGAGTCCCCGATCTGGATCACTGTCGACAGGCCTCGAATTAATTGAATTCGAGGTTACATTTTCAAACATCGCTTCAGCGAGAAGGGATTTTGGATTTATTAAAGTGGAAGAGGCAAATCTTGTCGCTCTTGTTACTGGTGGATCAGAAATACTTAGTTCGTCAAAGTATCCAATACTTTTCAGTGGATCGGATTCTTTTGACCCAGCCATTGGCAGAAATCAGAATTTTGGGATGGATTTTGTTTGGTCTTGTCTCGATGGAGGACAAATGGCTAACCACGATTTTAGTGGAAACAGAATTATCGTGGTCCCTAAAGAAAGTGTCAAGAAGCAAACAAAGACATGCTCGCAGAATATCGGCTTCACAAGCAATGGAACTGCTACTGTAATCCCTCGTCTGGACACATTTACTACATGAAACTGACGGTGCGAAAAGATCAACGTCAAACGACGTTTCTCCAAACTGTGTATACTACCGATGAACAGGCATTTAATGTGGTGATCAGGTAATTAGAATACAGATTAATTTCGAAATTACTAACAGGTCTATGGATACAGCCATTTTTACACCGCAACTGTGTAATATGTATCATCTACCAAATAAATATGATATGAGGACGAGACGATTTCCAGTACAGTGACACAAAAAGACATCACAGGAAGGTTTGGGTTTTTACTTCCGTCTTGTTGTTGTTGTTGTTGTTTTTTTTTTTTGTTTTGTTTTTTGTTTTCGTTTGATTTGTTTTGTTCTTTCCAATTCAGCCAACAGGCAATTTGGAATGGCCGAGAATGGTAGCGAAAATTTTCAAACCAAATAAGGGTCTTCTCGGTCATATTAATAAGTTAATCTTGCAGAAAAAAAAATAAAAGTAAATGCGATATATTGTTTTTGTACTGATTAAAGGCAGCGGCAGTAATGAGACTGTTAAGCAGTTAGGCGGAATATCACCGCATGTATTATACTATACCGTATTTATCTTTGAAAACACCGACCAAAATAAAGTCAAATCCGTGACCTTACGGAGTGTAGCCATGCAATTAACAAGAAATCCAGCACGTTTTTAAAAAAAATTTTCATTCCCTTCTGCTTTCCAGGTGTGAATTTAACTGCAAGGACAAGGTCGTAACCAGTCATAGATTTGCTTTGAAAGCCACCACTATTCCCAGTCGACTTGAGGACGCTATTTTCACATGGAGACTGTACACAAAGGGAATCGAAAGCAATGAATCTACCACAGTGTGGTATTCCACTGACACTCTGTATTCCCTGGTTGCCACCAAGAGGACATCCAAGAATATGGTCTTCAAGGAGGCGAAACTACATGAGAACTCTTCTTATTGGTTAACGTTAGATGTTAAATTGGCCAATGGAACCCGTGGGTGGGCCGCACACCGCTTCAGAACAGCGGCCACGCCCTCTGTTGGAACATGTACTGGTGAACAACTAGGCAGCAGAACCCTAGGGATTTCTCTGAATATTTCTTGTTTGGGATGGAAAGATGAGCACAAACCACTGATATTTGAGTTCTACCAAGTGCATAAGCTTGAGGATTTGACACCACCTCACTTGCTGTCGCATAGCGTATTGCCCTTTAGTGAAGTTCAGCTCCCTGAATTTGCTTCTGGTAAAGTTGAAGTCAAAGCAGTTGTCATAAATTCCTTAGGAGCACGAACTGAGACCCCCATCACTATTGACGTAAGTTTCAAACTCAAGCCATAGTGCATTGAACTTTACTGCCATTTGAGCAGCATTTAACGAACGCTGGTATTTTGGCTAAAAACTCCCTCGTACGTCCGTATCGTTAAATTACTCTTCAATTTGTTGGGACAGGATTATAAACTAATGATCGACAAGTTTAAATTTTAAAACTGGCGTGGTACAACAACAAAAAGTTAATCGCCAGCTCATAACGACCCCAAACCATTCTGTTAGGTGAAAGAGAAAAGGTAAAGGAAAGTCTTGTTTAGGAAGAACTGGTCATAGAGGCGGCCATGAGTACTTCAACCTACTGACCAGTGACATCAAATACTAGACGCAGTAATCGCTAGAGAAACGCGCCGACTCTTGGGTGCTTCGCATGGTTTAACCCATCTTTGCTCTTTCAATAGGTGGTACAACCGTTGTGATTAAGCGATAATGATGGTGGGTATTCCGTATTCCAAGAAACCCAGACTATGTTCGACCAATATATGGATCAGGGAAAAACTTACGAGGCATGGCAACTGGCGCATGCTATGATACAAGCTGTCAACATGAACACGAAGCTGGCTTGGGCGACAAACGATCTTGTTAAAAATGTAAGATGCGTATGGTCATTACTGTCACTACTGGTTGTTGTCATTTCTAGTAGTAAATATCTTTGTTTCGTTTGTGAACTGCATCCGCTGGCTTGAAGGTTTTACACAAGTTATTGGTCCACATATGCTCCTGCTGACCAATAAACTCTGATGCCAGCAAACTGGTTATCATTGTGGAATGTTATTGCTTAGCTAATAGATTGTCCCTGAAGATGCAACAATAATTATCTTTAAGAATTCATTCCTCATTTGATTTGACGCGGCGCAATGAACATGCCAAAAAGAAAAATTGCTCACCTGGTTTCCACAAAGGACAGCAGTAATTCTTCAATTCTTCCTGATTTCTTAATTCTCGAGCTCTTGCTGGGCATTATTCTATATGCATCTGTATATCAACTGAACTTTAATACAGCTTCTAGCTGCATGTTACCTTGCAAACAAAACTCGAACACCCTTTTAGAAAGTTTTGTATAAAAAGAAAATGAAATGGTTTACTTTGCTACAAATCTGACTTGCTTGCATGCCCTTTTTATACTGCCTTTCCCCCACCTTCCTTTTCATGTGGTTTGGTTCTTCACTTTTACTAGCACTTCCAATATACCTGTAGATTTTTGGCAAACCCCCTTCAACGTTTTCCCTCTGTACGTCCACTTTAATTTGCTGGAAGTTTGTCTATCTATGTGTTATGATTTTTTTTTTAGTGTTCACAAGTATGTTCTTATGTTTTTGCTCACAGGTCAAAGAACACATCATTAAAAAGCTATCTACCGTAAAAGTAGCAGATATGCAGACAGTTCTTCAGCTCTCCTCGGTATCAAAGGAGGCTACCGCCTTTTCAGATGTGCCAGTCTCTCCCAATAGCATGGTAAATACCTTAATTGTCATTTGTACTGATTCAACACTGAAAGCCAGTGACATTTTAATTCGATTTCGGCTCTGATTTTTGGGGGGACCCAATGATTCGTATTATTGAAATATCTATTCGGAGGACCTCGTACATCTCAAAAATTCTGATTAAATTCTAATTTGAAGAAAACCTAACGTTTTCTTTGGAGAAGTATCACCTCAAACTTTAACGTTTAAAATAAGGCCAGACAGCGTTTTTTCAGAAACCAACAGTAGTTCAAAAACTCGGGAAATAAGATCCTCCAAAAAACTTTGTAACCATAGAATCCCAACAGATAGGACAATATTAGCTTACATCAATATGTCTTTAAACTAAAGGGTCATAAAATGACCTAGGAACACAGAAAACAACATTTAAAGTGATGTCATATATTTCATATACTGTCGCTGGCAGATTGATCATTCAGATCCGAGTATTTTGCAATGATAATCGTTAACAATATAATGAGACCAAAGATGGAAACCGCCGAGTGTGTCAGCTCGAGTAACGTTTAAGCTCTTAGTTTTCTGCCATGTTTTCTTTCTTTTTCAGTCGTCGTTGTTGCATGGTTGTTACTCCAAATTGTTTTAGCGAAAAATTTCGTGATGTTTTCAAAATCATTCAAAAATCAAAAAATATGTTGTTAGTATGCAACCTCTTTTGGCGCAAATGAACGTAAAGGGAACATTATTAGAGAAACAAGCCTATGCCAAGATCGAAGACAATGTTAGGAGGGGACCTATTAGAGAAACAAGCCTATGCCAAGATCGAAGACAATGTTAGGAGGGGACCCAGATTAAAAAAAAAATAACAGACAAATCCTCGGGGACTTGGGAACTTGACGCGACATTTCAAATATTCAAACTTTTTCTACACTGCGCTTTGAACAACTTCGTTCATCTCACAGACAAATTTATTCGACGGTTATCGTACCAGACTGAAGTCAAGGGATAACGGAAGGTTGAACTGATGCGCGAACCGCACAGCGGTTTCCGGGATTGGTGGCCGTTCTTCATCGGATTATAGCTAGCGTGCGTTGAAAAAAAAAAAACACTATCAAATCCCTTAACCAATGCGCGTGATGACAGCACCACTGTAATCTTGTTTCTACAAACCTGAAATCCTATTTATGTTGTGGATTGAAATATTGTTTAAGGAATAGGCCGGCGAATTTCCCAGTTTGGATTTAAAAGGCATTAATGTCTTGTGGAGGGGGACAGGGGGGCGGGAGCCGGGGAGAATAGGGGGCGGGAGGGGTACGGGAGGCGGGAGTTCTAAGAGGACGGGAAGCGGGAGAGCAATACAAAACGGTGAATTTCTTTACTTATTAATTCGTTAGAATACTATCAAAAAAAGAACTAAACAATGTTGTGCAATGTTATTTGTCTTCCATTTAGCGTCCTCCGAGGCTTTACACAATATTTTGTATCCGAGGGCACACGAAAATTCGTGCTCAGGCGATAAACAGGGTTACTTCCGGTGAAACTGTAAACCCTTTCATTGTGTTACGTCATAGCTTATGAAATGTCAAGCGTGGCATGTGTACACATGTGTGAGTGCCGCGCAAGTTTTTAGAAGTCTCAAAAGAGGTGAGCAAGGCGAACAAGAACGCGTCTTGTAAATTTAGTATCAGAGATTCAATGTCGTGTCCATTTTGGTAGTTCTTAGTATTTTTCAGTGCGGTAGTGAGAAATCTGGGGCATGGACGACCTCTCCTAATGACCGTCAATCGGACCGTACTAAAGATTTTGCTGCATGGTGTATGGGAATTTACGCCGGAATGCTGTGTCAATGAGCACGTGGAGAGTGCGGAGTGGTTCGTTTCTTCGTTTGGACAAGGCAAAATCGATTCCTATTACAATAGGCAGCCAAACAGCATGGGAAGCAATCAGGAACGACTTTATAGAAAAGAGGAGTAGGATTAGGAGTAGGAGGAGATCAGTGCAGCCTCCTCAGCACTTTGATGAAGACTTCTTTTTGATGAACAGTTTGTCCGGACTATTTTGCATTTAATGCAGTAATTCTTTCCTCAGAGCAGTAGCAACGAGCTTAGAATTCACCACCAGTAACCCAGAGATTTAAACCTTGGATTGAAAGTAGGTCCTAAAGTTTCATTTTACCTTTTCCCGAACTAAAAGCAATTTTTTCACGCAGTTTTAGGGAGTAAGGATATCGAGAAAGATATCAAGATTATAATTAGTGCATCAAGTAAACGCAATGGGCCCCGAGAATTAGGGAGATGTACCGAACTCTAAACTGGGGCGTTTGGCTGCCAGCTCGCCATGTCCTACTTCCCTGTTTGAATTACATGATCCCAACAAATGAATAATTAAGAAATGCAACAACTATTACACTGCACGATGGACAAGACTGTTGTCACTGAAAGAATGGTTAAACCGTCAAACATTACGAACATGTTAGTCAAAAATTAAATACAAACAGCGGTGATAAACATAATAAACTTGCGAATTTTAGCTTGACGTAGCATATGAAACGTCAAGTTACATAAAATGCGCAAGTTTATTATGTTTATCACCGCTGCTTGTATTTTATTTCTGATCAAGCTACGATGGCTCAAGAACAAAAGTCTTTATGTTAGTCAAAACTTCATTAACTCAGAGTACAAAACCTATCAATAACGTTATTCAAAATATATATATATATATAGTAAAAAATGAATAATGAAAGGCGTACGAATGGTACGTCCTGGTACAGCTTTGTGACTTATACGGGTTTTGAAGCCTTATAATTTACTCGGGGACGGGAGAAACGCGAAAAAGGGCGGGAGGTGGGAGGCAAAGGTACGGGAGGCGGAAGGTTCTGACCCCCCTGCTCCCCCCCCCCCCCCCCCCCCCCCCACTGTCTTTAAAATAGCCGGGATTTGTTGTGCACTGGGTTGTATAAATGGTAAATTGGCGCGGAAAATTTCAATTTAACTTCGGCGTCGATCCACTCGTCTGTCTGTTTGCTTATGAGTTTGATTTATGTTTTTAAGCTACTTTGACCATGTTCTACGTACTTTAATTTCAGAAAATTGCATTGCATTCCCTTCGAGAACGGGCAGCTGTTGCAAAGAATCGGTCTGTAAAGGATCTTGCTCTTGTAAGAGACTCGTGGAAGATGCTACTACACTGCTCAGGAAACATTCTCCTTGCGACCACCCAAGTTGTTTCTGTCGATATTAGTGAGAGAGCAAAGGTAAGATGAAGCAGTCTTATGGCCCTCCATCTCATAACATAGAGGATGTTTTGTGTTGATGTTGACAGTAACACATGCACTTGTACAACTGACAAAGAACAACTGGAAAACAACATCATGGTGCAAGATGATGAAAAAAAAATTGCAATCACCTTCTGAAGAAATCATCCTTCTTGGCACTATCATCACCACTACTACCACTACTCCTGCTACCAACACAGTCACCATCGCGTCATCGATATCATCATCATTATCATGAACGTAATCATCATTAAACCATCGCATCTCCACCAAACCACCATCATCATCAGCAACATCATCATCATTTGGCTGTTGTGCAGACACCGTCAAATTTCCCCAAACTCTTTGCTTTTTACTAGGATGGTAATCTGACCTGATGCTCTAACTGGGTCTTATTACCTCTTAACGCACCCTCCATCCTTACTCAAAAAGAGATTACAGCCGTTATTTTCCTCGTTATATTCTATTTTCTACACTAATAGTCGCTCCTAAATTTTTAACAGAAACGGACCTTGTTGCGAATTGCAGTGGACCTAAATGACCGCATCTCAGATGCTGAATTGTCGACAAAACTCTTGGGAGAGCAATACAGTGTGTTCAACGATCCATAAATCTGTTTTCTTGGGAGTGCATGAAGTAACTGATATGAGCGGTTGGCAATTACAAGAAGAAGAAACAAGTGTCACTTTCCCTCACATAAGTGACGCGATGAGCCAAGGAATTTTGGGCAACCTGACTAAAGTTTCATTTCAGGTAAGGCATGAAAGTTTGAGAAATCTTTTATTTTTTTATTTTAACCTCAGCCAACACGTACAGTTTTTTTTTTCGTCAAATACTATAGATTTCCCCGCATTATCGATCATTAGCAAGTCAGCCTTTATATCTAGACCGGGGGACGAATGTGCCCACGGCGTCTTTGAACCAAAATAACTTTTTTCAATATTCGAGCAAACGTCCTGAAACTTCAGGACATGTTCAGAAACTTATATAGAAAAAAGTTTGTTGTGGTCGGTAGGGGTTTATTGACTTTGATGTTACCATGGTAGCCAACTTTTGACTGGCAGTTTTATCAGAAAATAAAAAAAGTCCATTTTTAAAATGAAGAAAAATCACTTTTCTTCGCGTAACTCTTATGTTTTAGAGCATATTAATATTCCTTTATTGGCTTTGGTTACTTTTCGTTCAGTTTTGGCATAGAGGAGATAGCAAGACGAGAAATTTATCTGTGACTGAATCACGTGTACAAAAAATAGTAGCCTATGGTAACATGTGCTCCATATAAACCTCAGTGTCGTCAGGGCAGTAAATTATATTCCTGGCAACGAGGTAACGTATTTACATTAATTTTCCTTTTAAAAACTTCTATGTATAGTTCTTTTTAATACGGCACTGAAAAGAATGCACACGGCTTAATCCTATCTTCATTTTTGTACATCTATTTTCAGATGGTCAACTACAAAGTCAATCCATACTCTTTTCACCAGTCTAGCGATGAAATAAACTCCCAGGTGGTAAGCCTTATCCTAAAAGATGAAACTGGCAATGTTATCAATGTCACCAACTTGCATACTGACATCTTGTTGACAGTTCCATTGAGGCCGTCTAAGAATAGTACAAGGCCGCTCGTTCCGGAGTACTCAGTCCCAGAGGTAATGACGTATCGAGTGGTTACCACACATCGTGAAAAAGCATCCATCAGGATCTCTTTGACGCTCGACCGTGGCGCCATTTCAAGTATATATCAAATACGGTAGTAGGCCAACCCAGCAGGACTACGATTTCTTTACCACTTTAGACAAACGACCTTGTCAAGAGAAAACCAATATTTGTAATGTTAGCCATAATGTATGGTATGATGCCAAACACCGTGGGAAATATTTCATTGGTCTCCTTCAAAAAGATTCCGAGTCAAAACTGAGAAAACGAAGGTCTGATTCAGGTACCGTTTCGCCTGAAAACAATGCATTGGGCAATCATACTCCCAGGCAGCGAATTGCGAGATCTCTTTTCCAGTTCAATGAAACCGATGAACATCTGTGCGTGAAGACAAAGGCACCCCCGATACAGCAAAAGATGGTTAAGAACATAACGCTTTCCATGCCTCCTTATGACCCCGAAAAGTCGGTGAATTTTAGTTTGGAGGTTGACTCGGTAGGTTGTCTGTATTGGTCCGAAGAGAAAGAAGAGTGGATGAGTGAGGGATGCAAAGTACGTACAACTCATAACAGCTAAAGCTCCAAGGAGCTTAAAACCTGGTTTCCACTTGTGCAATAAGCACAAACATAAGCACAAGCATAAGCTTGTGACGTTCCCACACGTGTAACAAGCACAAGAAAACAAGGCATACGCAAGCGCAGTAACGTTGGAGGATATCT
Organism: Pavona decussata; assembly: GCF_977016875.1. Taxonomy (NCBI): domain Eukaryota; kingdom Metazoa; phylum Cnidaria; class Anthozoa; order Scleractinia; family Agariciidae; genus Pavona; species Pavona decussata. The sequence continues at coordinate 633,492 of NW_028145430.1, read as the reverse complement.
GGAAACTGATTCAAGATGACGGAATCATCTTCTGCTTGTGCTTGTGCTTACCTCAGCCGGTTCCCACTTGTGAAATAAACACGAGCGTGAGATAAGCACAAGCATAAGGAATGGAAAAAGTTTCTTTTTCTTGCGCTTATGCTTATGTGTAACTCACGTTTATTTCATGCCGTTCCCACACGATTTTTCTTATGCTTATGCTTGTGCTTATCTCACAAGTGGGAACCAGGCTTAACGCTCCATACATACAGCTATTTCAATCAAGGTTGTCGGATAAAAGCAAAAAGCTAAAAGACAAGACCGCAAGGTAACATGGGTAGTTCTTAATTTTTTTTCGCTGAGGCGCGACAAGTAGGATGGAAGAAAACACTGTAAACATTTGTCTGCGCGTTTTAAAAGCAAAAAACAAAAATTCGCACGATTCGTATTCCGTTCGAAACGTGCCTCTCTTTGACAGTGTGACTAGATTAAAAGCCTACCTATTGGAGAGGTGCACAGAGGAACTCCGGTCAGCGACAGATTGTGACTTTACTTTTGGATACATCGGTGAAGGAAACAAGAAGTTCACCATTACTTCGGAAATTCAACTTGCCGAGGCGCTGTCATTAGTGAAAAAGGGAATGGTTCGGTGTGGGTCGATCCACACTTAACTAAAGCCAAAAAATCACTCGCTTCAACATTGGGGAAGAAAAGGAAAGGTATAGTAATTTTATTTTGAATATCATCCCCGTCTCCTCAGGTTGCATACTCAGGAGAGCGTGTAACTCAAGAAGACGGCTGTCATTCAAGCTTCTTCAATTCTGCTTGTGATGATCAGGAACTTGTTTTAAGCAACTTATTGTTTTGTGTAGCTAACCCCGGACCCAGTTCGGAGATGACTGATCACGAAGAAGAAGCGCCGTCATGCCTGTCAAGGTTGAGAGAGCATCATAAACTGCCAGAGTTTAAACTGCGTTGTTGGGCCAGGATGTTGGTAAGGAACTTTAAATTTTCCGCTTGCCCACGTCAAACATTATCATTCCAGTAATGAGGTTGTCGGATTGTTCTTAATGCTCGTCAATATTTTTCTTCAAATAATTTTTATAACGCCATGTGAATTAGCATTTCACTCACTCGAAACTCACGGACTTCACGTGCATACACGTATGTTAATTTTATGCCGCTTTTACAGCCTTTACTGAGTAGAAAAGTAAAAAGTCTTCTATTTATGCAGTAGGGAAGAAAATCATTATGTTTGAGCCCCAGCGCTAGCTGATTATCGTGTTTCATGGTAAAATTCTTTTTTTGCGTCGGTACTGACCATTTAAGTCAGGTAACTGCATTCATAGCTATTAGGCAGCTCAGCAACGACAACAGCGACGTCAGCGAAAACTCCACAAAACAAAAGGCTTAATGAGCAAAAACAAGAGTTTTGCACGTGCGTTTTAAATTGTTGTACATTTCTTTTGCGTCCTCTGCAAAACAACAACGTGAAATGACCAAATTCTAGGATTTTTCTTGAACGTGAGAAAACGACGGTGAATTTTTCATGCTTTTTTTTTTTTTTTTTTTTTTTTAACTTAAATGCCACTCCTACCAATTTTGTTCCTGGGTAGTTCGGCGCTTAACGAGTTGAAATAATGGCGAAGTAGCATAAATAAAATAATTAAAGTTATATTTTCAAGCGACATTTTCGTTGGTGTTACCGTCGTCGCTGCTTAAGTTCCCTAATCAGTTAACACCGGAACTGAATACAGCTCACTGATGTTTTCTTTTACAGGTAAATGGAACTCATGACAGTGAGAACGAACCCCCAGACTTGCCATTTTTTACAGGGAGCTCGAGGTCTAAAAAGTGCAAAGACAAACCGTCAAGTTCAAGCAATCGCGAGTCCGTGCAATCCACAGACAGCGCAGAGAGTAAGGTACATAAAAACAATTTAAAAAAAAGTCGCCCATGTTATTAATTTTGTGCACGTTAACATGTTTTATTGGACTTTTACGTAACGAGCTTCTACTTTTTTGTCTTTGTAGATGCGAATACGAAGTACCATTTTACAACAGTTGAAAGACCTGAAAGCTTTGACTGATGATGGAGTTCTTTCAAACGACGAGTTCCTTGTCCAAAAGGAAAAGCTTTTGAAAGAACTGAGTGATCTTTGATATATTGTAATAAGAGAGTGTTAAAAGTTTGTTCCATTAAAAATATTCGGCGTGCTGGATATAATTTCTGACTTCGTCTTCTGTAACTTGAAGGAAAGCCTCTTCAACCATTAATTCTGGATCCCTACAAAATTGCCACGCTGCGTCATTTTCTTTGATCCAATTTTTAACTTGAGCAAAAAGCTCTTCCAATGGCATGAAATCAGGGCTATACGGTGGCAAGAAGATAACCATAGCTCCAGTCGCGTGAATAGCGTCAATAGCTGCCTGGGAGTGGTGAATTGCGGCATTATCTATAAGAGACACAAAAACAAGTTCGTGAAGACAAACGAAAAAAAAGTCAGAGTGGATTTTGAGAAAATAATCCTGACCACCAAGGAAAATTAGACCTGGTGAATTGAAACTTGGCTCACAGATTTCCCTTACCTAATACTACCACCGATCGCGGATTTATTCCATTGAATGGAAGCAGATTAGGACAAAGCTTATCCCTCGCGAAATTCAGAAACGTCGCGGCATTAACATTTCCCTCGTAAATACCCAGGTCAATGATCCCCTCAGTGCAAAGGACGGGAATGGCAGTAATACGCGGTCCCCAGTTCTGCTTAAATTGTTTTACCACTGCTCTTTTTCCAATGAGGTTGCGTCCAGAGGTTCGAGAAATTCATTTGTCCGATAAACATGACACAAAAATCAATTTTACAATTGGAAGAATGGAATGAATTTAAACCTAACAGGTCAAATAAGAACTGAACACTTACGAATCCGCTTTCATCTATGAACACAAACATCTCAGAATTCAAGGCACAAACATCCGCTCGGAAGATCACTCTTGCTTCTTCAGATCTTTGAAGCGCAATTTTGTTGAGCTGATTATGAAATAGAGAAAATTCCAGGTTAATTAAACGTTTCAAAAGCCGTGAAAAAAAAAATCGATTCCAAAGCAGAAAAATTCAAACTAACCTTTTTTAGACTGAAGCGATTTCGTTTCAGGTAATAGAAAATACTTGCTAATGCAAAATCTGATCCCGTCTCAGCATACACATCGTGCGCAATTTCTGACAGTGTCTTTTCGGGGTGTCCAAGCACTGTTTCCATAATCAAAAATTCCACGTGCGGGTGCATGGCCACACTGTTTATCGGTCTTCCGATGGTATTTGCTTTTACTTCCCCGGAGTTTAAAACTTTTGAGACATATCGCTCGATAGTTCTTGGTGACATCCTCAAAGCGGCTGCCACCTCATCCACTTCATATCCTAAAATTCCATTCATCGAAATGGCTCGCCACCGTAGATCTTCACTGTGCGGGCGAGGCATAGCTGATTTTGATTAATTTATTCATAAAAAAATCCCACATAACCTTGCGGTCTTGTCTTTTAGCTTTTTGCTTTTATCCGACAACCTTAATTGAAATAGCTGTATACAAGAGTCATCACCCAGTCTCAAAGTAGTAGCTCTATATTAATCTATATGTACATTAGTTAATGATTTTTTTGTATCCTTGTAGCTTAGGGGTTAGATTTTTCGTGACATCGAACCTAATGAATAATGCATATATTTGCCAATCTTGAGAAACGCTGTGGTGTAATAGTGTTCTCGGGCTACAGGTTATAATAGACAAAGCATTTTCAAATAGTTTTAACAACGTCAGAAAAAAAAAAAACGTTACTTGCTGCAACAGGTAACGTAGGAAACAGTGGCGTTTAATCGATCGAGGTGAGAATTTATGGGTATCTAACGTACCCTCCAAATTTTGTTACATAACATGGGAGACCTCATTGTCTTATGTATTTAGATTGATAAAATGATTCTAATATACTGATGGTAAAAACGTTCTATACAGCTACAATTCTGAACGAATCACACTGTTTTGTTATAATATCCCTTAACCTTATCGCCCAATTTGATGTTGCCATGACAACCAATTTTTGACGGGCAGGTTTTCCAGATTTCAGAAGATTCCTATCTTTATCGGCAAAAATTAACTTTCCTACAGCAAATTTTATATTATTTTATGTCATTTGTGTGTTTTGCTTTTCATTTGGGTCGATTTTGGTGGTTTTCTGAGGTTTTGAAAAATCAAGTAATCCAAGATGGCGTGTCCAAGATTGCTGCCATTTTGAAATCGTGACGCAATTCTCGCGTGTTGTGAAACCATCACTTCTCTTTGCGGACCTCAAAAGGAACATCTGTGGACGTACTATCTATCCTCAAAGTTTCATTGCTATAGCCTTTATACTTACCAAGTTTTCTAGGGGCGGACGGAATACACCCCCTGGTTGGGTACCCTTGATAGATGGTAGCCTGCGTGGCCGGCGTAATCGGGGAAGGGGAGGGAGAACGAGGGTGGGGGGGGGGGGGGGGGAGAATGAGGGAGGTCCTTCTCATTTTCTCCCCTCCCTCGGTCTCCCCCTCCTTCAACGATTTCGCCGGCCACGCAGACTAGATAGATTGTTACACTTTTCTTCATTATAGGCTGGCTCCAATTCTACCTCAACCGCTTTGCAATGTCTTTGCAATCATCTCACTTCATTTGGTGGTTACTTTCTGGTCACTCCTAACACAATAGACTTTATCAAGGTTCAAATGGGATTTAGCAACATCAATGACCCACGTGCTGTCCTGGTCATTGTGACTGTATCACTGTTCATTCTTTACTTCACCGCATTGATCTTTGCGCGAAGGGTGGACAAGAGAGACAAAGGAAAGGTTTGAATCTAAAAAAATCGTTTTTTATATAAACTAATCAGCGTCACTAAATACTTGCTGCTCACCTCGTAGTCAGGAAGCAAACAGCAACTTTAACTGTCTCCCACTCAAGACAAGGATTAAATTGGGTTCTGGTACCATAAGCAACGATACGATTACTTCAAAACTATTTGATAGGGTGAGTGCGTGAAAGACTTCTAGGCACCACCCGTATCTTGGAAGGATCAGAGCTGTAGACTCGCGAACAAACCAAAACCTGTTCAATAAACAAAGGCTAACCACTGTCCAGTGCTCGGGTCAAGATGAAAGAAGAAATTTCTTATTCTTTTTCTCTCTGAGAATAGGATTACCGAGCTGCGCAAAGTTTAACGTCCTTTTAGACCTTGCATGAATTTTTTAAAGTTTACTTTAATAACTTTATCTGTGGCTTAATCTTCTTGCTTTGTTTCAGGTAACTTCCGTCATACCCCTAGCCTCAAGCGAAGACACGCTTTACCGGTATAAGGCCTCAATCACCACTGGAGCATGGCGAAACTCTGGCACTTCCGCCAAAGTTTCCATGAAACTCTACGGAACTGAGAATTCTAGCCATGTTATTGAGTTGACAACGAACAACGTTGAGAACCAGAAAGCTTTTAGTCGAGGAAATACTGTCAGCTTTCTTTTTGCTGTTAATGAACCGCTTGGGTCCTTACTTAAGCTTCATGTCGGCCATGATGGTTCTGGAAAAGACCCATCTTGGTTTCCTAATGAGATCACTATCACAGACATCGAGGCACGTTCTCGGTGGACCTTCCTTTGTTACCGTTGGATAGCGTTAGAGCTCGAGGATGGCAACACTACAATCGATCTGTATGCCCGAAACGGCGATAAACATCATGGATTCAAAAAGGAATTCAATAGCGCACGAATATGCGGTCTTTCAGATGACCATCTGTGGTTCTCAGTAGCTACAAAACACCCCAACGATTACTTTACTCGGGTACAACGAGTGACTTGCTGTTTCTTCTTTTTATTTTGGGGCATGCTTACAACTGCGATTTTCTACACTGAGAGTTCTGATAATACGCAAACTGTCCAAGTTGGGCCTTTGAAAATTACTTCTCGGGAAATTGTTGTTTCTATTTTTACGACATTAATTGCCTTTCCACCAAGCTTTCTCGTTATTTTTGTGTTCCGTAGAAGTCGGCGTTCGAGAATGGCTAACGACGAGGGCGAATATGAACAGGAAAATAAACTGTCTCAGCTTCCTCATTTTTGCATCTACATTGCTTGGTTCGTTTGCATTGTTGGTTCTTTGGCTGCTGCAGTCACTGTAATTTTCTTTTCCCTGCAGTGGGGAGGGGAGACTTCAACTCGCTGGTTATCCTCCATATTTTTGGCAACGATTGAGGACGTTTTTGTTTCTCAACCAGTTAAGATTGTCGCTGTTTCTGTCGTGTTAGCTTTGATATTCACAAGCAAAGGTAACCAGCAAAATAACGATTGTTTAGACGCAGGCGACTCTTTGCACTCTGGTGAATCGCAAATATTATTCAACATTTGTAAAGACGAAGTCGAGCGTCAAAGGAAGTGCAGAGTTACTGAAAGAAAAACAAACGCATTCATAAGAGATATGGTGTTTTCCTGTGTTTTCCTTGTTCTTCTTTCGATTGTCTGCTATGGAGATAAAGGTAAACATCGATATCACATGGTTAAAGCAACACGGGATGGTTTTAATAAACTTCACAAGGTAAGGATCTCATTAAATTTACACGAACAGCCATGTTCTCTTGGAACTTTGGATTTTCCTATCCAGCTTTTCATGAACCATTTTGAAAGTTGAATTTTCCATGCAACAGTTTTAGGTTTAACAACGTAGCTGTTACGCTTTTATACCATTCTATCGAAGATTCGTTTTTGCTACTATTGATCATTCTGAGTCAATTTTGAGGATTTACTGAGCTTTTGAAGAATTCAAAGTAAAAAATCCAAGAAGGTGCCTGTGAGGAAGCAATGGCATAATTGCAGCGTTATGTGACGTAATCACCCCATCTGCGATCCTCACAGGAAACATCTCAGTTTTGACGTAGTTATATGACCTCCAAGTTCATTGCCACGGCCTTTATGGTGCTCTTGAAGTTACGAAAGTTAAAGAATAAAAAACTTCCAGCTTCAAAGTGTTACGAGTAGGAGTAAGCTTGAATATGAAATAGGATCTCGTTTGTTTGGCGGTAGGCACGTCAGTACGTTATAACTAAGGTATATTTTGCATCTCGCAGTAACCCAGAAAAATTGTGTATTTGTAATTATACCCCACAAAAAGTGTGCAGATATTGATGTCTTGGTCATTAATTTTAGGTAAAGTGAGTTAAAAGTTGTTACTGAGAACTTGTGCGAATATCCAGGATCACACGACAGACACGGATATCAACTGAATGGTCCACAATCCAGTAAACATACTTGGAGAACGGACACAAATAATTTGAATATTGGAATAAATGTGATGGCATATTAAAAACAAATTAAGCCTGGAGAATGAATGAGAATGATGTATTATTCGGTGAGTGACACAGGCAACTCGGAAGAAGGAAATCTGAGTGTTCCTAAGAGGAGACGAACCTATGACTTTTAGATTACTAGTTTTATTGCGAATATGCAACCGAATCGGAAGGTCGTAGGTTCGATCGAGCCTTGTTAGGAGCACTTGGATTTCTTTTTTCCGAGTATGCCTGTGTCACTCACTGAACAAAACATCATTCTCAATTCGAATGTCGTTGGCCGATGAAATCTCTCCGACTGTTCAGAATGCCTACTTCCAGACTGTACGATTATGCTCTATCCAACTGTTTACTGCAAAACCGTTTTGCAGACTTTTGTGCCAAGGTCTTATTATTAACATGTTATAGTAAACTTCATACAGTTGATATATGAAGCAATATGTATTTCCTTTTTCAGGTCAGGGAGAAGTCTCAGGTATGGAAATGGTTCAACGAAGTGTTGATCCCAGCGACCTTTGCAGACAAGTGGTATAATGGAAAAGAGGAAAGGATCACGGAGTACATTGGAAACAAAAGATCCATCTTAGTTGGCATGCCACGTTTGAGACAACTTAGAATTTTAAAAGGTACTGTGTGTTTTGCTTTCCTAGAAAAGTCAACTCCCCTAACGTGATACAATGTGATGTTTTCTTTATCGGCCCCATTTGTACTTTAAATCAGCTCCGTTGACTTAATCAACGATACATAAACAATTTTTACGTTGCATGTATACGACAACCAACAACTAATAGTATACGGGAAAAAGAAACTAAATGTTACAAAACTTAGTACGTATCATTTCTACTCTACTGGGGGATTTGAGTTTCACGTTGAAACCCAGTGGATGTCAGTTATGTTTTGTCTGTGGTTACACGATTTTTTTTCACAGAAAGTAACAGACTTTGTTGATAAAAAAAAAATGTAGCAGATAATTGCAGTAGTACTGACATTCAAAGCAATAGTGTACAATGATATGACATATAAGCAAACGTTTCATTTACAATACTGGCACTAGCCACATATATTCGTCACAAATTAACATTTTTAACGATAATTTAGTTTTGAGCACTGCATATTACCATGCTCAGCCGTTGATATAATTTGTTCTTCAGATTCCTGTAACGTACCCAAGCATTTTGTCAACATACTGTCTTGTTACGATTTCTACTCCGAAGAGGAAGAAGAAAAAAGCGGATGGGACGCATCGTCGAACACCAACTCATCCAAACGGAGAGCGAATTTGTGTCCTGAAAACTGGAAATACAGATCTAAAGAGGAACTAGGAGGCCACGAAAGCCTAGGCGTGCATGCACTTTATGGTGGTGGTGGTTATGTAGCAAATCTGGGATACGATGGGAAAGCGGCCGGTTGGATTTTGAATGATCTGGCAGAGAACGAATGGATAGATCGTCAAACCAGGGTAGTTATGGTCGAGCTTTCCACCTTCAATGTCGCCACAAAATTATTAGCAGATACGACGTTATATTTTGAAATACTTCCATCAGGATTTTTGGGGACATCCACGAAAATCCAAGTAATACCATTGGTCAAATCAGATTCCGCCTCAACAGAAGTCTATCAAGTCAGTTTTCTTGTCTTCGCCTTTTTTCTTGGCTATTACATAGTCAGCGAGTGCACCAGGATTATCCAGTTGAAATGCTCATACTTTTTGTCAATTTGGAACTGGCTTGAAGTGCTTCAAATTATAACTGCACTACTTGTCATGGCATTTTCTATACAAAGAGAGATAAAGGTATTACTTACTCTGCGACAGCTTAAGACAAATCCATTCGCCTGCGTCCGTTTTGACGACACTCTACTCTGGTTTGAAAAAGAAAACGGTGTGATCTGCATTGCCGTTACGGTTGCCGTGTTGAGATTTCTGAGAATTTTAAAATTTAACAGCCATGTTATAATACTGCTTTCATCAATGAAAAGGGCTCTGAGGCCGGTCTTGAGCTTTACAGTGCTTTTTGCCATTATCTTTATCGCGTATGGGCATGCAGGGTTCCTCCTGTTTGGCAAAAATGTGTACATGTTTTCCTCTCTCAAGCGGGTAATTGTGTCGCAATTTCTCATGTGTCTCGGTAGCCCGGGACCACGGTTAGAGCTGGAGCAGGTGGATAGGACACTCGCCAGGCTGTACCACGAAAGCTTTCTTCTCCTTACGATTATAATTCTCGTTAATCTGTTTGTAGCAATTTTGAATGAAGCTCAAACAGAGGTGACTACAAGTACTTCCGAGGATAATGACGACATTGAAGTGGCTAATTTATTGCTATCAAAGTTTTTAAACTTTCTGGGAATCAATAGAGAGCAATCGCCTTCTGCAAACGAGGAGGACGATGCTTCGAGGGAAAGTGCAAGAAATGAAGTGATGTCTTCAGTGATAGCCGATTCTGCTGACAAGAAGACAAGAAATCAGGTAGTCTCACCGATGAGAGACAACTGTTTGGAAAAAGCAGCTTCATTGAAGGACCTTCATGATCCTTTTGAGCCTCTTGAGAGTTCGTTTTCAAAAGATGGGCATGCTTTGCGATCGTTCTCAAGGAATTCATTACATAGGCAAACCGAACGCTCAGAATCATCTGTCCGGTCATTTCATGGACCAAATGAACCCATGGAACGCCATTGTTCTGTTTCAAGTGAAGCATGGGACACTCCACCAATTCAAAGAAACTCATTCGATGGACGGCGAAACGAACTTTCCCAATTTCTTTGCAGCTCGAAATTGACAGACATATGTGAAGGGTCACCAAACTTACAACATTCATCCTGGAAGAACAACAGTACTTTAAACGTTTCGGGTAGTTCACCATTATTTCATGAGCAAAACGAGCCTACAGAAACACCCGGTCACTGGCTCTCACCGGCTAGTTCTACACTATCATTAGTTTCTGGAACATCATTACAGGAGCAAAGAAAGCCTTCATTTTTTCCCCATAATTCTCCTTCTCCAGAGATGGATAACACGTCATCAACGTCAACGAATTCGTTTGATGAACGGTGGGATTCGACGAACGCGTTTCCTGCTTGTTGCTTATCCCGTAACTTCGATTTGACATCTATGAATAGCTCATTCGATGAGCATAGCGAGCCAGAACGTCCTCGTACTTCGTTTGCGTCAGATACGTATTTGAAGAAAAGCCAGTTTTTGGATCCTTCTCGTAGACCAGTTTCACGCATACGAGATGGTTATGCTATGTCGTCAACTCCACAGAACGCCTTGATTTCTGAGTCGTTCAAGAAAGCGTCCGCTGCAATAGCGAAGACAGAACAAGTGGATAGTCTGGACACCTCCTTAACAGTGCACTTTGCCACGGACAGAAAAGCAGGAGATGTGATTGTCAGGGCTTCAGGCAGTGACTCTGTCGTCCATCCCCACTTTTCATTCCCGCCTGAGCATGGGAGAGGGAGAAGCCACAATAAAACCTATAGCAACAATGGGTCACCAGACAACAGATCCGAAGGAATTGTTACCTCAGCGCAAACAAGTAAGCCTTCTTCCCTAAAATATGACAAGCTAAATGCCCAAATAATTGACTTCGATGAAGTTAGCGAGTGGATGAAAAGGGGAAACACTTGTGCTAAACGAAGCAACATTGCGTCATTGTGTGGAAAGTGGAGACGACATCCTGCCTTAAAAGAACGTGAACAATCCCACCCAAAGAAAGTTGATTTCGATGAAATAAGCCGGTGGATGAAAGGGAAAGTTTTCGCCACGAACTTTACACAGGACTCAATCAAGACAAACGTTTCTCCAGTTAATAAAGGGACTATCGCAGATTTGGATGCTATTAGCAAAGTGGTGAAGGAGAGGAAGACTGCGGCGTCAAGCAAGCAAAGAGATGCAGTGAACACCACGCAACTGGAAATTAGAGTAGGGAGACTTGATGAGCTCCTTCAAGTTTTGGATTTGTGGAAGTAAAAGGCCACCTGACAATACATAACAGGAAGCGTTATCACCTAGTTCTTTTTCTCACTTAGTCATACGCAGCAAATACTGTCGTTTCCCTTACGGAAGCACATGAAAATAACAAAAAAAATGTATCGGCAGTAAAAGTCGTAATGTCACTATTACTTAATTTGAACAAGTAACCTAGTAAATTAGTTTAAATGGCTCTTCTAAAGTTGATCGTGTCTGCTGTGAAAGCACATTGCTTTAAAAAGGATTTTATGAATATTTTATCTTTAGCCAAATAATTCCACGAATATTTCTTGAGTGTTTGGATAACTTGGGCTTTTGGGAAGGTATCTATGTAACCGGTAATAGAACATCGTAATCGACGCTTCAACACATCAAAAATAGTCTTAATTGACGTTTCGGCAATCATCAAGCCAATCATGTAATTGTTGAACATTTATATCGTCTTCATTCCCTCGTGATCACAAAGGATCATGAAAAATAATTCAAAATATCCGAATGGTTTCTTCTTACGTAAAGACCCAGTCATTATGAGTGTCTGCATGTTTTGAAACACAGATCCAGCGACAAGCCAATCAGAATACCATGTCCATGTATACTGGGAGAAAAGGCATTTTTCTCTATAAGCTCGAAGCTAAATAAAATTTACGCCTTAATAGCCATAAGCCTCTAATTTCTCTTTACAATGTAACTACAGGCTCAACCATACAGAACACGAGAATATAGAAAATGACCAAAAAGTTAAGACGTCTCCATTATAGAACAGATTTTTTCAACCAGTAAAAGAAGAACTTATATGAAGAATAATGAATATATGGAACGTTATTCAAAACTGACTCATTGGATAACGCAGTTCCGGATTTTTGATTGGTTTAACAGCCATGGTATATGAACCATTATAGCCACAAATATGGTGAGAGTACGCGTCAGGGGAAAACGAAAATAACACTAAACTAGTAAGATTTTAGCGATTTTTCGTTGCTGTTTTTAATAAAACAATTATTTCACTCGCACTCGTTGGATATGAGATGATTATAGCCAACTCGGCGCTGCGCGCCTTGATGACTATATGTGATCTTGTATTCAACGGCCGCTCGTGGGATAATTGTTAAGTAAGCCCTATGCCACAATTTCAACATGGCAATTTGCTATAGCCTCGATTTCCAGAAATGCCGGGGGAGACAAGCAACGAAAGAGGGAAAGAAATACATGTCAGGTTTCAGTATAAGCGCACTGTACTCCTGTGTGACAAATTCACAATATATTTCACAATTCATCTTTACATATAAAGCTCTCTTTACAACGAATAAAAATATGTCTACCTCTAAAGTATGCGACCGATACATTACTATACTCCATACAACTTAAATTATTTCTATTTCTCAAATTCATTGATAATCCATGAAGAGAAAAGAAACGAAACCATACCATGAAGAAGGCTTGGAAATGTGATCAATAATCATGTATCGTAAAATTTGGTGACCTTTTGTCTTCAATTTCTCCAAAAATTATTAATGGTCTGAGAACCTACTATATAAAACATTCGAAAGAGCGCTTTGAACATCCGACTTTCACCTCGAAGTTGGTTTACAGCGGTTACCAATCACACGCGACCTACGGCATTCAAAAGAGTCGGATAAATGTTGCGTTTTGGTGGACGTCAATAAAAAAAGAGCCGTTGAAATTATTTTGAATCCTGACAAGATTCCAAGGTAACCCCGCAAGAAACTAAGAATTTTACCTCGCTAAGAGAAGGTAAACTTTATTTAAATTGATTCTCCATCCAGATCAAGCGCAAATAGTCCAAATAAAAGGTTTTAAAAATTTCGATTTTCACTGCACGTGATAATTTGCTCACTTGCACGTATCGTTAATTTAATTGTCAGGTGTGGTGATTTCAAATCTTTCATAAAAAAAAATACGGCTTCGTCTAAACAATGCGCATTTTTTAGATAGTCTGTCTTGGAAATCAGCTTTCATAAAGTTTACCATCCATCAGCGGAAAAAATTGTCAATTTCTTCGTTTTGTTGCCTTGAAATGTTCTCAGAATTCAAATTTATTTCAACGGCTTTTCTTTGATTGACGTCCACCAAAACGCAACTTTATCGGAGTCTTTTGAAGGCGATAGGTCGCGTGTTATTGGTAACCGCTGTAAGAAACTCGGCTGTTCCTCATTTTTTTGTAACCACTTCTTGATGATTGGAAATCGGAAAAAAAAAAAACACTCTTCCTCATGTCTGTTATATTCCATCTAATGCATGAAGGAATTCTTCAAGTAACGTTTTCTGCCCAATCACTGGTGGACAATGGTCATATAGTACAGTTCATCTCTAAAGACGATAACAATTAACTAATGATCGCCACCCGGGAAGAGTACTCCCTGAGGCTAAGTGAACTTGAACTAAAAATGTTTCAACGTTGCCATCAATTCCAAAGTGAAACTGTGGTTTATGGCCAATAACACGGTACAGTATTTGAGTTTCAAAACGAGATAAGACAATGAATGGAATTTCCAAACATGACCGACGTTATAAAAAGCAACAAGAAGACGTCCTATAAACTTGTTAAGCCAATAGTGTAAACGAGGACTTGGAATAAACGAAGACATGGTTAAAGGCTAAATGAACGCTATTACTTAACAAGGACTGCATACACTGTTCACTAAACGAGTTAAACCCGATTAAACTAGATTAAACCCAGTTCAGCTGGGGCCCCTTTCTCGAACGTTCCGCTAACTTACCAGTCTCGATGAGTTCTTTAAATGCATTTCTATTTATTGGTGGTGATTTTGAGCGCAACTTCGCCCAACGTGTTCACAGAACTTTGAAATCTAGCTTTCAAAATCAACAAAAGGCGATTCGCTGTTGATAAACATTACGTAAGTAAAATACTTTTCAAACCCGTTAACTAATTCTAACCTTCGAGAAACAGGCCACAGAATCACAACTTTCCTTAGTTAATACTGAGAAATAACCGGTGCCCTGTTTCAAGGGAAATAATTATTTTATTTACTTTTATATAAACTAATAAATTATTATTTTAAAAGATTTTTTACTAGTCTTGGACTAACTACATGTATATCATTCCAAAGAGACATCGTCAACATGTAATTTTGGAAATGCATAATCACTAAACAGAGCACTTCGTTTGTGAAAGAGGATGGGAAACCTATTGAAACATTTATCGTCTTCTAAATAGGAAATATATCACGCGAGATCCAATGGACTTTTCTCTAAGACATAATTTAAAACAATCTTCCTCTGTAGTGCCACGAATATAGCAGTCACCTGCACCGCTTAAAACGTCTTACATGGTTGGTCGAGGGGACTAAAGAACAAACAACAAACCAATGTTCCCAGCCCTAAAAAAACAATGCAGCTCCAGTGAAAATCGAGCTTTTTGAAAGGTGCAGGTTTATTGATCACATTATGAAGTATATCTCAACTTGACAACCACAAAACAGGATTGAGATAATCATATCCATGTAAAATTGCTACAGACTTCAAACAGAATTTGATGTTGAATTTCTTTCTACCCTGACGTTTCGGGGTTTATGGGTAAATCAATCTTTTTTATTTTGGGTTTGTGAACGTAACTGTATCTAATGAACTACCTCTTACCACTCTCCTACTGAAGTGATTCAAAGCTGATGTAGACCACTACCAATAAGCTTGCCACCAGCATATATGTACCTACATGTACACCGTATGGTCTAGCCAGAGACCAATTCCGCAGACTGTCTTAGAAATCAGGTTTGCATTCATAACGGTAATTGAACTGAGTGGAGTGCAATTTGGTCTGCAATCATACGCGTGGTTTCAAAATTGAACAAGTGCGCAGCACGACTTTGATTTGAAATCACAAGTATGATTTCAGACCAAAATTGCACGACACGAAGTTCAATTACCACTTTATTACACCTATTTTGAAATCACACAGTCGTTGTTAATGTTAATACTTTATTTTTATTATTTCATTTTCGTTTTTATGGGCCAAAAAAGGATGCGATCTAGAGCAAAAAATAGTGCGATTTGTGAATAAATTGCACTGTTGAGAGCCAATCAGATTGCAAGGATCACCAGTGATTTCAGACTGGGTATAATAAAGCAATAAATGTACTACCAGTACTTACTATCTTATGACGTGCAGTGCACTATGAAAGTAATTTCCATCTTTTTATTCATGTTTACTTGTCATAGCTGGGTAAAAGCAATCACAGATCATTTACCCAGAAACTAAAACACGAAATTATGCCACGGCCGCTTTCACATACATGTAATTTCACTAGTTTACTATCCCTTTGGTTCTTCTAAGCTATATATGTAAATAAATCTGATTGCGTTTCATGCCTCGTACACACTGATGCGTTTTCGTTCGTTTGAAAACACATTCACTGATTTTGATGCGTTTTGGCTCTGCGTGGAGAGTAAAACGATCGAAAACGCTGATCGTTTTCATCGAAAACGTACTATACACTCAGAAACGCATTTCAGACTGGAGACATTTGAAAACGGCGCTCTATCGTATCAGTGCGGACACGAAAATCAGAGCAGTTTCGTTAAGGGTAACGTGAGAAATGCCACAAACATCGCGGGGCGTCTATTTCTCGCATGCACAGATGACAGTTGTAACGTTTCCTCGTACATGTAGCATATCATCAGCGTGTTCGACCGTTTAAGTGTGGACTGGGAAAAACGCTACAAAAACGATCGTTTGGACGCGAAACTTCTGATGCGTTTTCGTTAAAACGAAATGGGTCGTTTCGAAAAACGCGTTAGTGTGGACGGGGCCTAGTGTTCGTATTACGCTACTTTAAAATACTACTGCAGCACCGAACGTTTCTTCTTCTCTTTGGTTTGGTATCACGTTTATCAATAAACGAAATAAAATGAAACTACAATAAAAAATAAATACTATTTACTGAGATCGTAATCAGTATTCAATATTTAAAAAAAATTGACACCTACCAATTGAAAACTAGTAATACATACCAAAATATACAAGATGCAGTTACATTTTGCACAGTTGATGACTCAAACTGGTTAGTTCATAATTCTTATCTTACTGCTCTTCATTGTGCTGCTCAACTAATACGCTTGGCTGGTATCCAGATCCAGAGAAGAGTTGAGGAGGAGTGGTACCAGGGATGTAGATGTTCGAGGCACTGTTACTTCTCTGAAAACTGCCACTGCGCATGCCCGAGATGGAGCCGTAGGATCGGGCTGTTCGATTGCTGGCGTTTACACTGGAAGACGAAGGACTGAGGACACCTGGGATGTTATAATTGCTGAAAAAAAAAAAAAAATCAATAGAACATGGTACAGCAGTGTGCAGCAAGTGGACATACCCAGCCATTAGAACTCCTAAATGACTTAGTCCTCCACCCATCTTCCATACCTCATCTTTGAGTCACACGACTTTGAGTCTTGTAACGTTCAACGGACAATTCTAGGGGCTTACTTTCAGGGAGGGCGTATTATTGCGATTCAAAATTGGTGTCGTTTGGCACTGAATGAAATCACCTTGAAATACTAAGCTAAAGGTGTAAAACAGCTAACCTTAACAGTTCATGGGCCAATATTCGGAATGGACTTATTACTCTAAGGAAAATGAAGAATTTCAGCATCTGAGATTTGTTGTGGATAGACGGGGAGGGGGAGTTGGGGGGGGGGGGGGGCTTAGAAGAAGGGTTTATATTGGCCATAATAGGGTATCTTCTTCAAGTGTGACCATTCAAAAGGAGATTAATAAACGGTACTTGGCTACTGTGTTGTTTATTGTTGTACACTTTATTTGTCTAGCCTGATCCTCATTACTTTTAAATATATATATCTACAGTGTATATCCTGTTATCTGGTCACCTCGCTTCACGGTCACTTCGCCTCGGTCAAATCGCCCCGCAAACTGAATAGTTCATACCTACTAAACTGAAAATCTGTACCCTCGATATCAGTCTTTGCGGAGACAACAAGACAGTCAATAGCGATATTGTAGAGATTTTGCTGTGGTCCATCAAACAACAGTGCAAAACCTTCGATATCCAACGTATCTCTGGTACGTTTTCGATAAATTCAATGTTTTTACAAGGCATCTTCGACCACCGCCTGGTTGGTTGAGTATCAGACTGTAGAGCGGTAGGCCTGGGTTCGATTCCTGGCCGGACCAACACTCGGGGTCTTAAATAAACTGAGGAGAAAGTGCTGCCTTTGCTCTGGCATCTGCAAATGGTTAGGTTATGGTCTTCTCGGATAAGGACGACAAAATCGTAGGCCCCTTCTCACAGTACTTTAATCTGACTCTGTGGGACGTAAATTAACCACTAGCAACAAATATCTGACAGTGACCACCTCTAGTGTCTATCTCAAACTCACATTCACATCAGGGGGCATTCATAACCCATTACTTCATTAATTGTAAAAGTCTGCGCTACAAGCCGTCTGGCAAAGTCCCCCATCCCTGGAAACCCCCGAGAGAAGTGGATAATAAGACATTTGATATAATTAAATAACATGAATTGAGTCTTAAGTTATTTTACCCTCTTGCTGACGCATGTGGATTGGTGAGGTCCTCATCTGAGTCATATCTTCGTGGGTTGTCAAAAAAATATGACTTCTTGTCGTAACTCTGTGACGCGATAGCAGAGGGTCCCTGATAAGGATTAAGAGAAGAAAAATCAGTATCTTATTCCGTGTTAGGATACCTACATGTACACAAGTAGTGTTGATCGCACTTAACTGGCTGCATCGATCGTTGAACAAACAATGACTGACGTATTTGGGAAACGCCTTTTTCGATGCTGGAAAATTGCTAAGGACCTTGCAAAAGGCCAAACGTTGTTAAGAACGGTGTCTCTTTTTGCTACTGCGCATACGTTCTGCGCATCTCGGAATGGTCCGCGAAAGTCGGGGTTTTTAAGGACGGTGTCTGCTAAAACAGATCTCGGCAAGGGTTATTGGGATCTGAATTAAGAAAATATGGGTAACATACCAAGCATTTTTTTTTTTAGATAATTAAGCTTCAATTTGGGGAAAATGTCATAGGCGTGGTTTCCCCCAATTTTCCTTGTGGATTCCAGTACCCCTTGCTAAGATTTGCTTTTCCCGCATAGTCATAAACTGCGCAAAAATATGATAAGCTTTCAGCAAAAGCACAAAATTTCTTATGACCAAACGACATCGATTCAATAATGTTTTATCTGGACTTGTATAAACAATGCTGGGAGAGACAAGATTATGATGTCTGATTCGTTAAGCTACACCATAATATTGCAGCTTTGAAAAGAACAAACATAAGAACTGGCTCCGTTTACAAGAGTCGGCAGACTTTATTTTGACACGTTTCACTTGCTGTCTGAACTTTAGCCTGAGTATCAGGATTTTCGGAGGGGGGATGAGATCTGGCTATTCGGAGGGGGGAAGAGAAAGGGGGATGCCTCCTCCCCCCTCCCCTTAGGAAGGCCTGATACTCAGGTTATCTGAACTTTAACTGTTTTTTTTTTCCGATGTCAAGGTTTATCTGAATACTACCATATGACTTTTGTTTCCGAAGTTTGCCTCCCGTGAGCATCGCCTTCCTCGCGTGAAGTATTTTTATCGCGCGCGCTCACGAGGTTCGCACGCTTTATTTTCCCTAGTATTTATTGAGCAGTTTAGAAGTCAAACAGGATTAAATTGGAATTTTATTCCACTCACCATGTCTCCAACATTAGGTTTTCTGACCCGAAAAAACCATACAAACATAAAAGTAGGGAGAACCTCCCACACAATCAGCACCACTCCAAATGTAATGAAGTTCCTATCACGGATATCTTCATGTATGGTCTCAGCATTGGGTGCCTTGTACTTGATTTCCCCCTGAAAATAATAATAAATATAAATAATAAATAAATAAATAAATAAATTAATTAATTAATTAATTAATTAATGAGAGATGCAATGCCCATGGGAACATTGGCCTACTCAATGAGAGCAAATTTAGAATGCTCAAAAAGTGTAGCACGAAATGGGATTTTCTTGTACATGAAATGTTGTACATAAGAACAATAAGACCCAACTTTAACACCCGGAGCGACTCCATTAGAGCCAAACTCTTTGTGTAACTTTCAATTTATTCATCTCTTCACTATATATACTCGATTTCATTATTTTACTTTCACTTGACAATGACGTTCTGGAAACGTCGAAACGTATAACAATATTTTATCGCAGATTTTATTGTCAAATAAATAAATGAATAAATAAAAACAACATCACAACACAGAGAAATTACCTGCAATAAACACATAAACAATAAACACATGCATTTATTTAAGTTGAGTCATATTTTTGTTACTATTTCATGTTTCAGCAAATTTTCTGTTCTTGTTATTGTTTTTGTACAGTATGTCTTGTCTTATTGTTGTAATCCTGTAACAAGTAAGAACATCGTAAGAGCATAGAAGCATTGTTAAGTTTTCATCAGTAGTATTAAGCTTTAGTTAAATCTGTAACAATGTATACCGAGAGTTGTATAAGTTGTAGGTTTAATATTGTATTGTAAAGTGTCATTTTTGTTTGATTTAACTATTTATATATGTAGAAAGAGAAAAGAGTCACGGAGAGTTACGGAGAGTGAAAACTCGACCACTCCTTTGAGCGGGGGTGGCCGCATAATGGTGATTAGCTGACTTAAGGTCATTCCCCTGTTTTGCAGGGCGCAACTCTACTGCGCACAATGGCAAAATAAAAAATTTACGCTCATTTCTAGCTAACTACTGAGTATCATTCAATCTGACTTGCATCTAACAACAAAATTCTTACTTTGCATTTTGCGTGGAAATTAAGGTGTTCTCATGAGACTCGCCCCAGTCCCTTCACGGAGAAACCAGTTTTGAAGCCCAATTTACCACTGCTTTGTGAATTATCTGCAAAACCAACCTGGTGAACCTCTTTTCTCTTTTTAAATTTCTAACCACAATATCGTTTGCCAACTACCGTGAAAATTTAAGGAAAATCCTAGTGTTAAAAATATCAAATTTTGCGCCTAATATCTAGCCAATGGACATTTTGGCCTACCTTCAGAGGTAACGCATTAGATTATTTTGTTGAATATCTCAGTAGTATTGGTTAGGAATAGTTTTCAAACAGATTTCACATTGAAAATGATTTATGAACAGGGAAAAAATTCTATGAAATGAGCCGTTAACTGTTCTCTTCAGAAAATAATTCCTGTTTTTGGCAAATGCTCTATTACAGTCCTTTTTGTCCAAACATGAAGAGATTACCATATTTCAGTGCCTCGTTGCTGAAGAACAAGCACGGTGACCCCCTCTTTTTATTTCACTTTTCCAGTTTACATATAGTGAACCACACGTGGGCAAAGTTTGGAAAAAATCTGAGTGTAGGTTCTATTTTAGGGGAATGACCTTAAGAGCATCTTTTTGGGGGAATCATGCTGGAATGAGAATACTTGGGGTGGTGTTCTTTCTTATTTATTTAATTAAGAACGGTGGGGCAGAATGAACCAGTTTTCATTCTTCTTTCGGAATACAGTGTACAAACTATGAACAATGCATATGTAATTATAACAGAATTGGAATTAAAATATTTTAATCCAAGCCAACTTGTTGTTGAGTGATTCTGCTTGTATGGCATGTTAACTTACATGTGCGGAGATAAGGAGATTGTAATTTATGAGGACCGATGCGAGGTGTAAATTATACTCATTTGGCAATATCCAAGGTTGCACTTAATTAATAAATGAAGTGAACTGAAGTGAGTGTTTGCTCAAAGCTTACTATGCTTGCCTTGAGCACAAATGTCTCATGCTATGGAAGATTTTTGCTTACTCATACTGGTATACTGGCAAATTATTGGAAATTCGATCATCCTACATGTACACACATCTGCTCAAAATCCACTCTCATTGAATTTACACCCTTTTCCACCAAGCTCTTCAATTGTGATGTAGTTTACATCAACATCTTTTATTTAAACAATTTAAGCATTTTTAGCAACAGAATTGCTTGTGGGGTCGTGCATCTAACTAAAGTTTGAAAACGTGCATTAAAATTGACATATATTACATGGACGTAATAGTTTACAATGTGTACATATAATTTATTAATGTCAGTACCTTGCTTAGTTATCAGAATATTAAGCCTAAGGCTACTCTCGGTGAAAGGGCTTTTGTGTTTGCTGCAACTAAGTTACGGAATGCTCTGCCAAGACTTATCAGGGAATCCACTTCTCTGAAGACTCACCTTTTTGAAAAGGCATTTTTAGCTTAGACTATTACTTAATTTTAGCCATAAGTTTCTTTTTTTTTTTATTGTTATTATTATTAGGATGGTGCATTTGAATATATATTTATATAGATATTTGCACCTTATAAGCTTTTAATTATTACATCTAAATTAATTATTATTACCTCATCAGAGACGTTTATCCAGCCAAATCCAAATGATGATACATCATGGGGCACAGTGACAGCAACCAGGTTGTAAATCACTCGAGACAGATACAACAGGACAACCAGTACACAAATAATTATTCCTTGTCGTGTTGTGGCCCCCTAGAACATCATATTGACACAACTTTTATTGATAATAATCATTGCAACTTAAAACTGTGGTCGGAGCAGCGAGTACTGAGTGCAGGCTGGACTTAACAGGTTGGACCCAGGTTTCAAGGCATTTTCTATCCTTGTTAGTCAGCTGTATCAGGGTTTTATTATGGTGTGAAAAAAGTTCTGAGCATGAAAATTCTCAGATACCTGATACAGCAATGCACATGACTGTACAGCGTAAACTATAAATAAAGTAATTGAAATTTAGAGGGGCCCAAGTCAATTTTTGTTTTCATATAATTTATATAAATTTGTGTTTTGTTTGTTCTTTGTTTTAGTGTCCAGGAATGAACTTTTTCATGGACTTTAGCTGGTTTCTAGGTTGCATAACACAAGTGTGAGGGCAGACGATGGTTCAAAATTTTACAGTTAAGAAAGTGTGCATGAAAGTTGAAGGCAAAATATGAGTGAGAATTTGAATTCCAATCAATAATAAATCATTATAATGAAAATTTGAGCAGAATTGTTTGGAAAACTTCAAGGGCATACAAGCGCTACATGCATGTATGTACAAAAGCGGCTGGTATTCCAAAGGACGCAACAGGTAAACACTTACAGTAAGAGCGCACCCAGGGAGCAATAACAAAAGATGCACGGATATATAAAAATAATTATTAATAATAATATTCTTAGAAGGAGAACTTTCTATCTAGACTGGCCGGGGAAGAAAAAAATATAATGCAGGCTTCAAGGAAGCCTAGCAATTTGAATTGATTGCAGACTCCCAATGTTTGACCTTGACTTTTCAGGTTTTTGCACCTGGTTTTGTTGTAGGTTAAAATGAATCCCAGGTTAAAATGAATTTCAACCTAGGTTGATTTGTATTTTCCTTTGTTAAGGTTGGGTAATTTACATCTGAAACAAAGGAAAATACAAATCAACCTAGGTTGAAATTCATTTTAACCTGGGATTCATTTTAACCTACAACAGTATGGATGGAAAACACAAGCCATGAACCTGCACACCGTCTAGAAAACGTTCAATTAAAATTAAGGGCATAGGCTTTTAGCCACAAATACAAATTAACATTCAATCATATACCTGTCCCTCTAGTAATACGTTAACAGCTGGAGGTCTTGTGATCTGAAATAAGAAACAAGTAAATTGTTTGGGAAACGCAGTGGCATGGTGGTTAATTAAATGATGCATAAGAGCCTGGTCTTATAGCATAATCTGCATAGAAAATGACACACAACTTAACAATTATTCCAACTTCATCGAAAGTTCTGTGTTAGGGATTAAACTAACTACAGCTCTAAAGGCTGATGGTCCCCCCCCCCCCCCCCCTTTCAACATCCTTCAGGCCAGGGTCTCTCTTCTTCACATCCCAGAGATCCTGGGAGCAAGGTCGCTCCCTAGATGGGGGGGGGGGGGGGGGGGTAGTAAATGAGGGAAAGTGTGCTAAAAACATCAGATGTGAGTGCAATTCAAACTTTTTCTAGAATGACCATTCATGTTATACAGTTTTCAGATGATAGACATCAGGATCCATTAAAATAAGATAATGAATGACATTATATGTATACAGCTGTACCTTTATAATGCAGGAACAGAGCACAACTCCAACCAGGACAAACAAAAAGCCATTTATAATCACTCTCACTACGACAAGCTTCTCATGAGCATCCTGCTCTGGACAAATAAATGCGCTTGTGATGTTGATTACTAAGAAAATGATGTTGACTGCAGCAAATGAGGTGACAAAGTACTTCCTGCAACATCAATAACAAATTATTTTTTTTTTATGTAAAGGTTAGTGTACATGATGACTAATGGCATCAATTAAAAGCCCAAATGGAACAAATGGGAAATGATGAGGAAGCAGCCTCGGGGGTAATCAATAAATTAATAACTCGGTCAAAAAGCAGCGATCAATTTTCTGCTTGTCATTTTACGCCCCTGAAATGTAACAAGAAACTGCTGAATTCAGGAAGTTTAATTGTAAAGCAAAGAAATCACCCTTCAATAGGACTATTAGGTGGCTTAAAAGTAGGAATTGTGAGAGTTTATGAAAGAAATGTTTATGAAAGCTTTATTTTGTAAATGTATTTTCATATTTGTATCTTGTAATATTGAATTATGTCTATAGATCTTCAAGAAAGTTATTATTTATTAAAAAATTAAAAATAAATAAAAATATATTCACCCACGAAAGCTCGTAAATAATCAATTATGCATACAAATAGCTCTATAATTGTGACTTTTTTATGTACTAATAATAGTGTGAGGACAGGAGAAAACTTATGTACATGTATAACATTTTAAATTGTTCACTTAGTAAGCAACAGTCTGTTTTATACAGAAATTAGGTATCATAAAGAATCCTTACAGTGCAAGCGATATTTTTTCAAGCTGATTGAAGGAACAACAGGGAACAACAGTTACTAATAACAGATAATTTCTGGAAGCCGGTTGCATTGTTGCATTACAATCTTTGTCTTTCAATGCAGGACTAAATGCTATGCTACAATTACATTAATTGATCATACAATGCACTTGAGTGCATTTTAAAGTGTTGGATAAATAATATTTATTTGCTGGATGATCAAATTATTAGGTACAACTTTACAGTACATACAGAGCTCTCTACACATAGAGTGTATAATTATTACACCTGTAGTCCCAAACACATAAATTTACAGCACCTTTACCACTAAACTGAGAACAGTTGCAAACAGTACGACTGCCAACTAACCTGAAGGTTATTGGTTCAAGAGAAGTTCTTCTGGCTCTTATGACAACCTGCACAAAATAAGCATGTACACGTAACTCAGGCTAGCCTGCAGTCATTTTTAGGGGAGTGATATTATTCCCCCCCCCCCCCCCCCCCCCTTCTGGGGAGGAATGAAGTCGTTTTTATGGGAGTCATATTACCTGGGAGGCTAGTAACTGGCATAGCATGAAAGTAATTTATAATGCACAATCTTCATGTTTTTGCGCTGTTTTGTCTACTTCTGGTTCATCTTAATCCTCTCAACTTTCTTGTACAGCTGCAACATTCATAGTTGCAAAATTTATTTTTTGTCTTCCTATTACTCCCTGGCTTCTCATTCTCACACACATGCAATTTCACTCTAATCGTTGCCTCCTCATCTGCCCATTCCAGTCCCAAATCAATCATCAGCCAATGCAAATGTGGGGCAGTACAGTTTTCAGAAGTTAATAACTTCTGAAAACTGCTGATTGAATTTTGTTTGAGCCTCGGCCACAGAATACTAATGGTAACTGCCTATTCCTTTACTATGTACCTCCCTCTCTCCAGTTCTTTAGAAGGAAATTAATCATACCTCTATCCTCCCCTTCCCCCGCCCACACAAAAACATGTACAAGACCCATCCAAGAAAATCAAAGTTCATCTTAAGGACGGTGCCTGCTAATATCGAAGTATTTTTGCACTGTTTATGACTATGCAGGAAAAGCAGATCTTAGCAAGGGCTATTGGAATCAAAAAGAAAATTGGGGGTAACCGCGCATTTTTTAGAGATAACAAATATTAAGCAATAATTATTTCTAAAAAGCCGTAAAATACAAAGCTATGTAAAGCATTTTTTTTTCCAAATTGAAGCTTTATTGTCTCTGAAAAATGTATGGTTGCCCGTGATTTTCTTTTTGGATATCAAGAGCACTTACTAAGTTCTGCTTTCTCCGTTTCTCCAAAAATATCCCTGTATTAGTACGCACCACCCATAGGAAACCCGAGTACCTAGAGATGCGCAGAACGTATGCACAGTAACAAAAGTAGGCACCGTCCTCAAGACGGAAGTGTACGTTGAATGGAATGTCGATTGGCATGAAAACTACATGTAGCTAATTCTTACTGAGGAACAAGCTGCCAATCTGCTAGAATTAATAGAAATTCACATTGCATAAAGGATACTATTACACTTCATAAAGCTTGTTACATATAACTCATTATTATACAGCAAGCTAAATAATTGGAATATCTTGAGCCTACATAAGAAAAGGATGGATGAATGAAACATGAAAGAATAATGAATTAAGAGGCGGCCCCCCTACCTTCGCTAAGTAGAGAGTTAAAAGCGACAAGGTTAGGAATTGAAGGTAGATCGGCACAGCAAACAGAAGCCATCTTATGAACATATGGTAGGAGGCCGTCGATGACGAATCATCTAAATAACACGAAAACAGGGTAGTCCTGAGCGCTGCCCAAAATAAGTAGATAAACAAGAACACACTCTGATACGAGAGTCGTCGATGACCGAAGTACAAGATGAGACCAAGCTGTACTAAAATCATCAAAAACAACAGCGCAAACAAGACTGTGAAGACTATTGCCAAACTAAGATGAGTAGTGTGTGAAATTCCAGGTTGGATCGAAGCCGGAGTTGTGATATTGACGATTGAGTAAATGGTGAAAGCTTTGTCATGATCATTGCGATCCTGGCCTGCAAGAACTTTCAATGACGATGAGGAAAGGTTTGTTGGCGCGAATATCCCTTGCTTTCCTTCCATTACAGTATCTGCTGTACCCAATCGAAAGCATCCATATGCTGAACAGGATCACTAGAGCAGGCAGCAAGCATAATACTTGCGTTTTGCGCGAACGGAAGTTCGGTGAAATATGACAACGTGAGACAACGTAGATTTCTCAGAAATGGACGTTGTTTTGAAATGGTCCTGACACCTTACGAGCCCGCAAGAACAATCCCAGCGGTAATCCCCCAAGCTCTACGTCACCATTTCCACGAACTTTCTGTTTCCTTTCGTGAAATTGGGACATTGCTCACAAAAATTTGCTTTCTACTCTTCGATCTTTGTCCCTGGAATTCCGGCAGAACCATTATCTGGAACTTAACGTATCATTTCACCAAATTAACGCAATATGGGAACGTTTGAGGAGATGAATGAGGGATAAATACCTGGTCAATGTAGTGCCCCCATGATCACTAGACGCCGCCGAACAAGATCGAGCGGTGAAGAAAACGATCTCACTCGAGTGGAATATTCAGGCGAAAACAACCTAAGCACAGCAGCCTTGGACATGACAACATGTAGAGACAGAACCTCGGAGTTTATCTCCGCCGTAAAATCGCTCCAATCGCGACAGGTAATGTTGAAAGTTCCCTATTTTAGTAAACTATTAAACTCATGGCTACATTTTTACGCCGGTTTTGAATTTACAGCTATAACTAGCCAAGGCGGATGACCAGCATCCGTTTCCTTCCTTTATCATGTAATGTTTTTTTTCGGTTTATGAATTTACGTGGAAACCTTCTGACAATATTCCCCCCATTCGTCTCCTCAGAGGGTTTAATTATGTCTGAATCTAAAGGTATATTCTACATGTAGATCAAGAAATACATGTATTGTAATAATTATTAATGAATTACAGTGTAAATTAATTTTAAATTCATCGATAGATTAACTAATACAAGTTGTTAAACGCATTAAGTTAATTTTTGTTGCAGACTTTCTCTTTTAATTCCAGTGTCATACTTTCTTTACCTGACCTTACCTTCTTTACAGAACAGTTACTTGTATATACATGTAATTCTTAATAATTATAAAATGTGTATTAATATATACCACACAAGTGAATAGTGCTTTTCGCCCGCGCTGATTGGCTAGCTCGGAGGTGAGTAGCAAAGAACTATTCACCTCCGAGCAGCCAAAGAGAAACAAGATGGCTTCCTGTTTCGCCACGGTCACTTAAGAGGAAAATATTTTGAGAAAAGAGACAGCTATTACAAAAAATACCAAAAAATGTAAAAATGGCAACAAAGTTTGGTTTGACGGCATATCCATGGAAAGTTATTTACAGCAGTTACCAATAACACGCGACCTACCGTCTTCAAAAGAGTTGGATAAAGTTACGTTTTGGTGGACATCAATCAAAGAAAAGCCGTTGAAATTATTTTGAATTCTGACAAGATTCCAAGGTAACCCAACAAGAAACTAAGAATTTTATCTGGCTAAGAGAAGGTAAACTTTATTTAAATTGATTTCCGAGCCAGATCAAGGGAAAATAAAAGGTATTTTGAATTAAAAAATTTTAATTTTCACTGCACGTGATAATTTGCTCGCTTGCATGCGTCGCTGATTATGCAAAATTATTACGGGTAGTGATTTAAAATGTTTCCAAAAAAAAAAAATAGGGCTTCATCTAAACAATGCCCATTCTTTTAACTGGCTTGAAATCCAACTTTCATAAAGTTTACCATCTGTCAGCAGGTAAAACTGCCAATTTCTTGGTTCTGTTGCCTTGAAATGATCTAAGAATTCAAAATAATTGTAACGGCTTTTCGATGATTGACGTCCACCAAAACGCAACTTTATCAGAGTCTTTTGAAGGCGATAGGTCGCGTGTTATTGGTAACCGCTGTAATCTTTCAAACCTCATGTTCTAAGGTGAAAAATAAAAATAAAAATGCATTGTTCACGAAACTGTGGAGCACTATAATTGCCATGTAAACAATGAAACATCTAATGTTTTGCAGCATGGTTTCAACAACAGGACAAATTTCACAAAAAAAATTGAACAAAAGTCACGTACTAGCATCTAAACAAGTGCCTCCAGAAGTTTTCTTTGTCCACAACAAAGCAAGACGGACTTTCTACAATAAGAAATCACTTACCACGCGGCGCGCGAGATTTTAAAATTTCCCACTATTTGATTGTCAAAAATAAAGTAATTTTTGGTCCACTTCTTACTCAGCTTGTATGGTATATACTAAAACAATTATTCACCTCAGTGTTGGTGAATAGTGATGGATACCTAACCCTTTTACCATTGCTTTTCGAAACCCAAAGTAATAACTTTTCTTTAGACTGCCTGATTTAGGAGCAAACAGTCAACGCCATTTTTGCAATGTTACATTTCAAGCAGCGTAAAACACCATTCTACAACTTTAGCATTTGTTTGTTTGTTTGTTACATAATCCAGTTGAAGTTCTTTGTTGCCACAATTTTTATGTTGAGTAATACAAGGTTGAGAGAGTCATCAGCAGTCATGCAAGTACATGCATTCTATTTACAAGATAAGAGAGTTTCTTTCCTAAAAGGGATTCAACCTGATTAAAGTTTATTTCAGAGTACACTATAGTGCATGTGTATGTTGTCAATTCTATCACGGGAGACACTTCCGGTAGCTCCGGCTGTGAGATTTTAATACGGCGTCCACTGTAATGATGTTACAGCAACACATTTTGCAATTTCTGCCCTGGAGAAATACAGCAGATTGTGTGTCAAGTGGTCACCTATGGGAGGTTAAAAACAATTGAAAATTTTAAACAATCATGTCTCTAAAAGTGGTCGCTTATGAGAGGTGGTCGCCTACAAAAGGTTCCATCTATATTGATATGACTTGAAAACTTTTGGTATTTTGGAAAAGTGCTCACTAATGAGAGGTGGTCGCAAAGGGAGGTTCGACTGTATTTGAGAATTCCCTCTAATGATCAGGACAAACGCTATTAAGCAGAGCATCTGCATCACATTTGATCAAAAGGGAAGAATCCCTTCTACAAAAGGAAAATCGCTTTAAGACATGCTTGTAAAAGCAAAACTGAAAAGGCTTAAATCAACACAACGGACACACAGTGAGAGTCGTGCAGGTCTGTCAACCCCATTTTAACATGATTCTTATCAAATTATCTGACAATAAACCACGGGCTATGATTGGGCGAGTCGTCAAGAGATAATTAATTTTGGTGCGAGGCAGTTCCAGAAAATGGAACTGTAGATGTAATTGGCTAAAATCGGGAAAGGAACGTGGTTCAAATGTGAGCAGCCGTTTGAGAGGAGGAGCGCTGCATGATAAGACACAGAACGACTGTGAGGGAGACTACTGTAGGGTGATGATCAAGTTTAATCATACTGAACTGGTATGCATATACTAACAGTTTTACAAGGCTACACTGTATGTACATGTTACAGTGTTGAGTTAATGCATAGGTTTTATAATTGTGGTTTAACCATACTTGTACCACTTAGACAGAAACTGGCTTATTGAATTTTAATCAAATCAGATCTACACATATGAGTTACTTGAAGTTCTGTATACTGGACAACTAGGTTTAATGACGTAGTTTGTTTGCAAGTAACTGAGTTACCAAACAGAGGCATGGTTACCAGCCAGTGGAAATGGGCTTAGACCCTGTACACAACTGCCAATTTTAATTATTGATGAGCATAAAAGACCTAGCTCTACTACTTCTGAAGTCTCTGATCACCTCTTATCTCTGTTGAACTGAGGCCAGTTCAACAGAAAGAATCCTTGAGGAAATCATGCTCATGACATGGGCAGGTTAATCAACATTAACATGAGAGATCTCAGAAGTACAGACTGTACACTGTCTTCAATTGAAACACAAGCCCACAGCCCACATTTCTGTAATTTATATTTCAAAAGTTTCTTCCATGTACTGAACATAACCGAGTTGTTCTTGCGCTACATGTATGTGTTACTGAACTGTTTCTGTAAGCAATTTGACAATTGCAATCTTTTGTTGAATCAATTCATCAATTTCTCTCCATCAGCAAGTGTACAATGTAGGTGTACTATGTTAAATCCTTGTGAAAGGCGTTTTTAGGCTATTCAAAACAATGAAAGATCAACAATACAAAAACAATGAGCTAACTCATACATACTAATGAGTCCGACTACTGGCGCATTTGCAGACTTTCAGACATGTCATGTATAATAAGTGTTTTCAGCAGATGTGTTATACTGTATGTGTTTTTTGATTTGCTTAATTCTGACCTGCACTGTACATGTACATACATACATGTAGCACTTAGAGAACTACACACTGTAGGCCTTTTATCATTTTATGTCCTTTACTGTGTAAAGGGTCTTTAAGCCCAACTCCATTGTCCCGACCATTGTCCCATAACAACACCCCTGTTTGGTTACCCATCATTCAATCATTAGATGATGGGGGATGATTGGAAAAAAAAAAAAGACATTGAAATTTGAAATTAATAAATTTAATTAATTTATCTTGCAGGGTAATAACTACACCGGTGGAAGATTGGATCATCAAAGGTCAAATGGACTTCAAAAGAGCCAGTTTTTTGTCATTGCCAAGTAAGAGAATTTCATCATTTCTGGACTCTACCTTAATTTGCACAGCACTGGCATTAATTTGAGCACCAGGGGCTCATAAGTATTTTTTTATTAGTTCTGATCTAAAAACATTCACTTTAATTTATTAGTTTCTGAAATACCTGTATGTACCTCAAATCTGATACAATTGCATTCATACAGTATTTGCATGTTGCATACATGTAACAGGCAGCTTCAACCCTTGATGGGCAGGGCTGTGCCTGCGGGGTGGGGGTTCTTACAATGTACATGCGTACGTGTATGATGAGGGGGAGCTCATAAATTTCCAATTTCCAGTGTTACATGATTGGAAGTCTTTTCATGTGATAAAAAAGAGGTTAATATAGTGTGTGTTACTTTCAGACATATCGGCAAGGATATCAGCAACACTTTTGCAAAACTGGAAAAGCTTGCTATCTGTGAGTTTCTGCTTTACCTTTAGTTAATGTTTGCCCTTGTAGAAAGTAAGCGTTCTTAAATCCCCTTTTTTTATACTTTACAAGTACATCAGAGTTTTGTTCATTTTTCCTTCATGCTTTGTAAATAAATTGTTTCTTCATTGTTTGAAATGTGCAATCACTTTATTAAATAAACAAAGTTAATTGAATGTGTACTCATGTGTTACACACACGACTCACAATGATAGCAACTAATTTTGAATTTGTATTTTTTTTTTTTTAATGCTAGTGGCCAAGAAGAAATCGTTGTTTGATGACAGGCCAATGGAAATCCAGGAGCTCACATATATAATAAAGCAGGCATGTATAATGCACTCATGCACTCAATTTTTATATAATATTATATTTTAAATCTTTCCTCAAAGGAAACAGACTTGTTGTTACAGCATACAAGTCATTATTGCCTGTTTACATATTGCAGTGCCTTAGATTTTGTGTAGTGTTAAAATACATCTACACGTGCAATGGGACCCCAATATGCAGTGTACAGTAACTAACGCCTACATGTGTTATTATAACAAAGACAGTCCCTTGGAACTATGTAACATATACGGTACATGTACATGTACATGTATATACCGGGTTTCTACTGCAGTAAAGCCACTTGTTGAGCCCACATGCACACTGTAAATGGCTGATACGACTGGAGTTGAACCCAGTATTGGAAGAAAGAGGGAACTATGTACAGGAATATTCCTATCCACCCAACGAATTTGGTGTCCAGTTATAATATGTAGAGTATAGAGTTTGAGCTGAAGCAAGTGAGTCAGTCAACAGCTGACAAAAAGGAATTTTTGTTTTGTCTTGCAGGACATTAATAGCCTTAATCAACAAATTGCTCAGCTACAAGAGGTTTGTTTGATTTTATGCTTGCAGTGGAACTAAAAAAATGGAAACTCTAGCATCACTATTTTTCTGAAAAATAATGATGTTTATTGAGTTGGTAAAGAAACCAATCAAGTAAGAAATGAATAAAACTGAAAGCTGTAACAGTAATAATTATTATTATTTTTGTAGTTTGTACTTTTCTTTGTATGGTTTGATCTTGATTATGATTGGTTGTAGAATGATAAAAAAATCAAGAAATATTATACATTAATTTTATAGAAAGACTGTGTTTCGATTTTTCCGTAGTACAGTACTCAATACATTAAAGTAGAGCGTAGTATAGTATATTGAATATAGGGATGAAATTGTAGTTTTTTTCTATATTCAATATATACACATAATAAATTTTTTCCCAAAATCACACTGTAACTGGTGGAACTTGCTAATGTTGCTAAATTAAACACTGATGCCTACATGTACAGTATGCATATCAGTGGCAAAATGCCTAATACCCTTAGCTAAGTGTACAAAGCATCAATGCATTATATACATTGTTCTTTTTCCCTTTCATCACAGCTTGTGAGGTCCAAGTCTAGTACGCAAGGGAAACATTTACAAACCCACTCTAGTACTGTGGTGCTGTCATTGCAGGTACACTAAAATACAGCCTTAGATAAAATAATGAATGCCCACATGCAACCAGTATAATAACTAGTAGAAATAGAAACTGGATAGAGAAGACATGCAAATGCAATGGAAGAAATAACCAGCCATGTCATTATAATTTTTTTTCCTTCATCATGTATTTCGATATCAGCTAGGTGGCTGCTTGTTTATTCAATCGAGAGCTTTCTACAGTAATATGTACTTTTTCTATAATTACCAGCCTGTTGGTAAGCTTACTGGTGTTAAAGTTAAGATTTTATGTCAAGTAATGTACATATTTATAACTGGTTACCCACCAGCTTCTAAAGATGTACATTTACATGTACACAAAATGGTAAAGACACACTTTGGGCCAGCTCTCCATACACTGTACATGTATGGCTAGAGCTTAAACCAGTTTCTCTTGCATGAAGCAACAACAAGTCTTTCTACTCACCCCTTGGATGGGGTGGGGAGGTGTACGTGTATGCTGGAAAGCAAACTTGCAGCAGGCTAGCTTTTTCTTTGACATAACATACACTCCAAAAAGTTTGTTACCTGACTTAAATCTACATCAAGACATTCCAAGAAATTGAGCACATTTAATCATCTGCTTTTTTTATTGATTTAAAATAAAGCTTACATCAAAAATGTGGCAATTTACGTAATTTGCAAATTCATGGCAGATTGATGTTTGTTGCACATGTAAATGTAATGTACATTACTGACTTCCATAATAATTATTATTGGGTCTCCTGGTATTACTGTACTTGTATGCATGCAATTTTTATGTTTAGTGTACAGTATCATAAATCTTTATTTTTAAAATACCAGTAGTGGTCTTTACAGTTTAGATACATGCATGTGTACTTATAAATGTATATATGTATGTAATGTGTTAATTACATGGTATGTACATGTATGTACATGTAACAGCAATAACCTCATAATGTGTTTTTGTTCAGTTTTCATTTCTGTTTCCTTTACAGTCAAAATTAGCAAGAATGTCAAAGGATTTTAAAGGAGTTCTGGAAGTCAGAACTGAGGTAACAACTCAATTTTTATTTTCTTTGTACACCATGTATGATAACTGATTTTCATGCAGGGTGTACATGTATATGTTTTATTAAAATTAATATTCTTTGTGAGTTCTTTTTGTGCATTTGTGTTACAAGAGACTGATCAATAGTGAAACGTGAACCGTTATTCTGGTATTGTGGTGCTGCCCTGGGCCTTATCAACAGTTCTGTTTTAAAAGACAAAATAATTTTATTTACACTGTCGATCTGCCCACCTGCTATGTATTTTAGCCGTTATTGTGTACAGTACTTCCCTACTAAGATTACTGTTGATGACCATTGACAACCCAAGGACCTCCAAATTTGACATTTCAATAAAGTTAATAAAAAGAGTGACACAAATACATGTATGTACATTTACATATAGTAAATGGTAAAAATGTTCAAAACTCAAGTAGAACCATGAGCCGCAGGTCAGTGGTTTCACCATCAAGTTGGGAACATTTTATGGCTTATAAATCATACAAAACTGTCGTCGAGTTGTTGTTGTTGTTGTTGTTTTTTTTTTTTTTACAACATGTAAAAATTATGAGCGATATTGGCTTTTTTGTCATTGAGAAAACCGTTGCATTATTTTAATACCAATTTTATTGTCTGCACCCTTACAATCAGTGTGTGGAATTGTGACAGTAATTGTAAAACATGATATTTTGTTTGTTAAATAGAACCTTAAACAGCAGAAGGAAAGAAGAGAACAGTTCTCCCAAGGGAGTGCAGTGGACAGCCTGCCTCCTGCCTCAATACAAGGCTCAGTCCTCCAAAGATCCAGTGCTGCAAGGGGCATGGGTCAGAGTGGCAGTGATGCAGTGGCAATAGACATGGATCACATGGACAACAGACCACAGATGTCGAATGACATGAGTCAAATGCAGATTGTAGAACAACAGGTGAGAAATTTCCACACTTAAGTTATGGAATTCAAATGCACGCACAAAAATTAATCGGGCTTATACATGTATTGGGTTTGCTCTGAGCAAAATGTTGAACTAAGTATCGGGTCAGCTTCACGATCAATGGTGCACATGTTAAAATGGGTTAATGACCTTAAAGAGTTCAACTTTCTGGC
The DNA here is from genome assembly GCF_977016875.1 of Pavona decussata. Lineage (NCBI taxonomy): Eukaryota > Metazoa > Cnidaria > Anthozoa > Scleractinia > Agariciidae > Pavona > Pavona decussata. The sequence continues at coordinate 598,452 of NW_028145430.1, read as the reverse complement.
GAAACGCTATCTCATGCGCCATTTGCCATCTTAACGCTCTCATTCTCATCTGCGGGTAGCAGGGATGGTCTTTAGACTGGTCCTACAGTTAAAGCACTTTCTGAGCTTGAGATTGTCTACTACATGTCTCTAGCTTGGTTTTAATGCAAGTCATATAGAAAAGCAAAGTCTAAAGCGTAACGCTTCGGGTTTACCACCTTGTCCATTCAACCCTAAATGAATGCCATTTCAGCTCTACCATCTGCCTCTTTACTGAACTTCAGCAACAGTACGTGTATACATATACATGTATTCACCTTGTTTTGGTCTTTTTTATTGCCAGGATGAGTACATTCAATCACGAGCGTCTGCCATGGAAAACATCGAGTCGACGATTGTGGAGTTAGGCAGTATATTCCAAGAGCTTGCTCACATGGTGAAAGAACAGGAAGAGCAAATCGAAAGGTTTGATGATTAACCTTGTTGTTATACATGTATGCACTATGTTATAAAATAAGCAAGGACTTCCTCTACGGTTAGTCTTGTACGAATCTTCAGTGTATAAATTGTCAAAGGCTGTCTGCAGAGAGATCATCTTTGTGCGCTCTTCACTAATTTAATTCATCTTTGGAACAAGCTACCCTGCGTGCTACAATGCCACCTACATGTATTTGTAGCATTACTGTGAGAAGATACAAGGCATGGTGGAATCAAAGGAAATCCAAAACAATATGGTTGTTTTCTTTCGATTACAGTCATGTACTTTTACTACTACATTGTAGTTTTGTGAAATTATAAGCAGTTGTGTTTGGCTTCAGACAAACTACAAATGTAACTTGAAAAAAGAAAAGGACCTTTTTTTCTATTTTCCCCTTATATCTGAAAAACAACAAACAAACAAACCAAAAAATAATAATAAAAATAATAAAAAATTAGAAAAAAAGCTCAAGACCGATTATGTTCTGTGCTTGATTTGAGAAAATCACGTAAAATCTTGCTCTTAGTGCTGTAGGAGATTTTGGTTACGAGAAAAGACGGTGCTGTAAATTCGATCCAAAATAATGTAAAAATTAGCTTGACGTAGCCCCTTTAAACCCCGATCTCGTGTCCAGAGTCCTCAGGCTCTTTGACCAGTGGCATTCTCCTGGAGAGATTCTGGGGAACTGGAATTTTATTACCACAGGATTTCTGCGTTAAAGCAATGCAAGCCCTTACGGTGCAGCCAATCAATTTTTTTTGCGAATTCCCCAGTCTCTCTAGGCGACCAACCGCTAGCCAAAGAGCCTGAGGACTCAAAAATGAAAAAAACAAATATAAACAACTTTTATTTACCCTCTGCAGTGCTTATAGCACAAGTGCTAGTGGGGCCGAGCATTAACTTCACAAACCAATAATTTAAATTGAAAATAACATGGTTAAGAATCCCAACTGGCAGGAGGCAGACCAGCTGGCTATTTACGGGGATTTCAAGTCCGGCGCCCTTACCACTCGACCACGCTGCCTGGGTACGATATTGCCTTAAAACCTTACCAGACTCATTGATAAACCCAGCCGGCCCTTTTGGACTGTACAGCGTTAAAATTAGCCTAAAGTATTTGTGTTCTGTTGAAATTTCAGCCGGTAATAAGATATCTTTCAGACGGTGAAAACTCGTCGGTAGCGAGCTCTTGGCGACTGTGATCTTTGTAAACCAGAGCCAGGTGTATCTTTGTTAACTAATTCTGTATTATTCCTTCTTCTTTTTTTTAACTGTAGAATTGACGCCAACGTAGAAACAACTGAGCTGAACGTGGAGGCGGCCCATGGGGAACTCCTCAAGTATTTCCAGTCGGTCACGTCCAACAGATGGTTAATCATCAAAATATTTTGCGTTCTTATCGTTTTCTTCATTGTCTTCGTCGTTTTCATGGCTTAAGCCAGCGCAGTTTTAGTTTCATCTATAAACTATGTTTTGTCGCACAGGGGAGGCTATTGAGTATGGTTTGCGAACAATACAGTGCTAATACACAGCGGGGCATCTGTAGCCTCTCCGACTTCCACCACATTAATTCTGTCGAACTGTCGTGAAGCCCTATTACAATGTAGAAGTAAAAGGTTTTATCTCACGTAAAAGACTGATGAAGTAGGAGACTTGTAATAGCAAATATAGAGGTTTAATATTATAGAAATAGTTAAACCTTAAAATAATTAAGTTTCCAAATTGTTCGGGACCTTCCTAAAGGGCGATTTAGACGGTACGATTTTGCCTACGATTTGTCGCATGCGACACGCTTACGCCATGCCTACAACACGAATCGCGTCGTGTAAATCAACCTACAACATCCTTACGACAGACGCACACAACACGAAAAATGTCGTAGGATTTTAAAACATGTTTTAAAATCCTACGACAATCGTAGGTAAAGGCAATGTTGAGTGGCGAGAGTTGTGTACGATTTTTACATGACGCAAGCAGCGCGCGCTCTAAAAATCGCATGCGACAGTCGTAAGAGAAAATCGTACCGTCTAAATCGCCCTTAAGGATCTGTGTAGACCGTACAACATTTTTCGTACGCGACGTACAACCCGACCTTGCTTACCTGGTTAAGTTGTAGGTTTTAATATGATTTATGATTCGAGTTCGAGCGCGTATAAAAATTCTGCTTATTTTTTATGTTACATCGTTTTACAGCTGGAGTATGCTGGGCTTCGTCTTTTGATTCGTTGTGATGAAATGTTAAAACCTGCAGGCAACTCTTTATCTGAGCATTTGAACCTTTTCGATCCTGTAAAGAACAACAGGTTACGTCTTTAAAATAACTCTTACAAAGAATTTATTGAAATCACAAAAAGCACCACATTAGCTTCCTCTTGTTGCACAAATTGTGCGTTCTGTGCTCGCAGTGTACACCGTTTAATGCATTCACCAGATGTGATTAATATGCATAATCAGTGCAACATTGCTTATCATTGCACATGCAATGTGCTTAATAATCCAAGTTTTATTTAAACAGGTAGCATTCTTAATTTCCTTTCCTTTAGTGGAGGCGGTGGGAAGGGGGAGGGGGGACTATTTAACAGCAAAACAAACTTGTTCTTGAGAAATGTGAGTATATCTTACTGTTAGAAGGACTTGAGTATCCTCGTTGTTGTGTAATATCATAATTCGAAACAAATACATGTAACTGGCGCCAAGCGCGGGAAAACGCGTGCGGCCAAAACACGATTGATTTTGGTTTAGATTCCCATTGGTTGGGAAAGTGGGGGCGAATTTTGTTAACCAATCACAGAGCGTAGTAAAGCAAAACCAAAGCAAACGCAAAATTACTTTCGGCACTCAAATGAAAACCGCTCTATTATACATAATAGTGTCACATATGTAAACCCATAGCTTACTCGGTGCTACGCGCTCAGTAAGTTACGTGTTAATGTACGACGCGATTAAGTGAACGTAATTCTGTTATCTCTCCCTCGACAAGCGAGTAGAGGGCCAGTTACCCCAAGGAAATGAGGGGAAGAGAAAAAAAGGCGAAATATATTTTTTTCCATTTCTTTTGAAAACGCGGGCTTCCCAGATAAAGTAGTGACGGTATTTTGCATCATATCTCTTGACTAGGAAACCAAACAAATTGCTGAATACTGTAAAATGTATGGGATAATTTCAAACAGATCAGCTGTCTCCTTTGCAGGCGTTCTTGGGGCTTGTTGCGAAGGAAGAATGCGTGTGAATCTTACCGCACGTCTGGAGAGGCGGAGACTACAGATAGAGGAATCTTGAAAAGGAGAGGGAGGGGTGGGTATTTTAACCATTACCGGAATTAAGCGTATTCAATCACCTATTCAGTTGTTTGGATGGCGACATTGAAATTACAGAATAATGTTGGGGGGGGGGGGGGGGGGGGCGGGTCTTAGAGTAGACATGTCAGTCGTCAATTTATTTTACTGTAGCAATGAAGTCAGCTGTTTTAGGTATTTGACATGTCTGTTAATAAATGTTATTTTCAGCTGGAAGTGTGTCGTTAACACTTGCAAGTTTGGACATGCTTTAATAATCGTCATGCTCTGGTACTTTTCCGACTGGTTGGAATTCCATCAGGCCTCCCTCTGTCGGTTCAGTTGACAAACTGGATCAAAGCCTGTACTGGGCTGAAACTGTCCTTTTATGTAAAGTGCTGCAATCGAAAGCGTTCCATAATGGCGCGTCAGCAGCCAGCACTAATCCTCTTTCCTCCCCCACCACGGCCTGGCCAAAAACGTCCAACGGAAGGTTTTACAATATGCCAACTTCATTGAATAATTGTGCATTTATTCATTAGCTGGCAATGTAAATGCCGACCTCCTAGAATGTCTCCAAATTCCACCTCAAACGTCAAAAGTTAAGGGTGTGGAGCATTCAAGCTAGTATGTGAGAAAAGGCTCGAAAGACGTTCTTCTTCACTTGGTATAAAGATTTGGTAACACTGAGTAGTTCTTATACTGAATTGTACAACTGTCTCCATTTTTTGCTCACTGTGTTGCATGTAGCTACAGTACCTCCCATTCCGTGACTTGTGTAGGATGCAAGTTTGTCAGTGTTGCCTCAAATTTGAAAACAGCTGAATGAGGATATGAAATCTTGAACTATGATAAGTATCACCCTGATTAATCTAATCATTTTACAGTCGGGTATAATTTTTCTCCTGGACACCTGGATACCACGAAATTTTTCGGACGATATACTTTAGCCTTTGGCTTTGGTCCATTTTGTTTTTTTTTTTCTTCACAGTTGAGTTCAAACAATAATCTACAGGATATATTTTGGGCAAAAACAATAAAAACCTGAGTGGATTGCATAAAAACTAACTCCTACACGGTTGTACCATTGTCGTCGCGTAGATGTTGCTCCAACGAATTTCAAAACTCACAGTTTGTAATCACTGGTGAATAGAAGGCATCCGATTCTTTAGTCCCGCTTGTTGTAAAAGTCTTAAAATTACAGTTACTGTATTTGGGCATTACCTTAATTATACATATTCGAAAATGGTCGGACCGTGTTTTAGTTCGACAGTTTTTTCTTCCGAACATTTTTGTGATTAAAGTGTTTGCGTAAACCAACAAGAGAATGAAACGCGTACTTTTGTTCTCAACTTCTTTGCAAGAACACGCAACTTTAAAAGCGCCAGACAAAACTAAAGTATTTATGGATCCGATCTTTCATTATTATAATCCTAGCCAGGTAGCTGTAATTAGGGTACATAATGGGCTGAAAACGCAATATACTGGAGCCAGTAGCGTTACGTAATTGGTTGTATCAATCTGCAGTACATTGTATTGTGATCTCCGTTTTGCTGCAAACAGAAATTACAGGCAATAATTCAGCCTGAGACGAAAGTTCATTTTATGAGTTTTACTTTTCTCATCTCAGTCACGATTGACTAATTTTGAACACCTTGAGTTTTTTTTTTTTTTTTACTACTTTTCTTTTAAACAAAACGTTTTCCAACTGCCACACAAATGCAATCTAATGGAGACGACATTTTTTAATGTTTTTCGACATCAACCGGCCCCGCAATACAATATGATTCAAGATGGCAGCCCAATGGGTTGTAAAAGAGCCAATCATTGGTTGAGTTAATCTTGAAAGCCGGTGTTTCGTTGTGTGCTAGTTAATGGATTCAATTTTGTGCGTGCAATGAAAATACAAGAAAAAGGTATTGGCAAATAGCCTTTGTTGAGCCGCAAGTGCATCGTTCAAAGGTTGCCCTCAAAGATTACAAAAGGGTCGAAGTCCTGTTTGAATGTTCTCAATGGCGGTCTCTGCGTCTTTCTTGACTGCTTTGGCGACCTGATAACAGTATTGCATCTTCGCTGAGTGTGATTGGTTTTAACCCAAAAATGCAGAAATCCCAGTTAATGCGAACTTGGTGATCGAAAGTTTCCTGAGTCGTAAGCAAGACGAAATGATTTTGTTTTTCTGTTGCGCGAAATTAGCAGCCAAATTGCTGAAATTTTATTTTAAAGCTTTAAATCGCAGAATTGGTAACAAGTGGCCTCGCAATTACCCTGTGGTGAAATGTCTATTTCCACTAAAACATTTATTTTCGTCCGGGAATTTTCCTTTCTAGCCGATACAAATTCAAAATTACCCTATAAACAAATGTGTTTTATTGGTGCACACGTTTATTTAAATACAAAACAATTCTTAGTGCTCAAGCTATCATCTCAGTTGCCCTTGGGTGCTATCATCTTGCCTTATGTGTATATTTTTGAAATAAAGTAAATAATTCGCGCTATAATTGTAAGTGGTATACCAGAAAAATTAAAGATTTTTTTTTAATTCCAGGAAAATGATGTTTAAACTAGAGACTGAAAGCTGGCATAATTTTTTTTTTGTCCGTACGTTAATCTGCCAAAGTGTGGGGGATGCATTTCCAGACAAATGTAATGGTTTAGTAATTAATGATAAGTAAAAATTAAAATTAATAATGCAATAATGCAAATTAATAATACTGACAGAATTTCAAAAAGTTAACACGATTTTACATTCAAGCTGTGTATGTATAAAATATTGAAGATGGATTATTCATATAGTTTACTAGCCGTACGACGCACCTAAAGTTTTGCCTAATAAGATAATAAATCTTTGACCCTTAACACTGTCAAGCTCTTAATGGTCTTAGACTCTATCGCCTTCTAGGACTCGATGAATAGCACGCAATTTTACGTGCTATCCTGGCTATTATCGCCGCGAAATTCATTTTCATTGTCCAAGATCGTCGTGCTCCTTTAACAAGAGAGGCGGATGTCTCATGCAATTCATGTTTCTTTTAAGATCTTCAATTCTACGCTAAGATGTAGTTACGCATTTTGCCGACAACTTAAGGTTTTCATTTTGTTAGCAGACAGTATTATAGTGGCATTTAACATAAATTATTTGATCTATTGAAAGAGATTTTGTTAGGTTCGCTGAGTACGTGTTCTCCGCTGTAGTCTCAAAGGGTTCATTTCGTCTTCTTGTTTTTGTTATTTAACACAGAGACATTTCATTTCCGCTCTCTTGCTTTTGTGAGGAATTAACGAAAGTGCAGGATCGAGGCATTATAATTCTATCACTGTTCTTATTTTTTTTTTAACACTATTCTGGGCGTTACTCAACCGACATCAACGAGTTTCTACATCAGTTTTTTTCAGACATCCTGCGTCTACGTGCAAATTAGTTCCCTTTATTCCAGAGTTCGTTCATTGTACAATATGATAAGTCCTTAATCTTCCATCTATTTTTTATTGGTCTGCTTAGTTTTCCTATTGAGTATCATGTGTTTCTAATAGCAACTGCTCTTATCGACTGCAGTTTCATAACGCGGATCCCAGAGGCTTGTCCACAATGCTCAGTATCTTTCCCCCAAAACAGTTTATGAGGTTAAGCAACAAACAAAATCGCTGACTGCTTTACATTCCCCAAAAGACTGTAAAAGGTAACTTAAACCTTCAGTTTTTTTTATTTTGTCATAACTTGCCGTTTCTCTCTTTTAAAATAACGAGTTAATTTATTGCTTAATAAGTCATGTCGTGAAGTTTATGTAAGGTTACATATGATATAAATCGTTGAAACTATTAGTGCACTTTGCTAAGGAAAACAGGCAGTCTCAACATTATTAACATGTGCTGTTTCAGATACGAAAAACCTTGATAAGAAGCGCTACTCAAAATCCCATATCAAGAAAAAACAACGTTGGACCGGCAGAAATTCAAGGTATGCAGTGCACAAGTTTCTATGCGCATATACAAAACATTGACAGCTTATTAAGCTAACAATGAAATTAGCTGGTTCATGTGTAACTTCATTTCTGATTTGCGTTGCTAATGGCCTAGTAACCATTTCGGATGTCGTAGTTAAGAAAAGCGAATTAAGAACATCGTCCATATCTCAATATTAAAAGTCAGTATGTCGTTGTACCGAACGACCTTTTTTGATAAAATATTTCTTTGAAAGCGCCTTAATTTTGTGAAATAGTTATTTTGATTTATTTTTGAAGTTCATCTTCATGACAAAGTACTCTTAAGTGCAATCTTTGTCTCCAAAATCCAGTAAAATTGGAAAAAAAATCCGTCCCTAAATTTTTTTTTCTATAGAGTTATGAAAACCGTGTCAAATAACGTTCAGTTTTCACAAAACATTCCTTTTCTAAAAATGACCCATGAACACGGCCCTTTTAATATTTTCTTAATAAACCTACACATTGATAAGAACTAACGATCAACCAACGAATGCCTAGTTTGAACTTAGAACCGATCAATATGAATAACAGTGAGAATTTGCGGAAGGTGCGGGAAATAAATATGTCTTCTGCATGAAACAACTGAAGGGATTCATACCAACAGCCTCAAAATTCGCATTTCACGAACGATTTGTTTGTAAATTAACTCAGCCTGTTTAATTTTTCTTTCTTTTGTCTCAAGTAACATGTAGCAAGGACAGATGGCATAATTTAAATATTAAATCGTGTTGTGGGCAGTTTTCGAGTGCATTATTTTTTTTTTCTGTTGAAGAGATCGATAACTATGAGGATCTCTCTGTCAAGAGCTATCATTGATAATACGCTGGACGTGCCTACCGTTCTGGCACTTTCAGTCTTTTTTAGTTTTAAAATTCCTTTTGTACTGCTTCAATGTCTGAATCAAAATGTTCTCGACTCATTTATTGTAGTTCAAACTGTCACCGTCAGTAAGGTAGATGGACTAAATATGACAAGTATCATGATTTGTTTGTGTTAAAATCTTTCTTAAAACAACGTTTACGTTTCGAAATTTTTCTTGCCCATCGAATTTGAGTCATTTTGCGAATATAGCACCTCTCTTAGATTTTCTTAAAAAAAAGAAAGAAAACTGAAGAAAAAAGTCGGATTATTTAGCAACTAAATACACGGGTTCTGGACGAGAAAAAAAAACGATGTCCAGTTTAGAGAGAAATTTTAACAAGCGTAAATCGTGCAAAATGGAAAGTTCAAGATAGAAGAAGTTAACTTTTCGGATATTTTTCAGCCATTTTCAGGTGCAACTTTTTTTCTTTTTCTTCTCTTTCCTACAAAATTTGAGCTAATCACCTGAAAGGTTTATTTAACGCAAACTGAAAAAACATGGATGGACTAACGGTTTCTCTATAGAACGCTTACCTCTCCCTCCCCGATACCAAATTCAAGTTCTAAATCAGGTTTAAAATTGTTTTCGAATACGTTAAGCGGCCTTTCTTGTCTAGAAAAATTGTTAAATTTCATTTTTTGCAACACGTTTTAGTTATCTGACTGATTGAAGTATCTTGTATTTTTTTCTCTTTTCCTATACTTTAAAGATTTGTTAATAACCATTATCAACTAGGCGACCATACAGAGGGGTTCAACTGTACACAAATTCTGAAAAACACTTTTACAGTATAACAGTATCTCTTCAGATACACCGCCTCATGAAAGGTTCCTTTTATCTTTTGTTTTATCGTTTTCGCTCTACAAGGAACCAAGTTGACCATATCTATTGCCTGACTTTAATGAACAAAACACGACAACTCTCTTCTGATACGATGTTTCTTCCTTCCTAGCAACTCGTTTTCCTGTGTTTGAACTGGAGTACTGGATACAACTAGATGGATTCTCCGCTCTCTGAATCAACTCCATCAGAAACAGCGCCCACTCTTCTGTCAGAAGGCAGCCCAAGTTTTCAGCTGTCCCCTCAGATGATAATAAACACGATCTTAATCGCCCTTGGAATTCCGTTCAACGCCTTGGCAATTTTCTTCCTTTGGAAAAAAGAAGACGGTGCTCTATCACATATTGTCCCCTTCCTATTAAACTTGGCAGCAGCCGACTTGTTGGTGCTCACCGTTTTCGTTCCAGTTTTCATCACCTACGAGGCCATGGACTTTGAATGGCCCTTTGGAAGTTTCTTTTGCAAGGGATTCTTCTCCCTGACACACATCTGCATGTACGCTTCGCTAGCGACATTGGCAGCCATAGCAGTGGAGAGATACTACATAACGTTTCTGTACTCTATCAGAAAAAAGACAGTTAAGTATGTGATAATTGCCATTTGGATGGTTGCTATTTTGCTTAGCATCCCGCAGCTCACTTATCTCAATACTGTAAATGTCAACTCTTTGGTAGACCTAGAGTATGAAGAAGATGAGTTTTCACTTATCAATGGGGAAGGGGTGGATGAGGGTAAACCTAAATATGTTTGTGATATCATCTGGCCACACCCAAATTTCGAGAAAATTCTCCAACCCATAGACGCAGTGGTTCTGTATTTAATTCCCTTAGCTTTCATTGTTGTCGTTTATGTTAAGATCATAGTCAAACTGCGCGCGATTGACAGCAAGCAGCTTCCACCAGCGAGGCGTTGTTTCGTGAAGCAGCGAAGGCGTGCCATACGAAAAATGATCACAATGATCGCCATCTTTGCGTTCTGCCATCTCCCAATTCACGTCTTTCACTTATCGCGCGTTTTCTTTTTCGAATTCTGGGAGGTTCTTGTCATAGACCATCCGTGGCTGTTCTCATTGTCCGTTAACATGGTGTTGGTCACTCACGTCCTAAATCCACTGGCCTACGGCTCTCTTCATCGCTGCTTCACGTGTTGCATGGAGTTTTTGAGGTTCCTCAATTGTTGCTACCTGTTCAACACTGCAGATGGCACCCCGCGATATCCACTCATTCGTAAAAACAACACTCAAGAAACTATTCTTAAGATAAGAGCGGCTACTCCATAAATTGCATTCTCGCTATAAAATCTAAGGTTCACTTAAACGAAATTTTAAAAATTACTCGTTCAATACCAGCAGGTCTGAAGCAACAGAAAACAGGCCCAGTGTCTTGTAGTTTCATTCCATTTTTTTTTTAAGGCTATAAGCGAGCATTATTTAACCTACAGTGCCCTGGAGACAGTAACGGTCCATGAATTACGAGAAGTCTCCGAATCTGTACACTCCCTTTTTGTTTAGGCAAATACACGAGGAGGTTAGTTTCTAAAGAAACTGTGGTGCTGCGTCGGTGAGGAGGTGAAACGAGTTGATATTAGGTAATATGGCCACAATGAGGAGGTGAGAGAGCTGATATTTCGAGTGTTAGCTTCGTCAGACCGAATGTGAGCTCGCGTTTGAAACGTCAACTCTAGCTCGAATCTCTTTACTGTAGACAAATCCCGGGGTGAGGGAAACTCCCATATAAAAGTGACAGGGGTAATCGTCTTTCCTTTTAGGGGGTTAAAATTCTTGGTTTGGTACCCCTTAGGGTACTAGAATCTTAAATTACTTCCATTGGAGGTATGCTGGTATCTTTAAGGGTATTGAGCAGAAAAAAATATGAGAGGAACTAAATGTCAGTCAGTTGGTACCTGTTAGGGGCAAAACATTGTTCGGACCACGCCCACAAAACAGAATCGTGGTACCTTTTAGGGATTCTTTTAAAATTTTCGACAATCACCCCCGTCACTTTTATATGAGAGGCCTTCGGGGGGCCAAATTACCTTATCAACAAAGTTGATAAAACTAAATATGCGTTTCCCCTTTTAAGGCACTTTCCTTTCCACTGCAGAATCTCTTGTTTGGCAAGTGTTAACCCGTGGGTAAAATACATCATGTGATATTATTAGATGTGTAGGTCTAAGAATGTGGATTTTGGTTATATACTATCACTGAAAACCGGGACGGTGCCATCTGATACGTCAAGTATGTACGTACCCACCTAATGTAAATACAAATAAATGTAAATATATTATCGCTGAATAACGTATAACTGAAGAAAAGTGTACTTAAGCGAGGGTGCTACCTGGCTTCAATAAAGTCATTGACAGTGACTTGTGATTTGTTTTCCTTGGATTTAAACTAATGCTAACTAAATCGACCTTGTTGTCACACAAACCTCTTTCAACCGTTAGGTTGTTCTGTATGAATGCCAGAAGGTCAACTAAGGACGAAGGTAGGCGCCTGAGAAAAAAAAAATGTTGCGAAAGAAAAATATTTGAAATAAGTAGAAAATAAAAAAGACAAAGAAAAAAAAAAACATCCCAGGTAGCTCTTTCTCCTTTTTCTTCTAAGAAGAACTTTTTCTAGTGCGCCACTAAACCTTTTGCCACTCTCGACAATCTGGACACCTGAAACAATGCACTCAACTCGGCGCATTTAATAATAATCCCTTAAGCATGAACAACATCTGTCTGCTTAATTTCTATTCAAACACGAATGCGTTACGCAGCTTTACTTGAAATAAAGCCTTGACGTCATTGAATCGAAGTTGATTGGTACTCATAACGAATATCGCATCGAAAATGGACTTTTGGCAACAGGAATCACAAAAAAACTGCTTATCCACTCTCTCCCTACAGCCAGCTCTAACGCGCGGTTTCGAGGTTTGATGGCATAAAACCATTGCTCTTAAAATTCAAAAACTAACCAAACCAAAAACTAGTGTTCTAAAAAAGGAAACAGTTGACATCGTGACACCACCGTGATAGAAAAAAACACTGACATTTACAAAACTAAACGACACATTCTGAATAATTAAACTAACGTTCTCCCTTCGTTTATACATCTCATTGAGATGATTCATTATACACTCTGCCAGTTACATTCACCAGGGTTGCGCAAGTCAAAGTAGCATCATTTTAATTGCAAAAATAAAACGAAGTTGTCCTAGGAACGAGATTGCGTCAGTACTAATGACAATCTTTCTCAGAAGTATTGTCAAGGCGGGCAGGGAGCAAGCAATCCTTAATTTTAGTGCAGGCACGTCATACTAGTCTGAGCTGCGTCAAATGCGCTAAAAAAAGGAAAGGGAGACGGAAATGGAACTCGCGCGCGAAGCGCAGCTATTCTCTAGTTTCAAAGATTTAATTCGAATTTCTGAGGTGTTTTAGGTCTTCCGAACGGATTTTCACCGAAATGAGCTGTTGGGTGCCTCTGAACTGTTTTATTAATTGAACATTTCATTTTAAGGAGGCCGTGTTAGAGGTCGATATTGAAGACTCTGGAACAGTAGACGTCTTTGAATTTCTCTGCGTAGCAAGATTAATCTTGCAAGGGAACCTTGCTTTCTCTTGGACTTCGCTGACAAAACAGACAACAAAAGATGAATACAAATATCAGTTCCGCATGCGCTAGTTTTTAATTTAAACGTTTTAGTTACAGAATGAGAACAAATCCTAACAGTTAAACTAACTTCATGACCAGGCTTGTTACTGTTAGTTAAAACTATGAGCGAGTTAGGACCCCATCAACTGGAAGAGACACTCTATAAATAATACTCTCATGAATTCTCAGTAAAATTGGTCTCTGATATTGGCTCAGTGTAAGACACAAAGTTACTTCATTCTTCTTCCTTCGGCAGTTCAGTCGTTTCTGTAAGAGTTTCGAATGACAATGTTGCTCCTTCGTTGACAAAACTTCCATCTTGTTTTAGTTCATTTCCAGGTTCGCCACTTTTGCCATTCAGCCAAACTGTACTCTTGTTTACTCCGTTCTGCGTCACTTGTTGTAATTTGCAATTATTATTCTTCTCCTTCTGTTTGATTTTGCATAGTTTGAACTTCTTAGGACAGTTAAAGGCTCTTTTCGCAGCCTTCCTGAATTCCTTGCTCAAAAATGAACTCACTAAAGGATTTAACAGAGAATGTAGAAACGCTAACATGCCTACACAGAAAATAAGCACACCTAAAGGGTCATAGTGGTCCATGACTGGTGTAACATGTAACAGTTCCATAAATGTCAAAGGCGTTAAACACACTACAAACACTACAACAACGACAAGGAGCATCCGAATAATACTTCTGCGTATTTTCATCGCACCACAAACGTCAAAACGAGATCTCTGGCGATACCTCTTTACGACATCGTACAGCTGCTTTTGAACTTTTGCGTAGGTTAAAGTCATAACTACAATCGGCACAAAATACAAGACAGCAAACATCGGCAAGTGATAAGCAAGGAAAACAGTCAAATATTCATGTGGGCGCTCTTCCATACAGACAAATTTGCCGTTCAACTTCTCGACCGAACTAAGGCACAGTTGCGGCACAGACAGAATCAACGAGGCGATCCAAACGACAATGATAAGTCTCCCGCACTTGAACTTAATTTCATGACTTTGAAATCGAGAAGGATGGCATATTGCCAAGTATCTTTCGATACTGACAACTGTCAGGCTTAATATGACCACGTTATAAAATGTATGCAACAAAAAACGGTGGAACCTGCACAATCCATTTCCAATCTCCCATTCACCGCTAAAAATTGACATTGCTTCCAAAGGAGTTTGCAACGCAAATAATAAGTCCGCTGCGACCATGTTGCAGAGTAAATTGTTCGTGACATTTCGTAACTCTTTCACTCGCCAAAACACAAACAAAATGGCCGTGTCCACGAGGATGGCGAGCACAAGAAGTGTTAAATACAAAATGAATCCAAAGTGGTGTACCCAGACAGGCAACTCGTCTACGTAAGGTCCTATTGTAGAGTTCGGCGTTACTGTTGATAATGAAAGGATGAACGTTGTAGATTCATTTCTTGTCGGATGCATGTTTATCTGGTTGGCCTTTTGTTCACAAATGGCTGCCCAGTATATTTAAACGAAACAGCACAACCCCTCTCGGTGTAAATATTCTGTTGTATCCAAAGTATTAGGTAATGATCTTTTCAGTTTCTTTTCAGTTCATCAGTGATCGAAGAAATAACGTTCTGATCCTGCGTATGCTAAATAAATAAGCACCCAACCACGAAATAAGTGCACATCATTTAAACTTATGCCAAGTCAGTCTGTATTGTTTCAATCACGGTCCTACGGAGTCATCTATTCGGAGCAAACCAATGCACCATCGAGCTCAAGTAAGCTCACTTTCGTTCTACGGTCGAAAAAAAGCCAACTCGGTGACTGTCAACTCCTGTCAGTAATTTAAATCAAGAACACACCGTGAGTTCGAATGCCTTCCTCTAAAAATGTTATCACGCTGTCTGTGCTTGCCAGAATAATTGATTCTTAAATAATATTTTGCATTTTCAAGTAGGCATGACTCAGCTAGCATTGTTTTCGTTATTACGTTTCACCCCAGTAACCAGCAAAGCTACGTGTACGGTATTGTTCTGTTTCCATTTTGCCGTGTAATGTCGCTGTTGAAGTGCCCTTTCGAGACCAGTAACCTGGCAGTCGTAACTATTTTGTGAGCTGAAAAGGAAAGTTTCATTATTTTTATAACAAATTTTTCTATTGCATTCTTTCCTTTTTACTGTATGTTAGCTTTAGCTAACAGATGTTAGCTTACAGATTCACTGCGGTCAGGTTCTCAGGGTTTGAACCCCCCCTTCTTTTCGATATTTTGGGTTCCGTCACTCAGTCGTAATAATCATGTGCAGAGCCCTCACATTCTGCTTTCCTAGCCATGTAAAATGCATAAACTTTTCACGTTGTGTAAATTTTGAAAGCAAGCCATATTGGTTAAGGAAAACAGCAATTAAGCGAGAAATTACGATTATAATAATAAATGATAGCTAGCAGAACTGATCACCAGCAAATGATTTAAATTAGGCCAGGTCTGTTTGAGGGTGACTAAGTAAAATTGCCACTTAGGCCGTAATACATTAATCTTATTTGACCTGTGATTTTTATTACTTCCTTAGCCCGTGCTATGATAATGGAACTTGAATAGTATGCCGAAGGCTATTTCCGTTGAGCCCAGCAAAATTGGGCGATGACTCATATCACGTGAAAATTACGTCTTTTTTTTCGCAGCCGATATCTTGGATCGCCCTATTGGATTTCTCAATTTATCTAAAAAAATGTAAAAAACCGCCCAAATTGACTTTGAAGTAACTAAAGCCAATGACAAAGTCGCTAAAATGTATTTGAAGTATCAAGGTTAAATTGAGAGGGAAATTTCCAAATTTGGAAAAAGAATAGCTGTCACAATACTTGTCAAGTCACGTGAACGATGAACTATTATCACTTATTTATTTATTTTTATTTTGTTTAGTCACCTACACAAACAGAGCTTATATATCAGGTTGAACAGAAATCGTAGTCAATTACATATCACGATAAACGTAACAAAGAAGTCTAAGGAAACTATAAGCTTGTATGAACAGACTTCCTTTTAAACTAGCTTGTTAATAAAAACGCGTGGAAAGAGAAACCAAAAACAACGCACGCACTTACGTCACAAATTAGCTTTCAATTTATTTTTTTTTTAACAGAAATGGACAGAGAAATGAGACAGGCAATAAAAATTTCAGGCACAAAGTTTGATATTAACGAAAAAAGTTATGAATGTTCAAAGTTACCGTGTCACTTTGTACATGTGCACTTTATGCATGCGCTACAAAAACCGGTTTGACAACAGAAAACAGGACTTTGGACTCATTACCTTAACTCGATTATTACGTTTTTCTTTTAGAGCTTTATTTAGTCCAGTAGAAGATATTCTCAACTATAATACTAGGAGTCCAGCAAATCAGTCATATTATATGCCCCGACCAAGAACTATTTATGGAATATTTCCAAGAGCCAAAAGTTTGGAATCGTCATGTCTCGGTAAACACATAAAACCGTCTTCTTTTATTTCGGCAGTTTAAAGAAATAAAAGGGGTTTTTTAAGCAAATGCTAATTCTATAAAAATTTATCTTACATTTTCGTTATTCTCATTTGCTGCCTATTTTTGAATGTTAGTTCTATGCATTTTGTTTGGTAGATACGTATGTGTCTTGCATGTTGTGTGCGTGTAAGAAACATGTGTTTTCCGACGTTGTTATTTAAATTATTGTCATGTAAATCTGGATTCCTAGCTCTTTTAACTCTATTTGTTATTTTAGGAAACCTGTACCTTTATTTATCTAAGTTCTGTTTTATGTCACTGTATTCTTTTTGAGCCAAGTGATGTTTTGTTTTAGCGGTGACTTGGCGCGATTTCTTTAGAAACCTCTATTTCTTCACCAATTTGTTGAGTTAGAGTTACCGGATACCTTCGAGAGTCGTTTTTTTGCCAAAAAAAATTTGAGGTCAAATTAAACATTTTTAGTCTCGCTTCATTTTCAAAATAATAATAATAATAATAATAATAATAATAATTATAATAATAATAATAATAATAATAATAATAATAATAATAATAGTTACAAATCTTGAGGCGTGCACAAATTATCAACAAGAAAGTTTTTCAAATGAAATTGTATGACCCGCCAGAGTGCTATAAGCCAATTAAAATGTGTCAGCGTCAGGGCTTCCTTTGATGTTTTTCGCGGTAAAACATCCGGAGTCGTTCATTTCATGTCGCCTCTCTTCCTTTTGTTTACGTTTGCAACTTGTGATTTATTCACACCAAGTTTTCGCTTGTGTTCGTTTTGCGTACCGTGTATGGCGAAATATAAGAAAGAAAAGAGTCCGTGGTTGAAAACTAAGAAGAAAACTGGTCCTAAGAAAAGAAAGTTTCCGATGAAAGATGGCGAAAAACTCTTGCTGAGACCGCATAAGCGCGTAGCGCATAAGCCCAGGTAAAATAATCGATATTTTGAGGCCCTTTCCCTCCCCACATATAGGCCCTGCTTGTAGAGTAACCCCACGCGTTATACAGAAACTTGAATTTTCATCAATGTTTCTCTTTTCAGCCAGTTCCAGTGCCCGTTTTTAATACGCTAAAACAGGTCAAGAAAAAGGAAACCATTTACTGTACATCGTAGTTTGTTCTAACGTTTTACCGCTGCTCTTCGACTATTCTAAATAAAACTAACCATCTGAACAATCCTGTAAATAGGAGCGGCAACACTTTCCACCAAAATTAGTTAAAAAGTGATCAATACATTCTGGGAAAACCAACGGTGTTAATTAAATTCTACCCCTTTCCGAGACCGGGATCACGCAAATCAAAGTGACCACCGTTTTGAATGTGGAGTTAAAAATAAGATTTCAGAAAGAGCCGCGCGTTACCATTAGTGATAGTATTTCTCAAAAGTATTTTCACAAAACATTACAAACACAACTAGGAGACGCAGAGACGAAGGATGTAACATTTTGTAGGCGCCTCATCGTCCAATGCAAGCTCAGTAAGTCAATTTGCACAACTTTTAATTTAAACGCCTTCCGTTACAGAATGACAATAAAATCCTCACTGTTAAGCTTACTTCAAAACCTGGGCTGTTTCCTTCTTAAGGCACCTGCAAGTGTTAGATATAAAGCTACTCGGACCTTACTAAGATCGCATCAAATGAGATAAAAACTTTACAAAATATGATATCATATATTCTTAATGAAAACTGCGCCCTGGTATTGGCTTATGGGACAGAGCACTTCATTCTTCTTCCTTCGGCAGATCCGTCGTTTCTGTGAGAGTTTCAAATGACAATATTGCTCTTTTATTGACAAAACCTCCACCTTGTTTTGGTCCATTTTCAGCTTTGTTGCTTTGCTCGTTCAGTTCAATTGTGCTCTTATTCACTCCGTTCTGTGTGATTCCTTGCAGTTTGTCATTATTCATCTTCTCATTCTCTTTGACTTTGCACATTTCGAGTTTCTTAGGACAAGAAAAGGCTCTTTTCGCAGCCTTCCTGAATTCCTTGCTAAAAAATGAACTTACCAAAGGATTTAAGAGAGCATGCAGAAACGCTAACATGTCTACACAGAAAACAAGAACACCAAAAGGGTCATAGTGGTCCATAACTGGTGTAACATGTAACAGTTCCATAAATGTCAGAGGTGTTAAACATAGGACAAACACTATAACAACGACAAGAAGCATTCGAATAATACTTCTGCGCATTTTCATCGCACCACAAATGTCAAAACGAGATCTCTGGCGATACCTCTTTACGACATCGTACAGCTGCTTTTGAACTTTTGCGTAGGTGAAAGTCATAACTACAATTGGCACAAAATACAAGACAGCAAACATCGGCAAGTGATAAGCAAGAAAGACTGTTAGATAGTCATCTGGACGCTCCTCCCTGCAGACAAGTTTGCCGTTCGACTTCTCAACCACACCGAGGAACAATTCCGGCACTGAAAATATCAAAGAGGCGATCCAAACCGCAAGGATAAGTCTCCCACACTGGAACTTAATTTCATGAGTTTTGAATCGCAAGGGTTTGCATATTGCTAAGTATCTCTCGATGCTGACAACTGTAAGGCTTAATATAACCACATAATAAAATACGTGTAGGAGATAACGGTGGAACTTGCAAGGTCCTTCTCCTAAGTTCCAGCGACCTTGTAAAATGGACGTTGCTTCCAAAGGAGTTTGCAACGCAAATAACAAGTCCGCTGCGACCATGTTGCAGAGTAAATTGTTCGTGACATTTCGTAACTCTTTCACTCGCCAAAACACAAACAAAATGGCCGTATTCACGAGGACTGTGAACACGAGGAGTATTAAATACAAGATAAATCCATAGTGGTTAACCCAGGCAGGCAGTTCATCTACGTGAGGTCCCATTGTGGAGTTCGTGAGAGTTGATAATGAAAAGATGAACGTTGTAGGTTCGTCTGTAGACAGGTGCATTGTTATTTGTCGAGTTCTTTGTCGACGGGTGCCAGTTCAGTATATTAAGACCAAACTTAGCAAAGCGTCTAGATGTAAATACTGTGCTCAGCGCATCCAAAGTGAACTGAACGTGAAAGTTTTAAGAATCACTTTACAAATTCTGAATCTTACGTAAATGAAAAATCGCCCAACCACGAAGTCAGCAGACAGCGTGAAAGTTCATGGGTTATCTCTATTGATCCAATCATCCTCCTACGAAGTAGTCTATCCGGCGGGAAGCGAAGCATCATTGAATTCGATTATAGTGGACGCTCACGTTATATCCTCCTTAAAAAAAAAATGCCAACAACTCGGCGACAGCCAGTCCTATTTATCAGTTACTGCACAGTAAATTCACACTATGCCTTATGATGGCTTTCTTTAACACGAAAGTTCTCGGGCAGTTTCTTCGTGGGAACTTATTTATTCCTCACTAATATTTTGCATTTCCAATTAGATATGATTCAGCATTGTTTTCTTTAAAATGATTCGCCTCAGTAACCAGCTAAGGGTTTGTTTAGCTATCCATATTGTTATGTTTGATTCATTTTGATGTGTTATATCGCTATTAAGGAGCCTTTTCGAGACCAGCAACCTGGCCGCTGCGACTTTTCTCCAAGCTGTACGGAAAGTCGAATTCATTTTGGATCAGAACTAACAACATAGCTTCGCCTGAGCTGAGCTGCGTGAAACCAGCCACGCTTTAGTTAGCGGCGATTATTAATTCACGCGACATGACGTGGGTCTTTTAAGAGCTTTTGAATGATTACTAAATTGACGCAAGAACCCCTGAATTGAACGTGCGAAAATGTCAAACTACCGTCCCTGTCAAATTTGTTAGAACAGATCTCGTCTCGTTGCCCTCTTAATGTTGGTACACGGCAAGATTAAGTTTGCTCGGGAAAGTGCGAAAAATAACGAGAAACAATATTTAGAGATGGGTAATGGAAGCATGTACGACAAAGCCGTTAAAAAAGCAACTAACATCTGATCTTGACAAGATTTCATTATACTAAATTTTATTATGAGTTAATAAATAATAAAAAGGTGGAAACGCGGCGTTAATTTTCTCGTGGGCTTTACCTGCTCTTGTTTTGATCCATAGCAATGGGACAATTCAAGGGTCATTCAAACCACTTTGCGCCAATCAGTTTCTCATCAAAATTACCGGCTTGAACTTAATTTGAAAGACCAACTTGGAGTAGAGAACTGATTTCGTAACGTTGTTAACTAATTAAAAAGTTTAAAGGTATAAAACACGCGATGCTTATTTGTTTGATAGAGGTCCACAACTGTGAATACGGCTTTTATGCTTTGTTTTCTTTGTTTGTGTGTTTTTGTGCACACAATGGTTCTCTTGCTTAACAATCATCCCGAAATCTCTGTTGTGGTTTGTATACGAATAAAAAGGGCATTGAACAAGGGCTTCTTTATTTGGAGAAAGGTTAACGTTGGTCCGGCTAGATGCGTCACCCGCTTGCCGGGCCAACTTTTTCACCAAATGTGGACTCGAGATAAGTTATCCCTGTTCCACGACGAGTGAAAGTTGCCCAACTTATATATTGACTGAGTACGCGTCTTTCTTTTTGATTTATTTCTTTAATTCACTCACTCTGGTCATTGTTTATTTAAATTTACTTGCTTTGGTAGGACTCGTAGTCACAATACTCAGTTTTAAAGCTGAAACCGGACTTATAACTTGCACGTGCCAGTGCCAACGTGCTTATGTGTAAAAACCTTAGTCACGCTACCTTCGAAAATGGTTTACAGGATAACGTTTTGTAAGGAAATGTATGAAAAGCTGGCTCGCCCAGGGGACGGGGTAGACCTTTCTACCCTCTTTTACTTTATTCCGACATTAAGTTTGTTTGGTTTCATAAACATCATTGGGCTGCAAGCTATCTTCTTCTTCTTATCCTACTCGAGGCGCGAGCGGTGAGCGTAGCGAGAGGATAGTTCCTTCCTCTCCTCAATCCCTGCGCGTTGTAATGCATATTTGCATAACTTCTTCATCTCTGCTTAAGCAGTAGTATCTGAGGAAACAGGACGACTGCTTGCAGTCTAAAACATCCCCTTCTTCAATAGTAAGATGAATACCTTCAAACAGAAATAAAAGAGGAAGCGATCAATTTAATAACATTGGCATAAGAATTTTTCTAGCTAGATGTTCCGTCATTTAAAACAGCTCCCCGAGTCATATCTAACGAAATCACGGACCGTTCATAATGATCTTGCTTTTCCGGTTGCGAAAATGTACTTATGCTGGCACGCAATAACTCGTCTGAGTTGGCTATCCCAATGATTTAACCACAGGAAGCAAACAACAACCCCCTGATCTCCAAATTCTAACTTGCACCACTGTATATATGCAAAACACAGAAGAACCTCGTGTAGGCCTTAAGGCGTAGGTGAAAATTAATTAAAGAGAGCAGAATAGAGAACCAAAGTTCAAACAAAGTATTCAAATGATTGATGGAGTTTGTATGATTGCTACTCGTTGAATGCGCAACGCATGACGTGTTTGTTTTGTGATTGGGTCCTGAGATCTAGAAAGCAACTGTGATAACAAATCTAAAAAACAACATCCATTTCTTCGACATGACGGATGATATAATTAACGGTTTAGATCCTGGCAGGTAGGAAGTCGGATCTGAACAAAGGCTATGCGTAGGAAGCAATTTTCAAACCAGTAGTGGTGCATATTACCATCTTATTACATCTTATTACATTAATATTGACGTCATGAGACGTGCTGACAATATTACTGTTGAGTAAAAGAAGAATCGTTAATTAGAAGTCAGAGATTAAACACCTTTGAAAAGAAACACAGACAGACAGTTGTCTCTAATTCACAGTCCTATAAACTGCGACGCAATGTATGCAGTGATCAGTACCGTTTCCTAACGGTTCCCTTCCTCTTAGTAACTTTTGCTGCCTGTTTTATCAATTGTAAGTTCTAACCATGTTTACATGGCTGAATCAAAACTGATCTTGAATACTGCAAGGAGACAGCATAAGGAGACAGGTGGTTGTTGTTAGAGATCTTCGGCTAAAGCTAATCGCTAAACACGAATTTATAAATTACCCAGAACAGTTTGATTTAACTTCTTTCAGTGATTTGTTAAGCTTTGTAGCTAACAATCAAATGAGAGCTTTTGAGGCCCGACCAAAGGCCATATTGCAATATCATCCAACATTATTGAATCCAACATTGTCACTGGACGATGTTGCAAAACGTTGAACAAGGTGGCAAAACGAATGCAAGATGTTTGATGCAACACTTAGACTCAAGGGTCTGGAACCAAAATCTACCCAGCATACTTAGAAAACAAACCCGCGCCATGTTGGTTTGCCCAAAAAATGGCGCGAGACCGATCGACCTTCGCGTCGGACAATCTTCACGCTCTTCCCTGTATTACATTTTCACTTACTCCTTTGCCCTTTCTCTTCCTATTTAAAGAGATATCGCTTGTGTTTAAGCTTTTGTCATTGAGAGATTGAAAATCTTGTTCGTTCAACAAACTGTAGCTGAACACTCACGCGGCAACGGGCGAGGCAAATATAAACAATAAATCATCACCCTGGATAGAGGTACCCACAAGGACAGCTTATATTAGTGGGTATGCGCGTGATCAACAATGTTGAACACGGTGGCCAAACTGGCCAAACCAATGCAACATTGTTGTTCACGCCTGAGAACAAAAGAAAAGTTCTCAAAGACGATGTCAAAGACGATGTCTGGGGGGAAATCAACGTCTTTCAACATCATCCAATATCATGCAACATGGTGGTTAAACGAGTGCAACATGTTGGATGTAACATTGTTGGACTATGTTGCATCAACTTGTTGCATTCATTTGACCTGGCCTTTATGCATTGTCAACAGTAAAGGAATTAATTCCCTGAAACGAGTACGTGAGCGAACGGTGACATCGAGCTTCGGAGTGAGTGAGTGAGTGCAAACATTTACTTCCTCTTAATTCTCCTCATCCTCAATCCTTATCGTTCACGTTCTTTTGAGATTCGTTTCCTTTTCAGTCTTGCACGGTCAACGATCTTATGAGAAGGCTAAGCTTTGTGAACAGAATACAGAATACTATTCCTTTATTGAATCTTTTACAGTTTATTGTCACAGAATTCACTGAGTTGCGCGACCTTCGTCAAATTGAAATTCAATTAGCAAAACCAAACTTTCATGCTTATATTAAAAGAAGAAGTAGACCGCGTGACAGAACGTCAGTAGTTGACAAATCATCGCTTTCTCAGAAAATAAATCTTTTGCCAATTCTAAATACCAAATCTCCACAAAAACAAAAAACGGTAGGTCAAATTGACATTTTTAAAGCTGTCTTCGAATGGATGGCTTTCGATACTTGAAGCGTTCGGTGAAACTCGTATTACATGTATATGAAGTACTGTTGCTGTGTCATTGACGGAAGACCTCTGTCCAGGGAGCTTTCATTACGAAGGACGAGTTGCAATGAAATAGCTCTTATGAAGGAGGCGCAAAAGATGAGGTCAAGTTGGTGAGGAGGGGATATAAGTAGACTAAGTCTTGGGCAACCAAGTTTCAGTAATGAATTGATAACCCTCCTCGTCCGGACCTCAAATACAGTTGGATTTCTGTCAGATATTTATATGATTGAGTAGCGCGACCAGTTAACTTGTGGTACCGATTCTTTGACTTAAGAAACAACGCATGCGCAGTATTTATATTTCAGCGCGATCGTTAAAATAAGAATTTCGTTAAGCATGAACTTTTCCTATTTTAATACTGTTGATTTGTGAAAATCAGCTGTAGTAGTATTGATCTAATTTTCATTCCGTAAGTACGAATTATTTGAATTATTATTTTGTGAAAGATGATTTATTCAAAACTGAATGAAGTCACCTGCAAACAAATTTTTGTAATAATTCTTTGTTCTGTTAACGGCGCCAGCAAAAATATGGAATTGAATGGATGCAGATCGCGGTAAAAAATATACCCCAGATCGGAGTATACGTTTGCTATTGAGTTGAAAGAAGACGGTTCTAATATCTCCACCTCGAGCTGCTATAAATCAACCGAATATACCATTCATGAGAGCTCGAAACCGTGAATTTGCATATGGAAACAAAATAATAACTTGTCGTTTTCTACGCGAAATTTTAAAGATATATGTAGACAACGCAACAGCGATGGGAAAGAATTTCTGCCTATATACCGATAGTTCAGGATAGTTCCAAGGTGGTTTAATGTTTACAGTTGACTTTCGTTATAAATATCGAGCTTGTTCGACCGAGACGAGATCTAATTATAAGTAGAATTTTCCCAACACAAGGAACAATGAATCAACAAAGATTATCTTACTGAGCGAGAGTTGCAATCATAAGTAGGCCGGTATATTTGAAGGAATCTTTGTGCGTAGAATAGTGCCAAGATTCTTTCGCTATATCTTGCATTTTCTGGAGGCGAGAATATTAGGGAATCTCTAAGAAAACTTTCATTTTCAACTTCAGTTAATAATATTTTGCGCCCTATGGTTTATTTATTTAGACTTTTGTACCAAACGCGGAAATTATATGCAAATTTCTAAATAAAGTATTATAGTTTTCGTTGTTATGGTAACAGGCAGGTGGCTGTCATCTCAAACATATTTTGATATCGTAAGGGTTTGACTTATTTAATGTAATAGCACTGTCCTAATTTCGTACCACGTTACACAGTGATTGGCAGTGTGCAAAGAATTTTTAACTTGCCCGGTTTCTCACACTTCTTTACGATTGTCTCGTCGCTGAGAACCCTTCTTTGCAGCTTGGGTCTCCTTTGGCGATCACTTTGTGTTGATGATTTTATTGCACGTTCACAAAAAAGCCACCACAAAACGGAAAACGGTTATAAAATAAAGTCAAGGGAAATACTTTGTCCCTCACAGTACCGTAAAACTGTATGCTCAAATATTCGACATTGTATTCTCAAATATTCGATATTCACCGATATTGGTTTCTCGAAAAAATATCGGTACTCGAGAGCCTGAATATCGGTGGTTTTGATACCTTTCGTTGCTGCTCACGTGACTACTTGAAAACAAGAAGTGGGCCAAGGGGTATTAGTTCCTCACTGAATGGTCTTAGCAACTTGTTTCGAGACTTTCAGGCTACCCCTCAGATTAGTCCGCTGAACGACAAGAAAAGACGATTGGACTATTTTTATTTGGTTAAGTGAAGAAAATACGTAAAGAGACAGGTCACATGAACAAAGTCCCTCAAGCCTTGAAATGAGTATTTTACGTGAAGGAACCTGTCGTCGGGACCTTTCGCCGGTAATCTTAAAAGGTAATCTTAAACATAGCAGGCAAAAGAACTTTCAGTTCATTCCTTTATTATTCACACAGAAGTCTATGGCCCACACGTCATTTTCTTTCTTTATTGACAAAATATGTTGTGGACTAACTCGGCTGCGCCTCGTGAGTCCACAACATTTTAACCACTGTGGTGACGAATATCGTTGTCGATAAGAGTGCAGACAACGCTAAACCACATTTAATTTGTTTTTTACCAGAATATCAACGTCAAAGAAAATTTTTACAATAACTGTAAAAATTTCGGCGCGCTGATTGACGCGAGCGGCGTTGTCTGGACTCTTATCGATAACAGAAAATTAACCAATCAGATTGCGAGATTAGAAACAATCGTGGTAAAAATTAGTTACACGTTTGGTCTTAGGTTATACGGAGGGGCCTAATGCTAAAGTCCTTTCACCTTTTATGGGGGTACCGGTGGGTGTACAAAGACCAATATACAAAAACAGCGCGTAACGTAATCTAGTGTGAAAGTACAATGTTTCCTTCTTTCTTTCTTTGTTTCGTTCCATATACCTGTCTCCTTCTGTACAGAAGACTCTTACATGTGGTCAGCAATCATTATAACAATTTAAATTTTTTTTCATGTCATTGCTTTGGCCTTGCGGACAGAAAGGATGCTTGCATATTTATTAAATCAGTTATGTCGCATATTTATTTTATTTGTAACAAAAATAAATGACAATCAGTAAGGTATCCTAATGATTCTAATTCATTGTCGGATCTAAGGGAGCCCTCCCTTCCCTCGCTTTTTTGGCCCAAAATCGAGGGCCGTAGCTGTTGTAGGACCGCGGAGCTGAGATACGTCGTTTCACAAACAGAAGCAAGTCAAGCGTTCGGTACCCCTCCCCCCGACTCACCTGAAGGTCTGGATCAGCCACTGTAAATTGATGTTGAACTTCTAAGTCGGTGATTTAGCCAATCTCGTACCCAGAGCTCGAGTTACCCTTTTCCAGCGGTCCTCGTTGCTTGTTCCGCTGGATAAGGGTAACGCGGGCTCTGGGAACGAGATTGTGATTCAGCACTGATCAAAACACATTTGTGGTAACTGTATGTTACATCTCGAGCTTGTAATATCAGTTGTCTACTGGTTACAATGGAAAGAACTTAGAGATTTAACAACAGACAGTTTCTGCCAAATTTCCATCCTTGTCTAAAAACATTTCCAGACAACATTTTAATGCTCCTTTTGTTTTCTTCCCGAGCAATTAATCATGATTTGAATAACAAAACATCTTTGAATGACCCATTCATTGAAATGAGGTTTTCTCTTAGGGAATTAAAAGAAACAATGGCACGTTACTAGCAGAAATGTGAACACTACAACTGCGAAGACATTGTTTTACTCTTGTAGTTTATCCATGGCTTGCTTCTATAGGTAGATAATTTTCTATTCTATTGAAAGCAACTCTCGAACAGAGAGGTTTGTCCTTAGTTTTGACATAAGATCAGTTAATAAACATGACTTATTAGCGAATATCCAAACACATCACAAGACATCAACTCTGAATGCAATGCACTTAGTTTCGTAACGGTACAATGAATACGCCATCCTTATTGTAAACATAGCGTATATTCAAACAAATCACGAGAGATCTGCTCTGAATCGCAATGCATATAATTTCGCAATGGTACAATGAATACGCCAACCTTATTGTGAGCATGCAAGGACATATTAGAACTTTGCATCCGTTCACAACATTGCGTAAGTCAGTGCACAGCTCGCAACATGAAGAGACTATTTGCAAGATGTCCAACCTTTCGCAGAAGATTTCAGAAGCACGAGTTAACTTCATCAGCAGCAAGCAAATATGGCGCTTTTGATTGCGATAATTCAGTGATTGCTCGATCGTACCATGGTGGGACAGTGTTGTGGGAAGAATGCGGCAAGGCCACAAGTCTAGAAAGCAACTCTGAGGTTTCTTCATCGGCATTAATAGCGATGACTGGTGGAAACTGGCAAGAAGAATCAGCTAGATCCTTCCACCCGAGAAAACATGGGCACATTTCAGATATTTCGGCCAAGCCGCCCGCAAATGAATTAAGCGGTGAAAAGCAACAAAAGATCATTTGTCTGTTGAACCGTCTGTATGCTGATGAATTTATGGATGACATATTTCTTCTAGAAATTGTAATTTTGTTTACAAGCAAGGAAGAATCGGAATCACAAGAAAATAGCAGAAGCATTATAGAACAAGAAGATGAAGCAGAGCTTGAAGAATGGATAAATATCATGGCAGAGAAGATAAACGGCGGTAAAAGCGACAGAGCAGATGCCAGTGCCTGTCCGACTAGAATACCGGGTCCTGTGGGAAGACCTGTGATTGGAGGAGGTTGCATGTCTGAATGGCTTCATGACAGAAGCGGCACAGCGCTTTATACCTGTGCATAAATTACACAAGTTGAACGGGCCCTTTTTTCTTGAGGTTTGTAGAGCCGAATGTACGATGTCTTTTGCCAACTTGAAAGTGAACACAATCTATTGCTGGACTTTCTAGACTTCTTTCGATATTGACTTCCTCGTGACCTGGACGCCTTGGTATTTTTAGAAACTCCTTTTGTATGGACAAGGTGCGGCTGGCAAGAGTTACCTAACAAATACAATTTAGTCCTCCCAAATGTGTTAGTCATTAAGTTTACGAAAGCTGGCTGTTTTGGGATCTGTCACTGTTCTTCTGTGAATCATTCCATTAAAAATGGACAATATATTTACTTTTATAAGAATTTATTAGAGGGCTTGTATTTGAAGCGCGACAAGAGGAATTAAAGGGGTTTTTTTTATGTGATCGACAACAGTGCACTAGATATAAGGAATAGAGAAGGCATAAGTTATACCGCTTTTATTGAACCTCTTTTCTCGCTAGTAATTAAGGAAGTAATGGTTGTAGCCAAATAGGCTGAAAACATTTCGCTGATCTTGAAGACGGTATTTTTCCCACGCTGGTCACAATACGCTGGCTATCGAACTTACCGCCTCTGCAGCGGAAATGTTTGTCTATGCAAATAAATAGTGTATAGATTCGACGTCCAAGTTTACATATAGTGTGCATAACTTAAGGAGTGGGCAGAATGTTTTCAAGACTGAAAAAAAGCAAACAAACAGACAGAACAGTGGTTAACAAGGGCTTGTTTGAATGTTGGTATTAGAGAATACCTACAATCCAATGTACGTGTACGAGGCTTTCACATTTTTTACATCCGGCGGAGTTTATGTTGTCTTTATGCAAACAAGAATGAGAAGGCAGGATATTCCAGAAAAGCATAGTCAGACTTACGTCAACAAAGGGTTGTTTAAATATTCACTGCTAAATATATAATAAACATTTCTAATTCTAGGTATACACAAGACAGAAGTTTAATTAATTAGAGAAGAGGAACATGATGTTAGAGTTTAACAAAGCCATTAAAAAAATATTGATTCATTACTTGACCGAAAAAAGAGGTCAAACCGCCTGAGGGAGTGTTTCCCATATTGCATTGCTGTGTTAAGTCTATGCATCCTTAAAACCTGAATTCCCAAGATTATAAGCAGATGAAGCGAAGGATCACCAAAACTATTAGCTTGTCGGCATCGTTCTTAAAAGGTCGATGCCTACTACGTGTAATACAAAAGTATTTTTGCGCGGTTTATGACTATGCGGGAACAGTAAATTTTTAGAAAGGAACTATTGGAACTCAAAATGAAAATTAGGGGTAACCACGCATTTTCAGAGATAATTAAGCAACAATAATTTTAAAAAGCGGTAAGATACAAACCAATGGATGGTTTTTTTTTTTCATATTGAAGCTTTATTATCTCTAAAAAATGCATGGTTACCGCCAATTTTCTTTTTTGATACCAAGGGCACTTGCTACGTTCTTCTTTCTACGCATAGTTTTAAACCGCGCAAAAATATCCCTGTTTTAGTAGGCACTACCCATAGGATACGCGAGTATCTAAAGATGCGCAGAACGTATGCGCAGTGACAAAAGTAGGCACAGTCCTTAAGTACATCAAAGTTTGAAATGTAGTCCCTTAACCCAATTCAACGTCGTGTTGATTTTGAATATTCCTACTATTTTTCGGTAATATACTGAAGCAAGCGTGACATTTTCGTTTCCCTTGTAACAAGATCTCGACAGTGCACGTTTTTTTTCCATATTTGGATTTTTTGGTACCTTTTGGTGAGAAAGTGTAAGTTTATTTACTAACCTTTATAGTTTTACATTATCTTATTTATTGGTTAATTTTTACCAATCTTAACTCTTTTGTGTGGTTTTGGTGACATCGAGAAATCCCAGATGCATGACGGATCTAATATGACGGTTGATGACGCCATCTGACCAACTTACCAACCTTAAAAGAAACAGTATTTTTTGCAACGAAGGCCCAGCTTCAACAGGATTAAGGGGGTTAGTTTCTAAAAAAAAAAAAACTGTGTTTCTGCGTCGGTGGGGGGGTGGGGGGGGGGGGGGTGGGGTGGAAATCGAATGTTTGGTTTTATGAATGGAGCTGAAAAGGTAATTTGGCCACCGTAAAGAGACTCAAGTGCTAATGCCTTAAACGTCAGTGGGCCGGAGTTAAGGTGGCTGAACACAGTTTGCGCGCGCTTTACAGATTCTGTAAGTAAAGCTATTATGCGCGCGCTAGGGTTGTGGTACGCAAATACGGCAGTCGATAAAGTGATCCCTCAATTTCACATGAAATGGATAATAAAGTTAAGTTTTGATCCTAGATAACTAAGTTTCTCTTTTATGGACTCTTTTTCTTTTCTTTCCGAGCAAAAAAAACATTCACCAAGACCTTTCGCATGCTTTTCATCTTTGCCATGAAACCCAAATTAAACCACGCATGCGCATTTGACCAAAAAATTGCGACTGGTTGTTTTCGTGGAAATGAACTGTTTTCTAAGGAACCGCTCATTAGAATTCCCTGCAATTTGGCATGAAAATAGTTCCCTAAAAGCGTAACTCGCCTACAAAGAGAAACCTAAATCTAACAGAGGGTATCTTCACAAAACATTAAAATGCAAAATCAATATTTGCAGGAGATCTCTCTGTCAAAATTGCATGAAAATAGTGCAACTGTGTCAGTGTTTTGTGAGTTGTTCCGGATACAAAAAATGGAAAAAATCTAATGAGTACATTTTCTAAAAATATCGGAAACCTACTTTTTATGGACGTTTTATAGTTTGCTGCGTTGCCATGGAAACGGTACTTCGCTCAACAAGACGTACGGAAATACATTGTCTCTTAGTTGGTCTTACACCATACCAATTTTGAGCGTCCAGAAATACATAGTTTCCAAATAACGTTTTCTAACACCTGTACACTAAAAAACTGTATTCGGCCACCTTAATGTACAAAATACTGACGGCAGATTGATTCTAACGGCGTAGGTGGCTAACTTGATAGGAACAAACAACAAAGGCTAGAATAACTGAAATATTTTTTTTAAAGGATTTTCTGCCTGATATTTCAATACAAACCTTCCTCGAGGGAAGTTCTCCACCTGCGCCGTTAGGATCAGTCTGACGTCAGTATTTTATATTTGAAATAATTTGCTGAACTAGGTCTACAAGTGATCCGGCACCACTCATCGGTTTGTCGCTGTGGAATTTGCAGATTTTATTGTATTTGTCTGAGTTAATGTGCGTTCCAAAATCCCAAAACTGATTCTTTAATACACATACTATCATACACAGTGTAGTGTTCCTATTCTACGTATCCTGGTTCTCTTATTTAGGCTCGGGACCTGAATAAGGACTAGCATGGGAATTGCCAAGGGACAGTTGAAAACTTGGTCCGCGAAATGTTCTCACTCAATTTCGGGCTGATTAATTCCAAGCTTGGTATAGTTGCAACTTTGAAGTGTAAATTGAAGGTAATGCAGTTTTATTTCCTTTTACAGCAAGCAGCTGTCAAATAATTTACCATGAAATCCCAGCTTTACATTTTTGTTAATTAAATAGCTAATTTATATTGAGGAGTCGTTTTATTTTCAATTGAAATTGAAGTTTTAGCTATTTATTCATCAATTTATTCTACAGATATGGTGTATAGTTTCATATTTACATTTTCTTTTAGATTTGTTCCTCAAAACATACAGCCTTCCATTCTTACAGAACTCGTACACCCTGTCATGGGGCTCTTAATTTTGTCCTTGTTGGTTGACACCTAAAATTAAGCCATTATTAAAAACAACAACAACAACAAAAGAAAACACAAAACAAAAAACAAAACAACGACAACAACAACAACAAAAAAAAAAAACAGAGGATCTGAGTTGTTCTAAAACTTTGTTGGTTTTATTTTTTGTTACTGACCAGCCAAAAAAATATAGAGAAAAAAAAAAGAAAGAAAAATCAAATCCTGAGCTTTAACCCACGAAGAGGAACCAAAGAAAGTGGTCTATTTTATTACAGGAGAGTAATTTCTAATTAATTTTATTTTCGACGGAATATGTTAGACAACGCGGTTAAAATTTCGTGGCGAATCTCATGAATTCGCCAACAATAAAGGAATGGGTTGAGGCTCGCGTTGGCAAACAACACTGTTATTGAAAAACTCAGAGCCGCGATTTTTGTTGAATCCCTGCCGGTCAGTTGAACAACTATGAACATTGACCAATATGGTGTATAACACAGAATTAGAAGAATGTAAATATAAAACATGGTTATTACGGATTTGCGATACATTTGCAGATGTGGAGAGTGTGTGCTCACGCTTATTTGAAGTTCATTGTCCTGAATCTGTATCCGAGACACTATCGCAGTCTGAAGCTTACGCAGGCGAAGCTGAAGCGTTATGTAAGCCGAAGCACAGACAACGAGACATACAGAAACCGCTGCTATGTTGAAGACTTGATAAAGTCTGATATTGTTGAACCATGTGACCACCCAGAGACTTGTTGAAGACCACAGAAGAAACAACAAAAACTTGATGCGCGTTAAAGAGATCCTCGCATTGTATGTCTTCTTTAGATAAAACGCAAGAAGCCTATCTAACGCAATAGCGGTCACTGTTAGGAAGGAAACGGCTTGAAAGACATTGGCTGACAAGTGAAATCCTATCCCGGCGAAACAAAACAGCTGAAAGTTATCGTTCATCTCGGCGGCCTTGTAAACGACGTACAATGGCTGAACAAAAAGTCCAACGGCAAGATCAGAGAGTGCTAGGTTGGACAATAGAGCTCTCGAGGGCGGACGAAGAGTTGATGAACACCTTTTTAAGGCCCACAGAATGGAGGTGTTCCCTACGATAGCTGCTATAGACAAGATGGCATTGAGTGTACAATTAATAGTGTACATAATATCCAGTGGCTCTTCGGGATAAACTAGAAATCGAGTCAAGTAGAAGCACCCGCGGTCTGCTCGGTCATTCAGCTTCGTAGAATTTCCCAAACTAAGGTTGGTGTTGTTCATTTCGATGGACGTAAGTTCGACCGTAACTCGACTTGTAAAACAACTTTTTAAACTATCTGATATTAGATCTGCCAAACAGTTTTGCATGGATGGTCGAATGTCAACGAAAAACAATAATTTTCGCAGGTGTATTTCCTTTTGTTATTATGTCACATTCGCTTTTTAATGGTAATCAATTCCGGATCTTGTGCGAGGGTGTTCCAGTCATAGATAATGACCCACCATTATTTTAATTAGGGCAAATTGACGCTTTTGAAGCACGTACGCGGCATAAGAATCAAGTTGTTTGAAAATCAATCCAGTCATTTAGAAACGAAATAAAAGGGGTCGTATATCAGCAAACAAATCCGCTAACAAACCATGTACTCCACTGATGTAAAACGGCGGAAAGTAGAAAGATAATGAAAGAGGAAAACAGTCAGTAGTGCAATAACCGTGGGTCGTTAATATTTTCTCATTAATCAGTCAAGGTTCATGCTGTCGATGATGTTAAATAAATCATGAACACTTTTCGCAGTCTATACTGATTTAATGCACGATTTTTAAATTATTGAAATATTAAAATGTCGTGTCAAGTTTTACGACAAGGATTCTAACTGAGGGGGCAACTAAGTTCCTTTTCTGACCTTTAACAATATTTTCGAGAGGATAAAAAATAAACAACGATTATAACTGGTGTGATCAATACTACAGAAAAATAAATCTCCAACAGTGTTGCTTTATTGATTGAGACGTCAACTACAAGTTCAATTCGTTAGCAGTTACTTCTCTAATGAACACAAATCACACGCATTAAATTAATCCCTACAACAGCGATAACAGGCCATACAGATGAACTATTTTTGTGTGAGGACATAAATTGAATTTCCAATCTTTGCCGCCTGAAGTTTATAAAATAAGGGAGTTTGCTCTGATATCTAATGTACTACTCTAGTTTAAAATAACGTCCAAGAAAACAATAAACGTGAGTTTGAGCATTGCTTGTGTACTCAGATGGACTCCAAAGGTGTCACAACGGCATAGGAACCATGATAAAGACGTGAGATATGATGGCGTTATTTATGCTCTAGTAATGCTCTATCATGTTCTTGTACACACGCGACTAAGTAATTCGCGTTCTATGTAAGTAAGTGGGGCGATTTTTTTTGGAGGTCACTTAGCGTGTCAAAGCGCAAAACCAAAGAAACGGGTATTCGATACTCCATCGAAAACCGTTTTTGCAATGTCGTTCTAGTACGCTGATTAAATCAGTAAAGACAAAAAAACTAAATAAAACTAGCTATGGAGCAATACCTTCCAACGGTAATTGCACGCTAAGGTGCACGCTACTTTCCAGTAAAGGATTTCTTAGTAGGATGACGTTGTTAGCTGTTTGAAGACCTAATGTATGACCGTTTATTTGAGACATGTCAGTGAGCATCACTTCACTTCAATTTCAGTTGTTTCCCCTTCAGTATATTTTGCAGAGAGCTCTGGAAGTTTTCACTGGGGACTCAAAGGGTTACGCTCAATCTGTAGAAAACTTATCTTCATTTCCGTAGACAACATTTTATTATGACAAGAAAACAGTAAAAGAAAGGGTGAGCAGAGACTATTTCTTAGTTATCTCTTAGTTGGTCCCGCTAGTTGCTTGTTTTTGTGGCCTTTATACCATCATCATCATCATCATCATCATCATCATCATCATCATCATCATCATCATCATCATCATCATCATCATCATCATCATCATCATCATTATCATCATCATTATTATTGAAGCCTAAGTTGCGCAGAGCGTTTCAGTATGTCTTTTTCATTTCGCCACTACGTTGCGGGTTCCTCCCAACTCTTTCGCCCAAATCGTTCCATCTTTCCTTCTCAATCACTCTACGCCAGATTGTTCTCATATGTTCTGGATCTTGATTCCAGATTTCTCCCGTCAACTGAAAGCCACTTCAGTGCATTTTGGGGGTCCTCACTTGGTTGCATCAGCTGTGTAGTCTCCCTTTAATTCCAAAATCCAACTTTTATCTACCGGTTTCTTTACCAGGAATGACCACATCCGCCCCTTGCCTTCCAAATGGCGTACGTTCGTTGCCGACGTTCACAGCATTCATACGACCTTCATATGAAGGGCTGGCCGTTGCTACTTCCTGCAGGAAGGTGGTAATACTCGATGTAGTTTCTTCAACAAATATTGTGGTACTTCATTTAAAACAGGCCTTTTTGTCGTTTTCATATGACTTCATGTTTGACAGAATTATGTGTGTTTTAGTTTGCCTAGTTCCTAGGCCTCTCTATGTTTTTCATCTTGGTCAATCCATTTAGGATCACGTGGTCCGAACGAAAACAGCGAGGCCTAGACAAAAATAAAAAATTGAGACAAATGTCTCAATTTTTTCTGGCGCGAAATTTCACGTTGAGCGGTTCGCGCCATGGCGGAAAAATCGGAAGAAGTGGTAAGTTCGAACTCATTTTCGACGCAAATGCTTTGGTCGATAAGTCTCTTTCGAGTATATAAGAGTGATTTTTTTTTGGGGGGGGGGGGGGGGGAGGAAACAAATGGACCATACAGTACAGCTCTATCCTCTGGAAAGCGCCTTTTCGACGAGCAATTTGAAGGTAAGCATAAGTTTATTTGACTGGGAAATGAGCGATCGGCTTCACCGTTGAAACCATCTTGTTGTAATGAAAGGTTCTCTATTTCCAACCGGTTATTTACTACATTTTTAGAAAGCGAACGAGAGAGTGTGACCCAGCATTTTGGTAGTTTAACAACACCTTCGAAGGAGAAAGACGAAGGTAAGCTTTCTTTAAGTAGAAAAAACTGTATTTCGCAAGTTCAACAATAGTACGGACTCTGAGTCTGAAGTGATTCTGTTCAGTCCCAAATAGCATCAGCGAAGCTGCTCTGAAACAGCAGTTTTTATCTCCGAAGGTTTTGAGCGCATCAAATTCAGCATAAAGCTCCGTCGGAATAAGGTTGCAAGAGCTAAAATTGATCGCCAGTGGTCCATGCATTACATTTTCAGGAGTTTGCAAAGGTGGCAACGGTCGATCTATAATTACACATGCATCAACAAGGGTTTTGAAACCATAGGATGCCGCTGTTTGCAGCTTTCCTAGACCGCCGCAAATTCTGCCACTTTGAAAAAATAAAACGAACGCATGCGCAGTTTGTTTTTGTCTAGGATTTCCCCGGCCGTTCGCCTCAGATACGTCACCGAAACGAATTGACAGTGAGGACCTGGGAGAAAGCCGTACAGTGACTAGGCAATGTTTTAACGAGAATTAAGGTTAGGGGACACCTTGTGATGTCTATCATACAGTTCATGAATCTCATTAGCGTGCATTTCTGGACAAAATTTGGGCAAAATGGAAAGCGCCCCGTTTTCTACCAATCGACATTTCCAGGAGCTCTGCTCCCGACGGCAAGGTGACAGTTAGATCAGGTTAGCTAGGCTTAAACTACTTGCTCCAAATCACTCGCTTGTTCCTCTGGAAGAATCCCTTGAACTAGTAACACCCACTAGTTACGGACAAGGCGGGCTCTAGAGTTAAAATGGGGACCGTTTTGGATTTTTTTTTTCGCATTCAGTCCCATTTCACTTGACCAGTTTAGACATGCATTACAGAGCCGTATAATGCCTACGCTTGCGTGGGCCCTTGCAACTAAACTCTTGCTTAAAGTTTGCCCACATCGTTTTTTTTTTCAAGAAAACAAAACTTTGTACACACCCTTCTTTTAAATTGGATTTTTTTCTTTTAAAACGTTAAAAATATTCTTGTCGTTTCAATTACCACGATATCTAAGTTTAAATATCAAACTTTTTGTTTTCTACAAATTCAAGTAATTTTTTGTTATCTTAGAGCGTTTGAGCCCACGTTCCTGGTCGCATGCTGTAGGGAATATCTTATTAAGTTTCGTTGACTTGAACACCGAGCTTAAATGCAGTTATCGGCGTGGAGGAAAAAGAGCATCATTATTCGAAGCGTTATTTCTTCGCCATGAATTTCCGTTATTAAAAATGTTGATTATTACTTAGATGTTCTTTTTTCGATTTATCCTTGAAAGGTGTGTTTTACGCGTGAAGCACGCGACCGTCGGTAATTTTTTTTGTTAAATTGAAATTTATTATTTAACGTGTGGGAAAAAAAGCCTTCCTTTCTAGGCCCCCCTAAGACCTATAAATAGATGCACAGACAATGGATTCTAAAACCCAGCATGTGTTGATAAATTAAGTACATAGAGCGTGGAAATATTTCAGATTTTCATTCTCTTTGAAACAAATTCGCGGCCTGCATGTTTGCAACCAAATCAGTACTTAGTCTCACTCGGCCTAAATTCGTAACTATGGCAATCATATCAACTCGAGCTCACTGGCCTCGGTTCTTTTCTTTGCATCAAGAATGAGGCCCCAAAACATAAACTTGTTTCTGTTTTTAGCTTTTATGAGCTATACAGAGTGTCTTAACCTTAAAAATCAGGTTGAAACTGACATGAAGTCGGTCGACAGCCAATTAATTTAAGCTTAACAATTTTGTGACAGAGAACAAAGATTTCCTTAGACGCTTTGCTTTTTGAATCCAGCTTAAGTCTCTTTATTTATAAGTGCCATTCAAAACCTTATAAACAATTATGAGCGTTGAGTCAATCAGTTCCCTTTTTGGTGTCCATAAAGGGACGACAAAAACCTTGCTAATCACAATTATGCTCGCTGTTAATGAAGCAAGCATCGTAGACCAAGGTAACAGCAGGTTGTTTTTAATAGCTTTCGAACAAATCCACAAATTAAACATTAAATGTGGTGAATCTCCAGTCTTGGAGAAAACTTGAACTCAATTCCCCAACGAAGTCTCTCTTTCTCGTATAAACAGTCAGTATACCAGATTGTGCGCTCAGCTGCTTTTTCGAAGCGTGTTTACGTGGCGTGGAAAAAAGTGCCCCACTGTTGACTATTTGTTATTTTTCATCGAACACGTTTCGAAACTGACAGCAAATCTATTAAAAAAGCAACAAAACAAAAACAATTATATTGGCTAAATTGCACAGTCGTTACTTATCTGCAAGTTCGCATGCATTTCTTCATTTGTTTAGTCTTTACCCCTATAAAAATCCTGGGAAATATTTTGTCCTTACTCTCTCAGAAATTTCCGACTCGTAAGAAAAGCCAAATTAGAACTGGCGGTTAGAATAGTATATCTGAGAGATGTATAAAGTCACTTAAACAAAAACTCATTTCCAAACCTTTCAACGCTTATTGCTACTGACCGAAACTGAATGTTTAGAAAAAGGGAAGGCAGCTTATACGGCGTGGTGTTCCAATAGTATACGAGTTTAATTTTTAAGGGCTTTCAAGCGGAGCTGAGAGATCTCGTTGAAAGTTTCTCTTTGTAGATAGATTCTCGTTCCTTCAGCTGGAATCATGGAAATGATCTGCTTTTCGTATGAAAGAAATTGGAAATTGATCGGCATTCGTTTCTCATAGAATTGTCTGCCAAACAAATTGACGCAGTAATGGGAATAAATGAAGACGCCAGGGACAGAATCTTTCAGGAATATATTTAAAGGTGCTACGTTTTCACAGCCGTGACGCTTTCCTTTCAAAACGAAGATTACTCGGTCGCGTTCTCGTGCTGTGTTTAGCGGATATCGATCCATTTTGTTGCGTTCTGTTTCAAACGATCCCTAAATTGTT
The DNA here is from genome assembly GCF_977016875.1 of Pavona decussata. Taxonomy (NCBI): domain Eukaryota; kingdom Metazoa; phylum Cnidaria; class Anthozoa; order Scleractinia; family Agariciidae; genus Pavona; species Pavona decussata. The sequence continues at coordinate 559,547 of NW_028145430.1, read as the reverse complement.
GATGTAATTATGACTGGTGGCGGTAAGGATAGGCGAATTGTTAGTTGGATTTAAAATTCAAAATCCGCGTGTTATTATTGGGCAGTTGCCTATCCTGTTTTTGACGAGAGAAACATCGCTTTCTGAAACCTTTAACCCGATTTTCTTCATTTAGACCAAAGTTGCTTTTGTTGAATTGAACATTGAACACTGAAACATTAAGCTTCATTGCGCAGGTTCATCATTGAAAGGAATGTGTTATAATCAACGTGATTCAAGGGTTTTCGGTTCAATGTTCACGTAATATGTCAAAAACGAGGGCGAGTGCTTTATCACGGGTTCCAAATACTGAGAAACAGATGAAAGCACGAGGCCGCAGGCCGAGTGCTTTCATCTGTTTCGAGGTATTTGGAACCCGTGATAAAGCACGAAGCCCGAGTTTTTGACATGTCTTCTCAAATGAAACAATAAGAAATTAATCTCATTAAAATGCAAATGTTTGATCTCAGATGAAAAACATGTTTCATCTCAGATGAAAACCTGGTGGTGTTTCATCTGGTGTTTCATTGGGGTATCAAGATTCATCCACCTGACCGAAATGGAGGTCATTTATTGGCTTTTGACTGCATGAATTATTAATGAGTTTGAGAAACTATTATCTCATCCACAGACTCAAATGTTATACATATTAGAATTTAAACTTCGAGTAAGCCTAACTTATCGACAACTAAATGTCATAAATCCCGTACCTCAGTTTATAACATAACAGTGATAGTATAAAACTGATCTATGATTTATATTAAATCCAAAACTAAGCGATTGCACCTGCAACTGAATTCAGAAAATTCAGGCATCATGAAAATCAAGCCGAACTAGCTTTACAACACTTACGCAATATATTTTATTTTTGCGACTGACGGAAATCGATTGCGAGTTGACATGTGTTCTTAACTAGTAGGTGTACCGGCTACCTCGGCAAAAGATCGATTTGTCCCTCTTTCAGTCTAAAATAAACTACAACCAAAATTTATTCTTAAAATTTTCAGTGATTTTGTAGACTATTGAAAAAAAAAAAAAAATGCACCACATGAACTATCATGAACTTCAAGGCCTTCATTTGACGAGGACACTGCAAGAATTTATCGACAGATCCAAACTTTAGAATCATGTTGTGACGAAACTAAGGTTTAAGAACTGAATGTCGGGTAACTTCACTTCTTCATAGTATAATAAACTACACCCCAGCACAACATGACTTTCTGCCGGCGCTAGACACCATTCAATATCATACGTGATGACCTTTCCCAATTAGTATGATTAATTTCTTTGCTGTTGCGAGCAGGTGTTCAGGAACACCAAATTATTTCTAATTTTCTGTATAATGAGTGCCGTGAAGATTAAGAAACCATAATGTTCTAATTCGGAAGGAATAAAGAAGTACAGTAAATTGACTGCTGTAGACAGTACTTATGAAGAGGTCGTTAGCCAATCGATTTATTTCTTTTAATTCAGTTGCACGTACACGTTGAATGTCATATGTGTTGAATTACACATGCGGTTTTAAGGCTTTTGCTATTAATTTTCCATTAGTCTTTTTTTATTTTATTTTTGTAGAAGTGACTAAATTTTAACTGCAAAATTTACTCAGCTGATTGATCAAGAAAGTGATCACTTTCATTTAGCTCGGAACGTGGATGGGCAAATGTTCGTCGTAAAACCTGATGAACCGGTTGAATTTGAATAGCCTGATGCCACCATACAAAACATGAACTAAATTTGATTTCTGTTCTCAACATAATGTAATATCCTCTGTATTTCGAATAACGAACCAGACCTGACAATCTGATGTTTGCGTGTTGTCACGGCTAATTTCTGGAAGAGAAAATGCCCTACATCTGTTTCTCTACAACAGTCCGTGTTTAACATTGAGGAATCATAAGTATTTAGAAGTGAACACTCCAATAAATAAATGGACAAAGGCTCTTGTCGAAAACAGCATTGTAGTTCGATATATTATATTTGTTTGACAGTAAAGGTTAGTGAATAGAAGAACCATGAATCAGTCTTGGTTAGCGATGTGCTCACAGACTCACCATCTGTAACAATGGAAACAATTTTCAGAAAAATTAAAAGAAGAAAAAAAAGGAGATTTTTTTTTCAATTATTACAAGTCTGAATTTTAACCTGAGGCCCAAGCAATTGATAGAACACTTTCTCTGCGAGCTTTTCTCGGTTAAAACTAATAAATATGCAGTATTTTACTGTAATTGACAAAACAAACGTCTTACTGCATTGGGCAAAGAGTATGATGGCCTCGTCGTGTTTTGGGACATTTTAACCTTTTTAAATGCTTTCATTTTTTTCCCGATCTTTTCCGTTAATTGCACTTTACTTCAAGGCAAATTGTGAATATATATATGGAATAGGACGTTCGATAATATACCAATAGTCATCGGAGCATTACAAAACACGATGCTTTGATGTCGAAAATGTTCCTTCTACGCCTATTGTACCTTCGATCAGTTTTTAAGTCTTTTGTATATTTTTGAAATTCTAAGAGACTTTTTTCTGTTGAATTGAAAAGAAAAACAAACGGAAATTAAGAATTCAATAACACAACTAAAGACTTATTAAAGAGCAGGGAAATTAAAACGGACTTTTTTTGACCGAATATTCATTCGCTAACCTCTTCTCAATCAGATTTGGCGTTAAGTGTTTTTGTCCTATCATAGTTTTGATGAGTGGACATGTTTCGTGTGCTTCGCAAACAAGTGATGTTCATACCATGTATCTTGCCTTTAAACTTTATTCTCAGTAAAAATAATTTCTGTGTTTGGCGTCTCCCGTCATTTATTCGCATTTCCATGGCAATTTAATTGTCTCGAAATCATTATATCTGACAGAAAGGAGATTTGTTGGTGAGTAACACCTGACCTCCGTGAATAAAGAACGAATACTGCCCGTCGGCAAACAAAAGAGTAGCAGACGTGGTCTTTTTTTTAAATGTCAGGGGTCGATAACTTGGCGTGCCGAATAAACAGGAAGTGTAATCCTTTCCCTCTTTTATAAAATCATTTTAAAAGGACGTTTTCCATAGTTGAGCTCCGTAAGACGCCCTCAACTCTCTCTTTCCACGCAGCTATCCGACGGGAACACTCAATTTGAATGCCTAAATTTAAACTTATTTTTAATAATGTCACCCTAAAAGCTGTTTTGTTTTCTTCATTATTCATAGAGTTTCTATCTGGAGCATTAAAGATCTAGAGTTTCTGGAAGAAATTTGTCGTAGAATTCTTTCAAATGTTGTGTTTCTTTCAATGTCCATTCAAAACAAAAGACAAATCTCAATTTGCCCTGTCGGAAATTAAACCTGACTGGGTGTTTTGCATAAGCTTGTTTGAGTGTAACAGCTAAAAAGAATCAAGTCTTGCGTAACAGAAGATTATCAATACTGTTTTTCGTTGTGCAGTTTACAATTCAGTTAATTGTTTATTGGTTTTATTTCCTGTACCATTAAAACGCTTTAAAGGGAGCGACTTATAATTGACCTGTTTACACATATCAGTATTTTTTAAAGAAAGACTTAAAAGACTTTCGTCAAGTTTAAGTCACTTTCCCTCTCCAGGATAGCTCGAAAATGGGAATTTTAAAGGTTGATGGTTTGAGTTTTCTTCGCGACAAAAAGAACTTCAGCTTTTCGCCATTACTTTTTCTTTTTACTCATCATCAAGCTTCATTTGAGCATAATTGCGACTGGCGGAACAATTCTTGCGGCGCCAATCTACATCGGGAGTCAGCCACTGATTGGACCATAACTGTTTATATGTCTTTGTAGAATATATATAAATAAGGTTATTTGATCGTTTAAGACGCTAAACGTCGAAAGAAACCTTTAGAAGAACACAACACTTCTGTTTTCCGAGTCAAGTCAGAATCGGTAAGTTTAAATGAGTATACGTACATTTACATTGTCCTTTGTTTTAAATTAACGGCCTAACGAAGTCTATTCAGTTTGAAGTTTATTTTTAAGACGCTCAGAGAAAAAGAAATCAAAAACTAAATAAGAGAAAGCAACTAAACAATGGTTTGACTTTAACTTAAGAACGGAGCTCTAAAAGTTGGAGTGGGGATATATCTCAGTCAAACATACAAAATTGCACAAATTCAATCTGGAAAGAAATCAAACAAAAAAAACATTTACCGTGTTTAACTTACATACAATCCGAAATTAATTTTCCATATATCGAAACGAATTCTTGGATTCATTTCACACGTTTATGGAATTACAAACCCATTGTCAGTATACGTTTTGCCTAACGACGGCTAGTGTTACAATTAACGAGTTCTCGAACACGCCTTGTTAGTTTGTAGGATCCATTTTCAACACCGACAAAGTTAGCCATCCTTGCTCCTTGTACGTTATCAGTCCCTGTGTTTTGCTTTGGTTTGCTTTATTTTTTATTTTTTTCACCAGAATCATGCTATGTTTAGCTTTTTTCTCCTATTTGAGCAAAATTTGACACATTGAAAAAATTACTGATGGTAGCATGAGGTAGCAATATAGCCGCCAAACTGTGTATATGACAAAAACTGACGAACCTGTAAACTAAAATAATCCGCAGAACCCAAAAGAAAATGGACAAAAAGTTGCTATGCGTTGTATTTTTGATGCTGCTGGTCGTATCCATCGACTCTCACAGGCCACCGTTGCAGCGCGTTGGAAAAAGGGATTTTCAGGTAAAGTTCTTATTATTTAGGTTCATCTAAATACGTGTTTTATTTACTTCCCTTTCCTTTATATCTGCACACGTTCTTACGCAATATACACTTAATTAAACGAAAGTGGTCAACGATAAGGGGTTTCTTTTACACAATGATAGAATTGCAAACATCAAGAGATTTTAATATTTAATAATATAGTCCATCCCGTCCGGCGTTTTATTCCAGAGGTCGTGGGTTCAAACCCGACCGAGGTCAGAGATTTCTTTGATGCAGATAGTCCTCACAGGGATAGCAATTGGGGAATTGCAATGACAACAGTCCTCACTTAAGTGCTCTAAGAAATATATTTCATTTCATTTCTATCCTATGGCTATTTTTATGCCAGTTCCTGCTAGAACGCTTCAGAAAAAAAAAAAATCGCTTGTAGTTGATTTCCTGATGGCTGTAGTTAGGCTACTTTCAAAAATACGTCCTGTGATTACGACAAATATACTTTTCATTCAAGCAATGTATCAAGTGTTTCACAATGGTAGTTGTCTCAAGTACAATGCCTCTTCAACTGGTCTAGCACTAGTATTTTGATACAGACTATAAGAAACATTGAATGACATAAAGGCGCTGTTACACTGGACAATGCTTGGTGCAACGTTTGCTATAGTTGCTTTAATTCCAGCTGATTTGTTTTGATCAGTTAAAACTTCATCTTTGATCTCGGTAAAATTAATAATAGAGAAAGTCCCACGTTGCAATCACGTGCATTGGATTGCAAATCACCGTCAGCTTTTATTTATTTATTTATTTATTTATTTATTTATTTATTTATTTATTTATTTATCTATTATTTTTTATAACCCCTTCAAGAGTATATTGGTCACGAGTGCCAAACGTTCATCAACTGATCGAGGTCTCAAAGTTCGGAAAGCCTTGAGCCGTGCCCTGACTTAGATACATTTACTAGATATCGTTTATTTTTTAGACGTTTCGGCTCGAAAATGGGGAAGAATTTTAACTTTTTTGCTAAGAAAGTCTGAAAACGGCTATGCGGGATTTTACAGACCGCATCTGAGAGACGTGAAGGGATATTAGAGGCCAGTTTATTTTGGTCTGATCTAGGGTCAGGGTTTGTAGAACAGGGCGGCAAAACCACACCAAAAATTCCCAAGAGTAAAACTGGGAAATATATTTTTAGTACAGTATTTACTGTTTTCTTTCTGTATTATTTATTTATTTATTTATTTATTTATTTATTTGTTTAAAGTTCTAGTATAGTATTTTACTGTTATAGAAGTATACCGCTTAACGATTAAAGATTAAAGTTGTTTTCATTTTACGCGCGAAAATGTCCTGTTAGAGAGCTGGGAGGGACAGAACTTTTACTTGTAGGTTCTCAACGGCGTCTTGGAAAAATGAACTCAGAAAGACAACTTAATCATATCTACACAACAGGCTGTTTTTGAGGTCTTCAATTTTGTGGAACGACTTTAACCATAATTGCATGGAAACATTGGGCAGAATATTAATAATTAATAAGTATACGAATGTATATAATTTAATACGTGGAAGTTTATTATATAGCCATTGTGTTTTCATTGAGCTGCGTGCAATCACATCGTATACCTTTTTTTTCGATTTCATAAACACAATTTCCTTTGAACTTTTTCAGGCTGTGATCAAAAAGAGACAGTACTGTGCCAGAGCCCGAGAGGTATGCAGCCCCTCGAAAGATGATTTCAACGACGACCCAGCTGTACCAGACGTCTAGCCAAGAAAACTGTAGAAACAGCCACCTTTGTCGACCCTTCTATTATCCCCCGGGAACGCACGTCTGGGTTAATAGAGGAATATTCTACGCTAGATGAAGTAACACTACCCAGATATATGAGTAATACCTGGAGTCTGATTCCATTGATGAATGTGATAGAACTATATGATACCTGGATGTATTAAAGGGATTACTGCTGTATAAGTTTCGTGTAACTGGTAACACCTCGGAAGCACTTTACGGTGTATCTAACATAACGTTATATCATCTAGTATGGAATGTTTTGCTTATTTTTTTTTTTTTGTCGTGCTTTCCTGGGAGATAAAAGTAGTGTCATCAAAAGTCGTCTGTCCTTTTGGGCTTAACGATCACAAGATATAAGAAGTTAAAACAAGTAACTAAACAGAGACAAATGCGGTAGTTTTGCCATATCTTTGAGCATGATTTGTAAACCTAATTGATGCAGATAGTTTCTCTATTTTGCCTTGTTAACGTAATAACATTTAGATTTTACAAAGCAATAAATTAACATCAACCAGCATTTTGCTTGGTTTGTTGTGTTAAGAGGCCTGGAGGGACAACACTATTGAGTACAATGTAAACGAAAGACCCTTGCTATAAACTTGGTAACCTAACCAGTTACATAAAACAACATTGAAATAAATAAATAAATAAATGAATAAATAAATAAATAAATAAATAAATAAATAAATAAATAAATAAATAAATAAATAAATAAATAAATAAATAAATAAATAATGTGACCCATATGATCATAGGATTGGAAACCATAGCCTACCGATGTAGGTGCATAGTTCTTACCAACTGAGTTGTCAGGCCTCTTGAACTCGGGGCTGGCTATTTCGCAACTTCATATTAAACCCGTATTCTTTCAAGACGTTGAAGTCTGACACCTTACCGGTTCTTATTCCCAGCTATTCAAAGTAAAGTAAAGTAATGTAGTTGTCAATAACACAGGGAGTACTTGCACAATCTCCCGAGCAAGAGGCTCATGATAAACTGCTTGAAGACAATCCAGATCGAATTGGAATTTGAAAATGTTGGTTTCTGAGGAGGGGGGAAAACCGGAGTACCCGGAGAGAAACCTCTCGGAGCAAGGAAGGACGAGAACCAACAACAATCTCAACCCACTTATGACGCCGAGTCTGGGAATCGAACTCGGGCCACATTGGTGAGAGGCGAGTGCTCTCACCGCTGCGTCATCCCAGCTTTCCCCTAACTCAATAAGTGGGTTTTCATCCTTTGTCCTCACCTCACGCATATCACTATATATTGCAAAACATTAACGCCGACTTTGAAGGGCTATGGCATTTGAACGTTTTTAGCAAACGCCATCAAACTTCGGGACTCCTTCAAATATCTACCTGGAAACATTTTGGTGAGATAGGTTAGTGTTCACCGAGTTTAATGTTACCATAACAACCGATATTTGACTGGCATATTTCGCAGAAAATGGAATATTTCTATTTCCAATGAAGAAACTTCATCTTTCTTACGGTAACTTTTATGTTTTCAGACCATTTTAGCCTTCTTCTACTGGTTCCAAAAACTCTAAGATGGCGGATCCAAGATGGCCGCCGTTTACACGCGTTTATACAAGATTCTAGTGCACGGCACAATCACAAATGTAATTTAGGTAAAAACAGAGTCAGAATTTCAGACCTTATATGGAATGGTATTATTTGAGTTTGCTTAGTCACCAGTTTCAAAGTAAAGATATTTTAGTTTTTTTTTTAGATTTTTTCAATTGGCTAACCTTATGTCATTTCCATTATGTTGAACAAAAATGTCATACTTTTTTTCTAGGTTCAAACTTTTTACAGTGAACTACTGTAAATTTGAATTTGTTTTTAATAACCAGGGCCCAGTTGCTCGAAGCATGGTTAGCGCTAACCCGGGTTAAATGCCATGACAACCTATAGTTTTTAATACCTCTTAAACAATGGTTAGCGCTAACCATGCTTCGAGCAACTCAGCCCAGAGTATCGGAAGTCATATTCTCGTCCTCTTTTGTTATAGTAAAAACTTGGCCTCCAAATTATTAGAACTGTATTCAGACTAACGTCAAAAAACTTGCCATGCCGATATCATTGGAACTGGTTTGTGTGGATTACACTGTGTCGAGTCTAATTCATCAAACGTGCGGTAAATTTTTGCTGCCCATGTTTTAAGAACGATGCAGTATTCGGCATCGAATGGAAAAAACTTACAGCCGTTTAACCTCCAAGTTCTGACCATGCAAAGGTGTTCCATGGATCCTTAGAGAGACCCTGGGAACAAGCTTGACTTTATTCTTTCATGGTAGATCGGTAATTTTTTTATGATGCTTACGTGGTTTTCGCAAGTTGCGCAAAATATTTGACAAACCGTACAAACGAATATTGTTGTCACGAACCAACTAGAGGAGAATAGAGAATGTTTAGGCTGGAATTAAATATATGATATTAATTATTAGTTACACTCAACATCACTCCAAATAAACATGTTGAATTCAGCTTAAATTTATTCGTATTTCTTCTTATTCAGGGCTCTATTTATTCCAGTTCATTACAGTTTATTACTGTCGCGTGAATTAACGTCGTTTCTTCTTGTCCAGTGATCGCCCGAATCTTGGCCACTCATGATGCGCCCCTTCTCCAGGCGCAACGAAAGGAAATCTGGCAAAACCCATATTTCCTGCAGGTGAAGATAAAAGAAATAGCACAAGTTTGCGTTTTTGCTTTTTCTTTGTTTTTGTTTATTTCTTTTTTCAATCTGTCTAATTTTTTTTAAACACTGTTAGACATTCCAACACGGTTGCCTCGAAAAGAAACTAAAAAAGATGTATGGAAAAAAGTTTGACAATATGGCTTTATAAAACATTTTAAACCGTATCAAAACTCGGTTGATTTTTCAAACAGCATGGGGCGTTTTAAAAGCTTTCGATAAATACAAACTCTCCAAATTTGTTCTTGATCTTCTTCTGAAAACTTCGGTTAAAGATAATGAAATCTCAACTGTCCGAATTTTTGAGTTGCGACTGTTTTCTTCATCGAAACATTCAGGGAAGGCATTAGAAAAACATCCTTAATACAATTTGGATTATTTTTATCCCTCAGATAACCACAGAGGTGTGCTAGGCATTTTCGAACTGGGCTCATTCCTGCTTATTCCACAGCTGAAATTAAAATTGAAAATTTCTCAAAATGATCATTATTTTTTCTTTTGCAATCTCGTGTTCACAGGAAACTGAACTTATGAAAGTAATAGCTGGGAAATTTAAAACCCATTTTGAGAAAGTATTCCTGAAACAAAATTTTAACTAAGCGTTTTTTTCCCCTGGTGTTTTTTTGTTTTGATTCCGGTGAACTTTCGCTAAATGTTAGTTATTAAATATTTGATAAAAAATTGTTCCATTATTCTCTGTGGTGTACCACGAGCCACGCTATCCTCTCCCGTTAATTCACTGTAATTTAATCATACAGTTCAAATAGTCAAATTAATCACTTACCGAATTGTCGTCTCATATTTTGACTTGGATCACGTTCCTCCACTTGAGCATAACCAGAAGCTAAGTTTCTCTTCCCGTTGTTTAAAGTGGCCACGAAGGCCCCAGTTTCCTTCATCTGGCTACAAAAAAGAACTAGAAAACACGTGAGCACGGCGAAGATTTCTGTCTTGGCCATTGCGTGAGTTGAAATGACTAGCCTGGCCTCTCCTATCGTTTTCACAAACCCGAAGCCTAAGCAAGCTTTATACTTTTTTAAGGAAATTTACACGTTCATTCAAATTAAATCCGTTATTAAAAGCATAATTACTTACTTTAATTTGCAGCTTGGCGAGAAATAAAAAGCCATGGTAATTTTATAAGTAGGAGAGAAAATCGGATGAAAAAATGTCAATTCTTACCATGGTGCAAAAATGTACCCACAAATCGGCTGATATATTTTCAACCATTTTGTTAAGGTTTTATCTTGCCGGGTTTGAATATTTAGTCAACAAAAATAAATCGGTTAACACTCAATATAAATTAACATATGTAGTTCGCAAAAGTTGTAGGTTACATCACCTTAGCTGAAAGAATATATGGGTCTGTTTGAATTGTCGTTATAAACAACTAAACCTCATCTTTGTTCAAATATCGTTTCAAACCAGCGATTCTTATACGTGCTCTTGGAGAGCTTGAATCTTCTCTAATTTTTTAATCATATATTATAAACTAAACCGACTACATTTCAAAACTATAGCTCAACCTCGCATTGCAATTCTCATGTGCTCTCCGAGAGCCTGAATATGCCTGAGTTTCATCGATGGGAAGGAGCGTTCAAACTCCTTTCCCTCCTCAGTGATATTCTTAGACCCGCTTCCCTATAACATTGTTTATGAGAACCAGTATTTCTGTTTTTGCCCTTGGACGGCTGAAGCTCACTTGAATCGATCTAAATTTAGGAATCTACTCTTCCTCGGCACGAAGAAATGATATTTCAAAGCAGCGGCTTTTTTTTCTTCTAATTTTCTGAGTGTTTCCCTGTAGAATAAATCTAGTTTGCTGTTATTTTATAGTGCTAACGAGTTTCTTTTCCGATCATTCTCAGTCGTGTCCCATCCCACTGAATCACGACGGGTTTAACTTTAGTGAGAACCTTTTTTTCTGGTGGCCAATGTTTGTTGATGAACGTTGTATTCAATTGTTGTTATCCTTTTAATTGCTGAAAATAAGACAAAATTCTCAGGATAGAGAAAGGTGATTCTGACTAGCGGAGTATGCCAATAGTGAGCTTTTTCATTTTAGCGGAAAGCTGACACACTGGCAGACGTGAAGGTGATAAAACCTAACCCACTGCCAACATAACAACTGTTAGCTTCTTCACCAAATACACGGCTTCGATATTTGTTCATAAATATCATAAAATAATGACCTCGTGGAAATATTTTTGTGATCGTTTCTTTTTAAAGTGATCGATAAATCTATTTGCGTAAAAAATGTAAAAAAAAAAAAGAAGAAACAAAACAAAACAAAACAAAACAAAAAGAGCGGTCCACGTCAATATTTACTCGCTATATGATCTAAAAAGTTCAATGAACTTGAAGTAATGCCGGAATCTGTTTGAATTCTCGTTGTTTCACCATGCGTTCGTTTATAAATAAGATATGATAACAAACTTGTGCGAAATGGGGCCATTTCTTTATGTAATAATGCGGCGTAGGCCGGTTTTTCTGTGTTTGTTACTTCATTTAAACTCGACATTTTACCCCATAAAATAACGATTTTCTAAAGAGCATTTTCCGCTCGTTTCTTTCCGCGACTGATCATTTATTATTGCTGTTAGAGTTGCTGTTGTTGCCTGTTTGTTTGTTTGTTTTTTTCATTGACAATCAGCATTGAAGAAGCTGCAGTTTATTTGAGCCCAACAGTTTAGTTTGAGGTTTTGGACCATAACTCGATTTAATTAATCCAGAAATCGTTGTCACGACCAGCACTGAAAAATAAATATTTAAAGTTCAGTTATTCCGTCTAAAAGGGGAGAAATCTGTTATTATAATAATCTTCCTTCTCAGACTTACTTAAACAATAAAATAATACAGCAAAAAAAGAAAAAGGAAATTTAAATTCAGTCGTGCCACGGCCAATACAGGTGAAGATCTTAATAAGAAGTTAAGGTCTTAACGTCTTAACGCCTATTTAAATTGTATAGCAAACTTTTAATGAAAACTCAGAACAGGCGAGATAATACATGTAGTCAGAGGCAGACATCTAAAATTTGTTTTTAAAAAAAGCTCACCTATTACTTGATATTTCTGCACGTTTTAAGTTTTCTATTTTTAACAAATTTCTTGACCTCAATGAGAAAAACAGATCCCACAAACATTTAAGGCTTTGATGAGTAGCAAAGTTTTATGCCTTTGACTTGAGTTAAGTTAAGTTAAGTTAAGTTAAACTAAAGGCACTGACCCCGTTAATAAAAAGTTTAATTATTTATGAGATATAGTTGTTCAGCTCTTACATTTGAATGTAATGCAAGAAATATTCAAAAAGAAGTTAATTAAAAAAAAGGGAAAAGGTTCCATAATTTCCCGAAAATTCACATTTATAATAAACCCCTCTCAGAATATTTATGTTAAATGGCTCTGCCATTTACCTCAACATTTTTTCCAAAAGCAATCTTTTCAGCCAGGGCTGTTAAAGAAAATAAGAAAGCAACGTGCTATACATACCTACAAATACAATAGGCAAATATTTTAATTAAATAAAAGTGACCCTTTTATCTAGCTGGCTTAACGGTAACTTTAAGTGTTAAGATAAACCACTTTTATCCCACACTACATATATACTGCAACTATTGGACCTCTCTTGTCAATTTATCTCTTAGCAAATCCAATTCTTTGGTAACATGTCAGACCGGCGAATTAATCTATTGTTTTCGATTCTTAACAGCGGTGCTTCTTTTTTATATCGTGGGACTTAGTTTCCGTAACGAAGAAGATGTCAAAAGGAAAATGTTTTAATTCGCCAGAGATTTGTAGGATTAGATTTGGACACCCTGATACAATGCACAAACTTAATTAAACGGCTAGTTTTCAGAATAATTTAATGAACGATGAAGCCTTGAGTTCATACACCCTTTTTGGGAACTATGAAAAATTGCTTTGTTCCCCGGCAGGTTTGAAACGTTGTGTCTCTTTGCCAAAGCAAATAAGTAAACAAACAAACAAACAAACAAACAAACAAACAAACAAACAAACAAACAGACAAGCAAAGCGCTAAGCTGAACACAAAAAAAAAATACCACACGAAGAGCCGGATATATACATTATCCACCTCAAACCCCATACACGACGTGGTAGCAATTAGAATAACATAGCAGACTTAAATGAATGTAATATATTTTGAACTGCGGATGAAAGACCAAATAGAAGAAAGATCCTCGCTGTTAGTACACAACTTAAGCAGTTTCCTAAAGAAAGCCTGAAAAAAATTCAGGCTTGAACGGGATTCGAACCCATGATCTCTGCGATGATGGTGCAGAAAAAAGAATCATCTATCCTTGGGCTTTAATATCACGTGACAAATTAGGGCTGTGTACAACAAAAAATAAATGTATTATGGACATCGTTATATACTAAATTTGTTTAAACACAGACCCAGCTGGTCAATTGGCTTTACGGTTAGAGACTGCAACTGAATATTTATGCCTAGAAAGCCAAACAAACATAGAATTTTAAGGGCAAGGGAATACTGATGTTTTAAAATTTTATTTTAAATGATATTAATTAAGCAAGCCGCTGGGTGGGCGGCAAGTTAGGCGGAATAATGTGGATTAAGCCAAGGCAATCGGACAGTTAAATGTAATTTCATTAAATTAAAAAAAATCCTCATCTTTTGGCCTCCGGCTCGTCACTTGATAAGCACCTGCAGCTAACTGGATAAACGTTTTAAAAGAATCGAGGTTTTAAAACATAATAACGTAGCTCTCCGTGTTGGCGTGGAAAAAACCACTAGTGACTAAAATTGGTGCCTTAATCGACCATGGACACGAAATTTTTGGTACTGATGTTTAGTCTTCTGTTTCTTCCACTGGCGATGTCATTTTTGTATTCTCAAGCCAAAGGAAAACGTGACATAAATCAACATGCTAAACAGGTATATTAAATGTGGGTCCTTGCCATTTGTATGCTAGCTGCGGATAATGTGAACATCGATTAACTGAAAAAGAGAACGAACGCTAAGATGAGAAAAGTATTGTGTTCAATACATTTTATTTCAAAGATCACAAAGTTTTCTACGACTGTCTCAGAAGTTAGATCTACCTCGTGTCTACAGTCTAGCAACGGCAGGTGTAGAAGTTAGTGCTTAGTTACTTTTTATTTCATTGATAGACCCTAGCTCAAAATTTGGAACAAGCTTGTACGGTATACTGTATTAAACAACAACGATAAATAGCTTATTTTTTATGGCCATGCTTAAGAAGTTCGTCCACAGTCTCAAACGTAAGGATCTTTTTGTCATAAAAAAGCAGAAATAGCTTTCATTTAAATGATGGGTCGAACTTAAGAAATTAGACTAAAAAAATGGACATCAGGAAAGTATGTGGTTAAACTAGCATGTACGTCCGATTTTGTTGATACGTCAAGTAAAATTGCAATCAACTGAAACAAAACTGTTTGGAAAACGTTTTCGAGGTTTTTATTATTAGTTTCTACTCAAAATATTAGATGGTTTTTTTTTACTTCATGAAGGTACCACTCAATTTCATTAGCGCTTGTATTTCACAGTCGCTCGCTAAATTTGACGACTTTAATTAAAGAAAAAGTCCATCAAGACGACTTCAAGATTTTTATTCAAATGTCAAATTTATGGTGTTATAGTTATAGTTAGATATACAGAAAGGGAAAGAGCGGGTTATGCAATCCAATGAGGAAAAAGTAGCTTATAAAACTAGCATTTAATTTTTAACAACTTTCTTTTCGTCTTTCATGTTATTCTCAGGCATTCATATTTTAGCTCAGTTCCCTAATGTTTTGTTCAATTGATTTAAATAACACATTTTTAGCGCAATTTGCCTGAAGAAAGGACCTATCGTACTTTTTCTTAAAACTGTAAAATAGCAATTATCTTCGCTAAAAGTCAATATTTTTTGAGTCTTACCTAAGATATATTTTGGTTCATTTATTTTAAATCTAAATTATTCTCGGGCTTAAAATGCTTAGGTATTATCAAGAAAAATCGCTCTTCTGAAATTAGCTTCTTTTTATCTGGAAATCGTTAGCTCAAGATAAGCCATACATAGGGCACCGCGGATACAGAGCCTGTTAATTTTTGATATTTTGTTTAATCTCATCAGATTAACGCTTGGCGGAAGAAGGCATAACGGATGCTATTAAAATTAAATAAGCTTAGTTCGTCTTTTCTTAATTTACATGAAAAAGTTGGAAAAGAAAAGTATATTCACGCTGTTTTAACCTATTAATTCAAGACTTTGTGTTTGCCTTCTTTCAATCTTACTCAACTACCATTTTTCAAAATTGGTTGAGAAATTTAGTCACTTTTTTTGAGTTAAGTAATTTTAATTAAAATAGAAATAATATTCTGTTACCTACAAATCTCCAACATGAATTAAAATGCTATTTTTTTTATTTTATTTGTTTTTTACTGAAGAACGAGCCATGTATCAGTCGCAACAGAACTGTTAGTTATTTTTATTTGTTTATTTGTTTATTGGAAATGTTTTTAATTTTAATTGTGTTTTGTTTATATCATTGCCTAAACTAGCTTACAGCTATCTCGGCAGTATTTTTAGCTACGCGCACTAGCCACGTTAAACAAAATTGTTGGTGTTGCTGTTAATGTTTTTGAACTTTTCACTAAAAGACTTATTTTTTTAAAAAAGAACTTTCATTAAAACGAATTAAAAAGTCTGATTTCAGTTTCACCAAAATAAAACTTACGCAGAATTATATTTATTCGCCTGTCTGTGTGAATGTTTCAAAGATCGTTCTTTAGTTTATTTTTCATGTTTTTTTCTTTACATTTATTGTTCATGAATATATCTAAAGTTCCGTTTCTTTACTCTCAAGTTTCAAAGGCTTTTCTTTTCTTTTTATTCCTTTTCTTTTTCTTTTTTGTAAGCAATTAAAATTTTAGCTGTGACAGTGCGACGTAGCGCGCGTAAACTGTTCGCAAACCAACTTAAAATAAAAATTAAACACGTTATTCACCGGCCTAGTCGGTCCGTAATGCCCTTGGTCTTGAGTACCTCAGCACAGTTTTTCTCTATACAGACCTCTCAGCCGGTGAATAATATATAGACTTTGAGAATCATGCAGGACGAAAGTTTTGTTCGTTCCCTTCTCCTGACACTTTCTTGCTTCGATGTGGTATACACCTACATTTGTGGCGAGTTATCAAAAGTGAACAATATTTCAGTTTGTGGAAGTTCACTTTGATTACCGAAGTTTGCGGCAAAGAAAAAAAAATGAACGGAAAACTGCATGAAAAACTTTCAAACATCTATACGGTTTTAAGCACAGGTACTACCGTTAAACCTCTCTTAGACTTGCAAGCTGTGAATATTTGACCACACCAAATTTTACAGAAAATATTTTATAGTATGTCCCACACAAAAAAACTGATTTTGCGGAATATTGGACGCTTCTAAAATGGCGATCACAGGGCATGAAAACCATTGATGGTTGCATATGTAAGCCTGCCATGATCACCTGTCTGTCGTTATCTTGGCATTTTTTTTTTGCTAATCGTTTCTTTCTGTTTTAGAGACTAACAGATGAAGAATTTAAACAACTTTATCAGTTAGCGGAAAGGCAATTCCAAAGAAAACGGCAATACATATTCTTGGCGAATAAAAGTACAAAAAGGAAGGCAACATTTTCAGACAATTCAAAGGAAAATCGACAACAAAGATGAAACCAGAAAGAACAAGGAATGGGACTCTACGACGTTCCTAAGGAAACCAAAAAAGCGCTTGAGTGGAGCTGCGTTTGATGAAATCTGTCTAATTTAAACGATTCTCTGTCAATTATTGTTAAGTATTGTTTGATATTCAGTTAAAATAAACAGATTTGAACTTTTCAATTCAAAAATCAAATATATTAAGTAAAATATTCTATTTTTGTTACGATTTCTGATCGGAATAAAACGTGGATCAGGGTGGTATTGCAAGTTCAATGCTCCTTATTTTATATTAATTTCATAACTATGAGATACCGATTTCATAACAATGAAAATAGTTAAACGGTTCACAGATTATCACGTATCCAAACAAATAAAGTTGATGGCAATTATCTAGAGTAAAACGAGACCACGCTAAACATGGTGAGGAAGGCCCCAAGCCTCAATAAATGAGAAGCCATTCGGTGCAATTTTGCGGTACACATTCAGCTGTTTCGACAAAGGTTGTCCAATAAAAAGCGTAAAAGCGTACGCGACAATGTCGAAAGGTAGAATCCATAATGCCTCGACCGTTCAGCGAAGACTTGAGATGGCGGGCAATATGGATTCTGAGGTTTTATTGAAATTTATTGGGTATTTCCCAGACTACCTTTCGGTATTGGCGCGTACATTCTTACGCTTTTTGTGGACAACCTTAGTCGAAACAGCAGTATATACAATACAATACAAAACAATACAATACAATATTTCACATTTCATTAAAATACTTTGGCGTTTGATCTGAAGTTGAACTGCGAGAATCTTCTGGCTGGGAAAAGTGAAGCTGAGTGCTTGTCTGATTGCAATAATTTTGCTATGTATCATTTATATATAACTAGCTATTGAAGGTAAAAATTAAATTCAATTGGTCAGCGCCTAACGATTATGCGTACACAAGGCATTACTGAATTTCATGAGAAGATCTATGTATAATTAACAATTATTTCACGCTGGATATAAGATGACCGAGATAGCCAACGAACGCTTAGCGCCGAGCTGACTATAATCATTCCATATCCAACAAGCGCGAGTGGAAAAGTTGTTTTCTAAAATCAACTAAAAAATACTGCTACTTACTACGCCTTTCAATAATATGGGGACTCTGAAGTTCAAAATTTCAATCAACCGTTACGCTTTTCCCTGCCGTCAATCACCGCAGCGGACCTCTTAGAAAACAAAACGTTTGGCTGAACAGGGTCAAAAGGTCATGTTCGTGCCCAGTGATTGGCGGATTTCGATCCACTTTATTGGTTTCTCTATTTTTCTGGTCAGTTGCTTGTCGCCGTAATTATGATTGACGGCAGTAAAACACGCAAATCGCAGTAAATATTTCGATTCCATTTTGCAAGGAAGATTAGAAGATTCAGGCCAATACACAACGCGTAGAGTTCGCAAGAGTTCGACGTAGAAAGAACGCAGTCCTAATTGCGGCTGGGGTCGAGATTGAGATGCGTATCTGGCACACCCCACAGATTTTGCAGGGGCGGACGACATCATCACCAACTTGGCAAAGGGGAATCGAGACGACTATCGAACGCAATCCCAAATGTTTGATTATTACTAGTTTGATAATAATTATATCCCGCCCTGTCTTCAATAAGCGCCCTATCTTGAACTTCGAAAATTAGAACAGAAAACAGTATACCGAATTATTACGGTGAGCGTAATTTACACGCTCTTTAATTGGCCTGTCTCCCAACCCTTCCCCCCCCCCCCACCCCCCTATACAACCCACTCCCCCCCCCCCCTCCCAACCTAAAATTTCGCAAGGGATGACTAATTGAATGCTTGGTTACTGAACCGTGGTTTTATATAGTAGATCCCGTGAAGCTCACCACAGTATATCTGTCTGCTGGATTTCCTACAGATACATAGACTACTGCTAGTCTTTCACTGTCGTGGATGGTAGAGCAGACGAACACCCTAGTGCGTCATGGCGTCTCCTTTTCGTGCGTTCTCGAGTGTTTGCCCGCTCTGCTATCCCTAAAAGGAATATGATACTTCTTGTAGCCAAATAGTTATGTAAAGGTCGGCACTCACGAGGGGACTAGTCGCAGTAGGTTTACACGATGGGACGAGTCGCGGGGAAAAGTCCTTTGGTTGGTTTACACGCGGGGACATGTTATACATCGAAATAACAAAATTTGTGCCGTTTTCACTGAAATTCAGGAAAGCGTAGAGACGAAAAAGGATTGGTCCTAAACAGTGAAACCGAAGTTACAAAATTAACGGCAAAACGTCGAAATACACGTACAAGTCAAAACAGAACAGGACACTGCCGATCTATAAAATTATTCAGTTATATGTTTACAATGTGGAAAGTGTTTTTTGTTTTCTTCTAGAGTTCAGTGTACAACTGATCCAGAACCGAAAACAAACAAACAAACAAACAAACAAACAAACAAACAAACAAAAAAACAAAAAAAACAAAACAAAACAAAAACAAAAAAAAAAACCAGCTATACAAACAGGGCCTTTAATACAAACAAATTCAAGATTTATTCTCCAGGCTACGTCGATTAAAATTTTAACCTCACAATCGGCCGCCATCTGTAAAAAGAGTTCGTAAGCGGTTATGGGACCTAAAATACTGATCATCGATTGGTTTATTTTCATTTGGTCGCAGGGACTTGTCCCACGAACAGTTCACACGTGGGACGAGCACAATTTGAGGGGACAACTCCCGGGGACAAGTTCCACGAATTCAAACCATGTTTGAATTCGTAGTACAAGTCGCAGAGACCAAATTCTGGTCCCTGTGACTAAATTTATGGATGAAAATGGGTAGTTCACACGAAAGGACTTATTACCCGGGACTAGACCCTTCGTGTGTGCCGACCTAAACTGTAATTTGCGCGAGTGAACGTGTTTATGTTCGGTGAACAATTTGTCCTGATTAAAATAAGCTTTTCAAAATCTTTAGTACTACTGTAGAATTTGCTCAGTTTTGCGAATAAGACATTAAACTCGACCCAAGCCCTCGGGTGATGTAAAAAGTACATGCTTTTTCAACGGAACATTTTAATAGGCAGCTGGACAGTTTTCATCGAACAAAGTCCTGTTTTTACTTCCAAAGCTGGCCGATAACATAATTTTAATCTGCGTTGTTACGTTTCTTGCAAAAAACTGTCAAGACTACCGCTATATATACATAGGATCAATAGAGATTAAACCACTTGAAATATTATCTGAAGTATTCTTCCTCTAGCGGCATTTCATTTTGCGCTGTGAGCACGCGATCTTAGTAAATCCTCTCAGAATGCGTTTCAATCCCGTGAGCGGCCCATGATTGGCCACAATTTTTAGATCACAGGTGTGTATCGGCGCAATCAAAGTACTCGTGCTGATTACAATTGCCATGAACGAAAAATAAAATTTAGTAAAATGTTTTAGGATAAAACTTAAATTATTTTCACAATGAAAAGTTCACTGATTGTCACATTGATATTAAAAGCCAGTAGAAATAGCGAGGTTTCGAGTTAAAGAGAGCAGGGAAAAAACAAATAATATTGTAGCAGGGACTTTTGGGGCATTTTAGCTCAGTGGCTAAGCGAGAGGTGCCCTGCTTCCTACCGGGATCTTTTACATCAAGTGGACCAGATCTTCTTCACAGGAACATAGCGTTTATTGTAGATCTTGACTCATTGTCTTACAGGCAGAACTCAAAAGCTTTTACTGAAGAACATTTGTCATATAAGACCCGTACCCAATAGTATTTCGACAACTCAATTTCACTTGCGTAAGCTTAGCAAATGGGGGAAATTCTAAAGAAATTACTTTTCGCGCCTTTACAAACTGAAGCTCGTTTCTTATTCGAAAAAACAGCAGGTGTTCAACACCTACGTGTTTTACTTGACGGCTACAAAGGCTCCGATATTTCCTAAACTGAGTGAAATCTATTTTACTGAAAAATGTCCCGTAACAATATAGATATACCGTTGCAGTTTTGAGAAATGACAAGAGACGTCGTATTCACCGGTACTCTTCTTTTTCTTTCCCACTCCCATTACGAAGAGTATTGCATCGTTCTAAAAGAGATGAGGAAAAAGTGAATGCAGTTTCTGGGTTCTAAAACGCATCTCAGTTTAGCTCATTCTCAACGCCATGCAGGGCCCAGTTATTCAAAGCCGATTAAGCCAATCCTTGATTAACGTAACCCTCAGGTTTGACTTAGACTTTTCTTTACCTTTAGCTTGAATGAAATCAGCTTCTAAAACCACTTTTAACGAGCGAAATGAAAACCTCGATTAACTTTGAAACGCAGATTTGTGTTAATCGGCTTTCGAACAACCTGTCCTAGAAACCACATGTCTATACATTACTATTGATAAGATCCTCCTTTCAGGAATATGAAAAGCAAATTCAATTCTGCAATCATTTCCGTGGAGAAACGGAAAGCTACATATCAGGCAAAAGGGGAAACAGTATTACTCTTGATAACAGTTTCGGAAGTATTGTTTGTCAATTCAGTTTTTCCTAGAGCCGCACGAACAGTAGCCGTAATCATGAACTTGTTGTCGAAGCCAACTGTTTCTTAATGCAAAAATTCAAACACATTTTGCGTTTGGGAGACAAATTTTGTCTACGTAACCTATGGTGGTTTTTGAATGCATTTAAATTCATAAATGTTTTCATGACTGCTTTTGTTAATTTCCGATAGTCTTAGCCTTTTGACATTGAGAGTGATATAATAGCTATAAAATAGGATTTTCACTTCCGATTAATCCTCTGAGTTCGGCAAACAATTTAAGGTTATTAGATCGTACTTTATTGCTGTGTCGTTTGTTGGAACGACCACTGCGACAACTTTCACGTGACCTTCGTAACTTTTCAGTAATTTTTCCCGGCTTTTTTTTTTTTATCAAAATTCTTTCTCCGTTACTACTAGCATATCATTGCCCACTTTTTGTCCACTCCAATCAATTGAACCCCTGGAACATGTTAAATTGTTTGACCAGTTCTTTGAAGCAGATATAAGCGTTAGAACAGTCAGTCCGAACAATAACCGTCGTTCTTCTTTTCATACAAACAAGTGTTCCCAAGCCACTTCTTCTCGAGATGTTTGAATTAATGTTCATCATTCAATACTCAGTATTGTTGATAATTTGTAGTAATGTCACTTGAAGAAATGTTAATGATCCTCGCACAACCTGCATGGGAGAGGCTGGAAGGAGCGGGGCGGGGGTGGTGGGGGGGGGGGGAATAATTACGATTGTCTCCTCCCCAACACCTAGTACTACTCCACTATAATGACCAAAGCATGAGAGAAGACATAAGAATTCTATTTGCAGACAATTATAATTTATATTTCTAGAAACGAATGTTTAACCCATGCCTTTGCAATGATAGGTTTAATCTTTCCGCTCAAATCAAAACAAACAGTTTATGGTATTTTTGTGAATCATCTAGCTCTTTCGCCGAACTTTCGAAGAGAAATGATTTGTAAGAGGGGGAATATTACTGCAGATACCATGATCACCCAACTGAAAATAACCGTTCACATCATACGCTTTCTGTCAACGGACCCGTTTGTTTCTAATTTGACTTGTGATCTCCGGTAAACTTGGCGAAACAGGTTCACGGTCCAAACGATCTGGACGGACCATGAAAACGGTTTACCCTCTGATGAATATAGTAAAATATCAAAGTCCCCTCAATGAGATGGTCGTCACGATCCGTGCTGGGCTGCTCTCTGGGTCCGTGTGTAAGGTTTACGGTCCGAATGAACCTGTACAGACCGTGAAAACGATTCACCTTCTGAGTGAAATATTTTGCCTGAACGTGAGTGGATATCCACCCATAAACTTTAAAAATTCGCAGAATAATTGCGTTACGTCCATTTCTTTCCAAGTTTGGAGTATATGATTTTCATTTATTAAGCCAATATTACATACTAAGTTTGGACGATGATACTTCAATATGAAATAAAAAACTGACTTTTGCGTTTTCACATCTTTTGGTGAAAAATGGCTTCGGATTCGGGAAGGTCGCTGGTCGATTTTATTCCCGCAGGTGATGTGTTAGAAAAGATATTTTGGTAACGAAACCTCTGTTGAAGGGATGTATAATGATAAAAGAAGCAATGTAGACCGGCAGCTAGAAAACTAGAGTGAGGAATCGAGGTAAGCGCTAAACACAAGCCTTCGCGTCTGTTCGCGAAGCACATGATTTTGAAATGGGACGATATACTCCTCAGGTTCGCTTTTTTTGCGTTTGATATCTCGTCTAGTCCTTGAATATTGATCATGAATTCGTCTCTGTTGGCAAAAAGCTCAATGGTTTTTGCTCAAAGCATCTTTTGAGCGATGCGATATAAGGTATTTGCCCAAGAGAAATAGGTCCCGTAATGTAATTCGATCAGCTGTTACGTTCCCAAGGAGAAATGCATTTCTTGATTGTTTTGATGCGATTGCATGGGCAAAAAATCATAACTAACTTTAGACTTTTCTTTAATATTTTCCCGCCAAATTTTCAGGAAATGTTGCTGACACGAGAATCAATTTCTTTTTCAAATTAAGATGTACAATTACATATCACTGAGATATTGTAGGCCATATTGCTGTAAATAGCTTTCGAGATATATAATCATTCGATGTCGTAAATTTTGCCTGTGTTTTGCTTCACCCACCTTGTCTGAAGTAGGGGAGTTATCGAAGACACAACCTATGTCATGAACAACACCGACAAATTGAAATTGAAATTTTGTTTGCTTTAAAATTTGACACAGAAATATTCAGCTAACAAGAGTGAGCATTGCTAGATAGACAAAAGAAGTGAGGTTTGATTCTAATTTTCATTTCAGTTTTAACTGCTAAATAGAGGGGTGGCGATGCAATAAAGACACTATCCTCTGAGGTTGAGGAAGGAGGGTGCAGGCAGAGACCACCATATATTTTGTGTTTTGGTGCTTCCTGTTCGAGTACAGTAGTGTTGAACACTTCCCATGTGAGGTAGAATTTACGGACCGTCAACCCCTTCTTATGGTCCGTGTGTCAAGTTTATGGGCCAAGCGAACGTACCGTCAAAAACGGTTCAGTCCTCTAAGAAAAAATAAATATATTTAGCCAAGCCGAAAGGCCGAGCTCCATTTTTTTCATAGCATTTATAGAATTCTGCTTATCGTTTGAACGTAATAACCTTACAAGTTCCTCAGGTTTCCTCATCCATTCGGCAGTTACATATATTTTTAGTGCATTAAGTTTCGTGTCTCTTACAAGAAACAGCAATAGATTATTTGTGCCAAAGCCAAAAACTTGCCGCTTCGGATTGATATTTGTTTGGCTAAGAAACTGAAATCAGTCATGACGACCAAGTGCTTTCACCTTGCTACTTCTTCTTACAACGAATACTAACCGAGCATTACAGTGTCGCTTTGATGCGGGAAAGGAGCAGGTCAAATTCAGCGAAAGAAATCCCTTTGTAGTTTCCTCTTTGGATCCATTTTCTATCTATCTATTTTCGCAGATTTTCGCGGATTTTTAAGCGGTAGGGAGCTTCACAGCGCAGGTGACATTAATTGATGCTTAATATAAAGTTTTATCGTTTTTAATTTGCTCCTGATTTAAACTTGTATTCTCCCTTCATTACATATTGCTCTTACTGAAATCAAAAAAGGGGGAACATAGGGAAATCACTCTGTTGCTTGGCAGAGATCTTTAAGTGTGCGAGTTACAAGTGAATGAGAGCCGTGCCTTGCGAACGAAACTGCCCCGAAACAAAATGTTCAAAAATTAGTTTCTCCACGAATCTATCGAAATGATTGAAGTATATTTGTAAAGCTTGATCATGAATTAGGCCATTTCACGTTGTTGTTTTGAGGACGACGACAAAGAAATGTACCAAAATTTAAAATACACGTGCGGAACGATTGTTTTTGTTCATTGTTCATTTGAAGTCATTGTTGCTGCCGTGGTCGTTGCTTAATAGGGTTCCTTGACATATTTGGCGCCAGGATAAAAATGTTTGAAAAATCATAACTTTACTAAAATTTTAATACTTCAACGCTTGGCTGTGGCCCAAAATATTTGAGCGTTTTTAAAAACTTATGCGTTTTTCTACAGTCCAAGCGCATGGAAGCAGAGTGGCGCAAAAGCATTAATTGCATGTACACTCCAAAACAAAATGTTAAAAAAATAATTTCTCTGCGAATATTGGTGGTATCGAAACGTCTAAAGTATCTGTGTAAAGCTTGAAACAAGTAACATAGAGAAAATTTATCGATGTTTGCCTGGAAGAAAGCATTTTCGTTTACAAAGGATTTGTAAATGGACTTCAAATAACACATCATGAGAATATTTTTTGCGAGAGCAAGTTAGCGCGGGCCCGAGGAAAAATTTTTGGAAATTAAAAACTGTGCCAATTCTGCTCCTATAGTTATGATTCTAGTCTCTAAATAAACGTTAAGAAAAGTAGAATGCAGAAAAATACTCTTTGGTGTTTGTTAGAATTATTTCAGAGCTTTGAAACTTGTGTGTGTTTAGAAAACACACGAAAAAACACGCCCACGAAACAAATTTTTCAAAAATTAACTTCTCCTCGAATATTGTTGGTATCGAAAGCGATTAAAGTGTCTATGTAAAGCTATTTGAGAGTCCCGAAAGTTAACATAACTGATCAAGAACGGGTGATATAGGCAAATGTGAGACTTATTTGAACTTACTTTTCCGGCCGGCCTGCTCTACAACTTGCAATCCGTCGCTCTCTCACGTTTCTCTCTCACGCATTTTTGTCTCCTTTCTCTCTCTCTATCTTTCTTTTCTTTCCACGTTTGTCGCCACACAAGTATCCAACGAATACATGCATATATTGACTTTGTATTTTGTGTTCTTTAGCATTTCTGTTGTTTTTTGAAACGCATCGCACGTTGTAACTTTCCGCCGAACAAACACGGGTGCATTAGCATTGTGGGATTGCGTACGGACGGACGGTCGGAAGGACAAAAGTGACGTCCTAACCAAACCAAAATTTCTCGCATCCACAGGTTACCGAAATATCTTAGCTATAAGTCTATTTAGTGAGATACAATTTGCGAATTATCAACTCCTTCGTCCGGCCCGTGCATTTGTCAAGTTCAGTTCGTTCATACCGTCGAAACGACTCACCCCTTTAAGAAACACTGCACACTGAAATATTATAAGTCACCTTAATGAGATGCATCTTACGGACCCTCACCTCTTTCTTACGATCCGTGTGTGGAGTTCACAATGCAAATAAAACAACGGACCGGAACCGTAGTTTCACAAACCGTTACAGTGTGAGTGCTTTGGTTTTGACAACGCCGATTTCGATATATATCGATATGTAAACTCCAACTTGGCTACGAGGCCTAGCGCAGTAAAATTACATAAAATACGTTGATATTCATAGATAAGTAGGGTAGGGAAGGCAAGTTAGAATCTTGATATCTTGAATTTGTAAGGAAATGAATGGTAACCTCAATCCAAAGTTTGACTTATTAAATTCCTGGTATTTTTTTTTAATAAAACAAAAACCTATTCCATTCAGGACAGATTCAGTACTTTACTTTCACACATGCTAAGCCTAGAGTCACAATGAACCATTCTTGCCCCATCTGACAATTAGTTTTGAGCGCAATTGTGAAATTATCAAACACGTGACCATCACTCTTACGTCTTAACGGGCCCTAGTCAGCCACACCTTTGTTTTTGTTTTTATGCGAGAGTTTGGCTATTATATTTTTTCGGAGCATGTCGACATGAACGAAATTACTGTGAAACTACTAAAGATAATGAAACCTACTTTCAGGAACACGACTTACAGCAAAGCAATAAGATTTCGCTTTCGATGGCATCGAAAATGGCGGAGCTTGACTAGGGTCCTTTAAGGAATCTAAGGTCGCTGTAATACCCTCATTACAAAACTTATGGCCATATTGGGGTATTTAGAAAACATTGATTTCAAAGATAGGTAGTTTTAAATTCCCGAGGGGTCTTACGTAAAGAATAAGCCATGTCTTAACATGCTTGAGTAAACTAAAAAAAAAAAAACTGTCGTCAAAGAGTGTAAAATATGTGCACAAAATTCTAAATATTTCTTGAACATTTCTCCACGTTCATTGAAACTATGGATAGAAATGAGCTAACAATTATTGTTCCTTAAAAGCTTGTTTTGCTTTGTTTTGTTCAGGTCATATGACAAACTGAACTTTCCCACGTTTGAATAAATTGAACTGAAAATGATCCTTCAACTTAAGGTAACCTGTTGTACCTCGAACAACTAAAATTATAATTCGAAAATTTAGTGTTCCTGAAGTGCAATGAGCTATTAAAATCAAGAGATTCAATCAGATAGTCAGGGAACTTCAAGCTGTGTCGTATTGAAAAATATAGAAATTGGTAAGAACAACCGCCATCTTGAATTTCTCAATTTCAGAATTAATTAACAAAAAGAAAAGTCAATAAAGAAGGGCTAACATGGTATAAAAATAACAAAGTTGCGACGATAAACTTAATAAGCATGATTTCCAGAAGCTGCAAATGTTACGATAGCCGAGAGAGCAAGAAAATACGGAAAACAGAAAACAGTTTTAAACTGACGACCTTGGCCGTAGTTTCTTCGTGAATACGGTTTTAAATTACTCCACATGGTGTTGTGTAACTTAATAAGCATTAATATCGACACAGGTGGTTTATCTGTTGCACTTCCTTAACTCAAAACAAAGCGATTTGTTCTGCTGGTTATGTCAACGAGTGATTCAACCGCACCGACACGTTTTAGGAGCCGATTCGCGCCAAGACAAACTCAGTGAACTAGCCTGCTTTCGATTCAGCAAGGAAGAACTCAAGAATGGATTCGACACGCCTCGTCGTCTTTCTAAGTTTGTGGCTGATTCTCAACAGCGTTCTGTTCAACCAAGTGGAATCCTTTGAAGGAAGACCAAGGAGACGTAGATGCAAAAAAGGCCGTGGTAAAAGGGCAGATTACATTGCATTTCCTTCAAACGTGAGCGAAGACCTTGGAGTAGCTTCTGCTCGGGTAAGTAACTGGTTTGTTGTTGCTGTTGTTGTTATTGTTGTTGTTTATTAAATAACGAGAAACTTCTTCTTTAAAACTGACTGATGTCCTTACACCAGTAGAATTTGGTTTCCATACTGAACATTATAGCCTGGACCAGATTCCTTACAAATATTCTACTGCGGCTTTCATAAAAGCAAATTTTTGCCCGCGCGTTGTTGACGAATAAACTCAAATTCCAGCCATCCACATGCACAAGTCCAAATTAAGAAGAATTCGTGGTGACTTTAGGAAATCAAACACTCTATGTAAATAAACCAAAGACTCTAGTCCGATCTATGTTAGAATATGCTGGACTACTTCGATTTTTTTACCTATTTTCTTCGTTAGGACAAGAGAAAAAAACAAGACAACAGTCCTAGAAGGTTCAAGCCTCGCTACTGACCAGAAATAAGCTGTCTTCTTTTCTTTTAAGCACAGGAAGAGTTCAAGAACAAAATAAATTAACATAAGGAGACTGATAAGTAGTAGTTAGAATGTCGTTAACTGTGTGTTCTACAAGTTTCCGAAAATCGCGAATTAAACAAATATGTGAATGGCATGTGTTAAATATAAGTAATAAACTGTCACTGACAACGAACTAGCATTCACAATATAATTTATTCTAATGAAAGCCCTTTTTTGAGCTATTGCTTATAAGAGCCCACATCTGTCCAGCGCCCCTTTACCCGGAAACTGGGCGAAAAAACTCTCATCTCGTCCCAATTTCCGCGCGTTCAAACGAAAACGAAAACGGTACAAAACCCTACGGAAACGCTTTCTTTGTAGGCTCGGGGCCACATTGGAAATTCCGCCCGCTGTCGAAACCCGTCCGATTGCATGATTTGCGCTGCGAAAAAAAAGTCTTATTTTAAGCCAAATGGCCCTCGAACTCTGCGGTGTAATAATATACGGTAAATGACAGTAAGCTGATTAATCAGCAACTATCTGGAACATGTACGTGAAGCCCGTTTGAAACAGGAATAGCACCACGTTGGACTGATAAAGGAAGACATTTGAGCAGTAAGTGAAACAAGAGTCCACACCTACCCCTCCCTCTGAACGGTGGACTGAAAGGACCATAAGGAACTACTGGTCGAACGCTGGTCTTATAAGTTGATCTTTTAACAAGAATCGTTGGAGGTATGTAGCAATATATTCCTTAAAAATTACATATTCTGTTTGTATCAGAGAGTGGTAATTTTCATTTGCGCTGTTACAGATGTATTATGGCATGCTTGACTAATGTTCCAATTCCATATTCTGATTTCCGGAAGACCGTAATTGAATCTCTCTTAAATTAAAGGTTTACAAGCTCGCTATATTGTCGGGTCTCCCTCGAAATACAATAATTTTGACTGCTAACTGAGGCAATGACACAAGCTGCAACAGGGTCCATCGGTATGTAGGCTTGTTAACTAAAATTGCTTGATGTTTTCCGGCTTTTGCCGTTCAACATGTTGCACGTTATTAAACAGAGTAGAGCTCGCTTGTATTCCATTCAACAACCACGTACAGAGAGGAGCGTTTTGCTGAAATGCGATGGTGGTGGGAGTGGTGGGGGGCTGGTCACATCTTTCACCCAGCCATGCGCATACCCCTACTCAAATTTTTCAAAATGCCCTTTGCGTTGTCATGTCGTTGGCACAAGCAAACCTCCTTCCAATCTTTACTGTGCCTAGCGTGTCCGTAATCGATTTGTGACAATGCATCAGTAGGCAGTTAAGTTGTTCAGGCGGTCATGGTGCTTCTTAGGCAGTTCTTGAGTCGTCTGAGGGTAGAAAATGCGCGCTCTGAAGTCGCAGATGCTACTGCCACGTCAAATACATTCGTAAGAGTTTGTATACCTCTCTTAACAGTGTTTTGGTGAAAGCATCGCACATGGTCCGTATACTTGTAACCTGACATAGTTCGGGTAGCGCAGTTCTCACTGCATCAAACGTTTTACAACATATTATTTTGCCAAGCGCGATGCTGGTGAAACGATTCGTGAAAAAATCACGAGATTGAATATTTTCCCAATTTTTATGCTGCGCTAGCGGTATTTTTGGCACAAAAGCATTGAGGGGGGGCGGGGGGGGGGGGGGGGGCTCTGTGTCCCATCCCTCATTTTTTTTCTTTGGGGGGGCTACAGCCTCCCTGTCCCCTGCTCCGCCGCCTATAAGTCGTGTAGCAACGTTCAACTCTTTGAATGCGTACTTTCAACATTGAACATTACATGAACAACCGTAGTTCAACAGTTGTTGGGTTTTACTCACGAGATAAAAACGGTGCAAGAAGGCATTCGTTCTAGTCTGTCAAAATGCTTGTCGGCATGGGCGCTATTTCCTTGCATGTCGACGACACCGGGTCGTCGCTAATCCTCAGGTTGATTTAAACGGCATCTGCAACTACATTGTCCTTACATGCAACTTCCTTATTGGATATAATTGCCACTAAGTCATATTACTTTACTAAAGATAGTTTACAAAGTTTAAACTTTACGAGGCTCACGGTTAGACTTGAATGATAAAAATTTTTATTAGCGTGCCGTCGCCTGCCTATAGCACACAGAACTTTGGAGTCGCATATCACTACAGTGGAGTTGCAAGCAAACGGTCGTATCGTCTCAAACGGCGCTGTGTGTACTCGCAAGCTTTGTGAATAGCTATAAGTAGAGCGGTCTACAGTAACAACAACAACAACGACAACGACAACGATTACTTTCAAAAATGCTGCGTTCGGGACAAAACTTATTTTTGCTTGTATTCTGTTATTTTTGCGAATTATCTCTAAACAAAAAAATGACAGTGGGTTAAAGGTGAGTGCAGAGAATATCTGAAATGACAAAATAGAGTTGTCACTAATTAAGCCTAAACAAAACACCTTTTCAAACGAGTAGAAAACAAGTTAAAATTACTCTAGTTTGAAAGCTCCCATTAGTCTCCTGTGGCTCAGAGGTAGAGCATCCGAACTATTATGCGTAATAAGAAGGTCTTAGGTTCGACTCAGTGATAGGAGCGGTCGAATTTCCTTTTTTACGAGTTTGCCTGTGTCACTTACTGAATGATACACCATTGTCAGGTTAAAAATAAATCATAAAAGTTGATCGATCCAGTACCAACTTCTAGAAGTACTAAGATTTAGAGGAGCCGAACTGACTGAAACAGGCTGGAAGAGAAAGTTCAGGCCCCAAGCTTTGAAAAACGACCAGAAACAGCGTATGTAATAAGCAATTATTTATCAATGTGTATTTGTTAGAAATGTATCGTTTTGGAGATCACACAGCAAGATGGCAAGTTTGGGTGGAAAATATCACAAGTAGTTCCCAAAGAAAATGTGGTGCTGTATCAATGGAAGAGTGGAAACGAACATTGGGTAATTTTGCCACTTAGAGACGTTTATATTATAGCTCTTTGTCTTTGAAATTATTTATTTCACGCACTGAGACCGAGGTGTTCAACACCGCATGCATATCACGAAAATAGGTTGTAAAATGATCGGATGGAAAAGTTTTACGTTTCATAGCGGTTTCCATTCTCTAAAACGTTTGCCTTATTTGCAGGTCAACAACTTCATAACCATGCTTATCATTGAAATCTGCTTCCCAAATTTTCGTAGAGCTAGCATTCAAGGAATAATATTTATGAAAGTTACGACGTTTATTTTTCTTTAAGTAAACATGTTTTCGGATGAAAGTTCATTCATCTTCGGGTTTCCGTACTGAAGATAAAAATAAATATGAAATCTGTTTATTGACCTCGTAAGGTTGATAAGATCCGCCAATTCAGACTGACCGTCGTTCATTAGATTGATCTCAGGAACGTGAACGGCAGACTTTTTTATCAAATTCCAGTAATTTTCGCTGAGAAAAGTTGAAAAGAATCTGTGAGTTAAATAAACTTTGGTTTGTTACTGAATGTCCTTCGCTTTAGGACCCCGTAAGAGGAAACATGTTTGTGGTCGGAAAATATTTGGTCGTGTTTTTTCGGTTGCGTACGAACGCGGAACGCAGTCGGTTGATTGTTATTGAACCACCGGTCAGTTTATTTTGATTTCTTAAAACAAAGATCCAGAATCGAAACATTTTCTGGTTCCCAGGAGGCACGTTTTACCTCCGAGATACTTGGAACAAACGGGTAATGAGGGGCATATTCAGTTTGACAACGACTGATTTAGCTTTTATTGTTTTTTCTTTGTTTGTTTTTTTAAAGTGCCTCAAATAACCTTTTCACCTTCAAGTCATAGAGTTGTTTGGTGAAAGTGAGTGGTCGTTAAAGTGAAAAAGTATGTCGTTTATTTCTAAAGTCAATACTGCAATGTAATTTAACCTTATGCTAAATTTTAATCAAACTAGTTCAAGGGGCTCACGCGCTTGATTTTTTTTATCATTTTTTTTTTACAACGCGTTGCTTTCTTTAAAGTCTCGAGCTCACGGCAGAAGGAATGTTAGTCTCGGCGGCTCAATTAATCAATAGTCTGATTGCATTCACCACACCTTTTTAGTTCAGCGAATCGAAATGGAAGTGAGTGGCTTATTTGCAAGCTATATTGAGCAATAAGCATACGTAAAAGTCGACGTACTCAGGCCTTTTCTAGGGGCACATGCCATGTCATATTTCAATTGTAAATAAAATTCCTTCACTTGTGCCATTCACCACATGTGAACCGCCAGTGGCGCACCAGAACGTCTGTTCTTATTGGTTCATAGAATAACCTACCCCAGGTTGTAGGCATATGCAATAGCAACAAGCTAACATTTTGAAATTTCCCTGGTCTTGCGTGTTGGGCGTGCCCCTTTAGGATCACTCTCTCTAAGGTGTGGGTAAACGTGAATTTGAAGAAGAGATAAAAGAAAGAAAATGATTATTAAAACACCAACAGACAGTTGATACCCACGCAAGAGCACCCCAGGTTTCCAATGGACTAACTTGGTATCCGTCTATTAATTATTAACTACAAATTCTAATTTTAAAACGTCACTAAATCTTCAATATTTCTTATTATTCTTAATTTTACCAATCCTTCTAGAAAAACTATCTCCTCCCAAATATACCCAAAATTCACCTAAAAATTGACAAAACACCGCATAACATAGATTCACGGGATAAGCAGAGAGTTTTTGGATTGCTTGAAACGTGAACGAGATATTTCCATTAAACCGATTTTAAGCGGCGTGGAAACGGCTTTCCAAGGTTTACCCCCGACTTAATCTTACTGCATCTACACGGCTCAAGTTTCAATGACAGTTAAATATTTGGTCCGAGATCGTCAGTTTACAGAGTTCCCCAGCAGAAATTGTTTCGTGTGGAAAATGAATTTGACACGGGACTCCGATAGGAGCCCCAATTCAATATGGCGGCCAGTAGAGAGAAAAATAGAATGTTTTGTTCTTAATGTATACGAAACCTAATGACGTATCAGCTCAACAGTGTACATTTCAACATTTCGGGCCTTGTTTAATTCTGTAAAATTCAACAGAACGTGCCTGAGTTCGAGTATGGTGAAATTTTGTTGGCGTTTCCCGCACAGCTTCCAAACCCTGAACCTATTTGAGAACACGCAAAGTGCAAGGCTTAATCAGGTTTGTTTTCAGACTTAGTCAGGCCAAAATGGTTCAATCTATACTGATCAGTTTTCAGTTCAAAAGGGCTAAAAAAAAAAAAAATACCAGGAGCTCACGATCCTTGAAAAAGAAGCGTAAAATGCACCTGGAAACAACACTAATGGCACGGAGTTAGTTTCTGATTGTCCGCTTAACTTGTATAAAATGCTGCATTCTATCGAGCCCCTTACTGAATAGCCTGCGAATACAGCCGCCACTCATCGCTCCCGGCCCAATGGGCGTTTCGCATGATCGCACCATCGGGGCCGGGAGCGATGAGAGGCGGCTGTATTCCAAGATCACCATTTGAAACAAAAGAACAACAACAATAAATCCAGCCTTCATGTCACCTGTCAGTCTTTAAAGGCTGTGTTTGCATAGAAAACTGATAAATCACCATCACAACTGTATTTTCTACTCGCTTGCTAGACCTAAAGAAATGTTATGATCCATAACGTAATGATATAAATTAAACTCCCTATCACGAACTCTGTTAAATTTATCCAGGAAAAAAAGCAGTTTCTTTTTATTCCTACTTTGTGTTGCAACTGAACATTGTGCCTTCATTGTGCCCGAAAACGCATTTCATTTTGAGCCCACCCAGGTCTGTCGCCCCAGTATGTAAGCAACGGTGTGTTGAAAAATAAAATTCGGTTTCCGAAGTGTTCATCACTGGGTGAGTGTTTGATCATAGATAAATTGCAAATCGGTCGCATTGTAGTGTAATATTTGTATTTTGGACGCTAATATTACTTTCCAAGTTTTCTTTGATTTCAAAGAATGCCCATATAATTACAGCATGAATGACCAATCTTGTCGGATGTAAAAAAGCTAAAATCATTTTCCATAAACAAATTCTTCGCGCACCAGATCACAGATGAGTGATTTATAGCAGGTCAGGTTAACTATTCCTAGTATGGTTATTATGCAAAGCTTCTACCCTGAGAAACGTTCCGTGACGACTCAACAACGACCGCGAAGGAAACAACCTAATTTTCAGGTAAGCTTTCTTTGTGATTTGGAACGCGTACGGTGAAAGTAGTCTTATGGGTTCTAGGGTTATTTAAGACCATTGTACAACTGTTTTTAGGTTACTTGAGTTCGTTTACGATCGTTGTTCTACCCTGTTATTGGTCCGGTTGTTGATCGTTTCAGATCACTTTAGGTAATTTTAGACACCATTTAAGAATAGCTGCTTTTAAATCATTTTAGGTCATTTTAAATCCAATTAGGTTATTTTAGGTCATTTCAGATCATTCCTTCTTCCCGGGCTTCTTTTACCAAGCCCGTTGTCACCTTTCATGCCGTTTAGGAAGTTCATTCCCAAAAGGTAAGACTGCCGGTGAAGCTGTTAATTAACCAAGTAAACCACTTGAAGACTTAAAAGTGTTTTGTCCGATTGTCTGAAGCATTTTTACTTCAGCGACAATTCATTTAACGCTGTAAGCACAGTTTTAAGTCTAGCAACTTCTCAGGGCGCATTTGACCGGTAGACTGCGAACAAACTCTCTTTTGCTCAAAATTCCGCGGGGAAGAACCTAATTACCCAACCCCTCCACCTCCTCCACAGGCGGCCCAAGCTCAAGCTGTGAGCGATGAGCTTGGAGTCACGGCGAAAATATAAGAGTTTGTATGGGAGTATTTACGATCTGATTTTCGATGACGCCCCAGTGCCTGGAACAAATCATTTGATTTTAAAAATTACCAGCAGAATTGCCAGCAGATATCAAAACGCTGGCTGCGCGATTTTCAAGTTTTTGAAGCTTATCAGGAAGGCCTTTACAATTACAGTTTCCCCGCACCTCATTGCAATAATCGAAGTAAGTTGGAACAAGGATTTGATGTTTATGTGCCTAATTGCACCAATGGCAGAAGCAGTCTTTTTAGAGATATTTCTACTTTAGAGGCTTATGTTGACACTTGGTGTAACTGAAATGTGACGTTGATTAGCCGCAATTTTCAGACACGTGTCAGGCTTTTCTTTTCCCTTTCCCTCTCCCCTCAAACCCTCAACCCCCCCCCCCCCCCGACCGCCCCGCCCCTCCTCGTAAAGCCTGATTTAGGTTAATATCTCGAGGACCGACTTCCCTTCCAAACAAAAAACAAAAAAAAAAAACATCCCCCCATCTCCAGTTTTTCTCTTGCCCACGTCAAAAAAAAAAAAAAAGAAAAAAAAAAAAACACGAATCATTTATCATGACTGGTTGTTTTCATAAGGCTAAAGTTTCACCTCCCACAAAATGTTTGTTAGGGCCGGGTCGCATTACAGATCAATTTTTTGGCTGAAAAAAAAAAAAAGAAAAGAAAAAATAAATGTAAAATTCAATCACACAAGCGAAATTTTAGCGGCAAAGATATTCTCAGTCACAAAAATTATCGTGCGGCCGCACTTCCGACGCATCCAGTTGCTACCTTTTGGTTACAGTGTAATACTGACCGAAACTGGTGCCGATTTCAATGAGTGCAACAGATTATTTTGCCAAAAGAAATCACTGTAGATGGAAACTCGGAAATTGAAACTGTTCTATTTTCAAAAGGAAGCACGACATCGAGCTAAGAAATTGTGAACAGACATATTTTTAGGTAATCTTTCCTTGAATGAAGGTAAAAATTTTGTAGGCCTCCCAGTTTTGAATTCTAGAATTTGGTGACGTCACGTGAAAATCGAGAATATTTTCTGAAGATATTTTCTGTCTATTTTGGTCTGTCACTTTCTCGCGATGACAACATCAGCGTGAATGATAAAATTTCGCGCTCTTTTTCATTCACCGAGAGCGTGGCGACTGCATTGACAAACAAGTATATTAAAAATAGTAAGCAAGAACGATACTGCATAGAAAACTATGCACGACAGCAACATGATAGAGATCAAACCGAGATTCAAAAATGCAACCGAGGAGAGCTGTTTCTAGCTGGTTGGCTCTCGTCAGTCTCGTCAACATGGTGTGGCAGAAACAAGAAGAATGTTCAATCAAGTCAGAATTAAACGCGTGACTATGAACAATGATATATCATGCCGCTGTCGCGATAACCAGAGTTAGGATAGACAAAACTATCCATCAGAGAATACCGGATATACAGCATACCGGATCTGAAAAGATCTACCGTCTTTGCCCCTTATTGGCGGTTTTCCGCACCTCACACATCGTCACGCAAGTAAATAAAAAAAATAAATAAGTAAATAAAATCCTCAACCATTCAATGGATAAAGTCAATAAATTGATATGTTGCAGAAGAGTGATACATAAACAACGTGTGAAAGCCACAGGGCTGTGCGATATCTCATAATCGAGTTATTCGAGAAAATGTACCAACGAAAATTACTGAGTTTAGTATGGGACACCAACATGGCGGCCGGAAACCAGCAAAAACATCTGGAGTTAATTTACGTTGCTTATTTCAAAGCCCTTCTTCTCTCTGCTGAACTTTCACACATTGATATAGACGTTTCTACTACATGTTAGCTAATCAGACAAAAAAAAAACAACAACAACAACAACAACAACAACAACAACAACAAACGAGGCAAATCGATGGGACATGTTTAGAGCAGCAATCCTTCTGTCACGCACTGCGCAAAAATCTAAAATTCAAACTGCTCTATTTTCGAAACAAAAAAATGCTATCCTGCTGAAAACAAGCAAGCCGATGAAAAGTTATATTTTCTTTTATTGGATGAAGGTAAAAACCCAAAATTGTGTTAAGTTATGAATTTCAATTTTTTATGACGCCATATGAAAACTAACAATTCACTTCAGTTGACAGCCGTTGACGGCATTCTTGGCGGGTTCCTTTTGTTTTACCCGGTTTTGAAATTGTGCAAACCAGAAATTGCATTAGAAAAGAGGTTTATTGACAGATTTTTGTAAAGTAAAAGTAAAGTAACTTTATTTATACACGGTTGTATTTAAAGCTACAAGCTTTTGGGGCCGTGTAATCAAACAAGTATTTTAAACAGAACAGTTCCTATAGTAAACAATCCTCAGAGTAAACAATTCTCTTCAAAATTAGTTGTAATACGACCCGGCTTTACCACATCGGACGGCTGTGCACACTTCCGATCCTGTGCACTGTATTGACTCCCTGGTCTGTATCTGATTTTAACGATTGCTCTCGTGTTCACGGGCTAATCTTCATTGCAAATGACTGATTGTAGACGAAGAGATGACGATTCTCGAAAGTTTTGTAGACCGTTTTTCATTGTGGCCTTGGAGTGTTGATAATTCTGCTATGCTTACCTGTCAATACCTTAAAACATCAATCAAAGAAAAACAAAAGATGTGCAAGAATATAATGATTGCCTTTTATCATACAGTACAATCCCTCAGTGATAAACCTAAGCAATTATTTTTAATGAGGGAATAGCACCTTATTGAGTACTAAGGTAACCCTCGCGAAATAAAATGAAGAGCCACTCATCATCTCATATAAAAGTGAAGCTGAACTTACGCAATATCCTAAGACCCCCAAGAGTTGATTTACGCCTGTCAACACAATATTTATACTCATTTTGTAGGTGTCTGTATCCTAAAGATACAAGAGGCGTATCCTTGATGAACAACCCCCTATCCACTTACTGGCGGTAAATTACTGTACTCCCTTCAGCCAATTTCGTGTGGAGGTGACTGAGTTATATTAGTGCGCATGATTACTGTAGCGGTTTGTCTACACGAAATCAGCCCTGTTGTTTCAATTCAAATTTTTACGTTTGGTTTTAGTCTCTTGTCTCTCTCTTAGCATTGGATAGCCTCGTCCTCTCGTGCGCAACGATTTTCGCGCTCTCTCGTGACTGTCTGGTCGCTCAAAAATTCCTCGAGAGAAATGCGACACCACTCGTAATTTAGGTAAATAGAAGGAATAGCATTGGTTGGAATCGAACCATGCGATGTAATAATACACGGGCTGTGCCAGTATTAAAAGCTTATCATCGATTTACAAGAGCCTCTCGTCGGGAAAAAAAGGTAAGGTCATCGCATTCTTTGATCCATTGAAAATGGACTCTCCTAGACGAAACTGAGATAGCCCCGAGCTGTAAACGTGTTGTAATTGATAAAGCAATATACAGTTGAACAGAGAGTGAAACAAAAATCCATACCTACCCTAGCGCCCCTCCGAACATTGGATTGAAGGGTCGATAAAGAACTTGAGGTTCTGCAAGACTGCATAGGAGGTATGTAACTATATATTCTTAACTGATATTACAAATTGTGCTATTTTATCAGAATGGGGGATTTTCACTAGCTCTTCAGTCTAACGATGTAATGGCGTGTTTGGTTTATGTCCCATGTCCATAATTGCTACCAAATTTCGTTTCCCGAACACCCTGTTTTTATAGCTCATAATCTCCGCCGGCCTAGAGTAGATACAATACAATAATTTTGACTAAGACTGAATTTGACTGGAATCGAGAACCAACGTTGGCGTCAAAGATCGGATAAAAAAGATTGAAGAAGATAAATTGAACGTACATCTCTTTTAGTCTGTAATAATGCTTGTAAGATCTTAATCAGTCTATATCCGCGCCACATTTTTCGCAGCTAATGCTGAATACTTCCTCCGACATTCTCAGTGACTCACGTTTACGATAGAATTGTTTCGTGTCAATGAGATTGAATACCCACAACTTACTTACGACAATTGCCGCCCACGTAAAGTGTCCTTTGATTTTGAAACATATCTTTAAAAGCTAAGTAGGGGCAGTCAGGCAATGTTCAATGATGAGACTTTGTAATGATCTTTTTGCACAACACAAAGCTGTCACCCCTTCCTGCCTGCATCGGATACGACATTCGTCTCTTGCGTTCTCTTGTTACGACAGCAAGTTGTAGGTCGTAGTCGACATTATATAAGGTGTTATATGGCTTATATACCGATGATGATAGTGTTCACGATAATTGAAATATGAAATAAAACTTTAAAAGTTAATTACTATGACGTTTCCGAAAAAACGCGCATGCAGTAATCCGGAAGGATTATTTCAATATTAGCACGTTCGCTACGTCCGGCCTTTAGAGGCGAGTGCTGAAATGTCTGATATACAAGGAATATTTGTTGAAATGGCAAAATTAAGTTGGCGTTGACCGATCGAAGTGAGCGCATACTGAAATGATTGAGATCTTATTGCTAGGACGTTACTTCATGCAGTAGCTAATAAGAAGTATCCGGATTTACTCTCTATCGATTTATTCACGTTTTCTTTGTGATGTTGTAGCAGCCGTTCAAGTCTTTATGTCTGCTGGGAACTGAATGAGCGCAGACTCGACTTGTAAATTCCTTTTAAGAGAATTAGAAAATTACTGAATAAAATGCTACAAATTTAAAAAAGCCGGACATAGCTGATGTTAGATTAAAGGAATTAATCATCGTGCATCCTTTTTTTTATTTTATTTTTTTTTATTTGGATTGGAAGTGTATCGTTGATCTGTCGGAAAGATGAAAAGGTAAGGGATCAAATCAAATAAAGATAAAAATAAATTAAACCCATAACCATGATAAAGGCCAGTTTAAACGGTTTCAACATTTGACCAACATTAGTTCAGCGAAAGTTGAACGGATGTTGGGCAAATGTTGAATGGAGATTTCAAACGTCTTGGACGCCATTCAACATTCTCACGGATAGCAAAGGAAAATTTTGAGTCATCGAACGGTCTTTGCGAGCATTTGCGAGCATGCGAGCAGTGTGTTTTTTTTTGCGAGCACGAGCTGTTGACAAATTTTTCTTGTGAGCAGCTAGCGAGCACTTTAAAAAATACAGATGGCGAGCGTCTTTAGAAAAATAGATATCAGATAGATGGCGAGCAGCAAACTCTTTGAGTACTTCGTAGATTTTCCGCTAGACAGAATCTCTCTTTTGTTTAAAATAGGAGACGTTGTTTTGCGCAAAGTAATAGCTAATAATCTGGCTGACACCTCCAAAACAGAACAATAGTTACAGACTGAACGCAGTTGAAGAAAGACTGAAGCCAGAGGTAAGGATGTTTCAACCTTTTTGTTTTAACCACATCATAACTGATTCATCGTTTATAGGCTTAACGAAATTTCGAGCAATCGAGCACATGTTAACGAGAATGCGAGCATGCGAGCAGTTGCAAAAATTTTGCGAGCACGAGCAAGCGAGCACCCGTGTAATATTTGCGAGCAATTCGAGCAGAGGCCAAATTTTGCGAGCACTTTTAAATTGAACAAGACGCATATGTGCGTGAACTTGGGCTTCTTTCCTGGCATATCCAGCTGTAAACGCCAGAAAGTTGACATAATAAAATCTCAGTTGTCATTTGTCGATTGTTTTACAGCTCAAGCATAGTACAATTCAAGCAAGTATATTGAAAGCAATGTATATTCCTGGTCTAAATTTTTTCCGTCTGTCTGTTTTTTACGCCCAGTCTGTAGTCTGCGTTTTACACTGACCGATTAAGTAATAAATTTTAGAATCAAATAAAGGTAAAATCCGAGCTTGCAACCTATGTGTGCATCTATCCGGCCAACAGGATTTAGCAAAGTAGGCAGGGATATCTTGTGTTGGCTTAATCCCCCCCTTGAAAACATTTTTGTTTTTTTGAAATTAGGGAATTCTGATTGAAATTGGTGTTTCGTGGAAATTTCTGTATGTCAGTATCTTTCACCCATTAATGGATGAAATTTGTCCTCGCGTCACATAGGCGTTCTTTGACCCGTCTCCAGTGCATGCGTTTGTTTACGCAAGATTACCAATTGTCACGTTTTGGCAATTGAAATAGAGAGAAAAACAGACAGAATGCTTTCCTAAAGGAAAAAATTATTCAGAAAAGTCTTTGTTTACGCCTAAGAAAGAAACGCTTATAATTCTAAATGCGAGACGAGAGACGCGAAAGCGATTTGAAGGAACTATCAGTCCATTTCGAAGCGAATTTATCAACCCGTGCGTGGCACGTTTTTCAAATTTTCGCTAAAACTGTTCAGAGTATAAAGAATCGGTCAATTAGAATAGTATTTCAGTACAAATTCACGATCAAACCTGTAATTTTTTAGCCGTTGAATTCCCAGAAGTACTAAAAAATTTTGTAGAAAGTCCGTGGCCTGAATAAGAATTTGAGATGTCCGCGCCCCGCTAACTCGTCGCCTGGATAAAACAACAATTTGTACTTGAAGCACAGTTTCTTCGCCGTTATTTCTCGGATTTCCGCTATCGAAACTGTTGAGTCTTCCTAAGTAGTTCGTCTTTCGATGTACCATTTCGAAAAGTTGTGTTTTCCTTCAGGAAACGCGAAAATCGTCGACTAAAAAATGGCCGACCCATGCAAATCCATGCAGCGACAAGATTACCTACGCATGCGTTTTAAGGCCCAGACGGCGATTGTGACTGAATGAGGAAAACCAAAAAAACAAAACAAAAACAAAAACAAAAAAACGAAGGGCAATTTTCAACTTGGTGTCCCTTTGGGAAGCCCCAGTAATGAGACCATTCGATACCCCTAATGTTGAATGAACGTTACAACCAATTTAAATTTTGATTCAACAGTCTTTCAACAAGCTTTCAATTTTTTTTTACACTTTGAATAATGTTGAACGACCTGTTCAAACGCCTCCAACATTTGGTTCAACAAAGTGTCGAACGCATGTTGAAGCAAATGCCGAAACTGTTCGTCTGGGTAGGGCATTAAAAAGAATAAGAAATAAGACTATAAGGTATCAGATGTTGCTGCTTACTGCGGAAGTCGCCAACTGCAACTCTACCAACTACGACGTTTGTTAGTGATAAAAAGAAAAAGAAAACTTTCATTGCTTTACGATGCAGTTTTGGTGCAAAGCGCCTGTAGTGAATTATCTTGAAGGATTAACCGATACTAACGTTAAATACTCTCACGTTCACGGCGTCTTCAAAGGCGTGAGCCTTAGATTAACCAAGATTTAAGAACATACTAAGAACATTGTCCAGACTGTGAGTCAGCTAAAAACATTCTTCTTTTGACCAAATGTTTTTAAAATGAATACTATAAACAAAGTCTTGTTAATCGGTCGGGTAAGACGAAAAGCTGAGGAAAAAAAAGATACGAATAAGTTAAACCCATGACACGAGCACTGGTGGAAAGGTTTTAAGATTAAAAAAAAAAAAAAAGAAAATCGGTTTCACAGTTATATTGTTGTTAATTCTCTCCGAGGGGCTTAACCTTTCACTTTCAATTCACCGGAATTTGGATCAGTTGTCTGGGTGGGGCATTAAAAAGAAAAGGAAATAACACTATATAAGATATCACTCTATTGTGTTACTCACTTTGCTGCAACAGTCACCAACCGCAACTTTACGAACCACGACGTTTGTTATTGATAAAAAGAAAAAGAAAAAAAAAATAATGCAGTTTTGATGCAAACCGCATATTAGTGAATTATCTTGAAGGATTTATCCAATACTAACGCTTTAAAATACTTTCACGTTAACGACGTCTATAAATGTCTGATACACACTTTTTCTTTAAGAACACTGAGGCTGAGCTAACTAAAATTTAAGAACATACCGAGAACATTACCCAGGCTGAGCGTCAGTTAAGAACATTTTAATTTAATTTTTTTTTATTTTTATGAAAAGTCTGAAGACAGTCTAGTGCTGGGTATTTGGGTTATCATTTGGATTAATAGGACCATATATAGACAATGCAGTACAAAATTATTGCTCTTTGATAGATTTATTGTTCACGTTGACATAGTTTACTGAACTATTATAACAAGCAACTAAAAGAAAATCTTAAGAACTTTTTCAGGCTCAACTTACCAAAAAAAAAAAAAAAAAAACTGTTCGGCCTCAGCCCCCAAATTAGATATATATTTTTTTTAATAAGAGCGTACACTTTTTACTAAGGTCGGTCAAAATTAAGTTGGCTTTGACTAAAGTGAGCATACACTGAAACTAATTATAGCCCTGATACAGCACTTTAGGATGACTTAAGTGACCCGGAAATTCCACTTATTGGAGGAGTGAATTGAAATAAATAAGACATTCCTAATTTCGCGGTTATCACTACGCTTTCCTTTATCTATTAGAAAAAAAAACTGATTTATTTTTGCTAAATAAAAGAGTGGATGAGAACGTGATGTACGAGTCCCTTACATTTGCCGGCCTTGTTTGAAGGTTAGATTATCCACAACCACAATTCCACAGCTCTATTAAAAAACCACAATGCTGTTAAAATCTTTCAAATCATCCCGTCTAGCTTTAGATTAAATGTCATCTAGGCTTTTGTAGATGATGCTAGCGACATTTTTTCGAGTATTATGCTAACGCAATAGCATTAAGAGTAATGCTGGCATTATACTGATCTGGTGGTTTTCAGAGAAAACATTTTTCTCAATAATTCCCAGTTAATATCACTGCATGCTAATATTTCTCGGGCAGTCGGGCTCTGTACTGAGTCCAAGAGTGTGGAGAGGACAGATGTTTTTCGTTAGTAGAAGATAACGTTAAACACGAGCATGGATTCCGAACATTCTCCTGATCTATTGCTCTTATGTAAGCCGCGCAATTTACTGGAAAAATTGCAGCATTAAGTAAAAGAGTTATAATGATGTCATCCATTAGATTAAACACAGGAATGTGGTAAACTATCTTCGTTGGCAGTAATTACCCCCAACTATTTCCGCTGAGAATCCTACTGTCTGTGTTGAATGGTCTATCGGCTTTTTTGTTTTTTTAAGGGAAGTTTTAAAAGACCCTGGTGTGAAGGAACGTTGTCTTTTTCCTGTTTGGGACCAAAAGGTTTCTTAAAGGAA
The DNA here is from genome assembly GCF_977016875.1 of Pavona decussata. Taxonomy (NCBI): domain Eukaryota; kingdom Metazoa; phylum Cnidaria; class Anthozoa; order Scleractinia; family Agariciidae; genus Pavona; species Pavona decussata. The sequence goes on along the minus strand of NW_028145430.1, from coordinate 515,300 downwards.
GGTTTAGAAAAACGTTTTTAGCCTGTTTACCTGCAACAAGTTTTGCATCGCAAAAAAGATAAGCTTAGGCAGGAAAAACTTAAATAAAAAAAAAAAAAAAACATTAGTTTCTTAATAACGATGTCCTAATATGGGGTGTTAGGCTTTCGCTCACCCTTACAACATCGAGGGAAATTGTCCTTATACCTTAACTTCCTCAAATCCCCATGATTGTAATCATCCCTATAAAAAACTATACTATTTAAAATATTCGACAATATTTTTTAATCTATTCATTCTTTTCGTAACAAGATGCCTATACTGGCATTAACGCGAGATGCATTTATTCCAACTGTATGCTTTCCAGATTTATAAAACTATCCTTGCTAATGGAATAGTTTGAGTCACGACGATCGCGTTACGTTGTTTCCCTTGTGTTACGTTACATAGGGTTTCGCCGGAAATTTCGGTAGTTCCATTACGATAACGTAAGCTGCTCTTTTCATTCTCCCATCGTGGTCTAAGGCTGTCAAACAAAGCACGATTCCTTCGCCAGGAACTCTCCAATTTTCACCGTTTTAGATGTCGAGTGCTTCTTAGAAGTTATTCTTTCGATTTACCGCTTCAAAATGGTGAAATTTCCGTTTGAAAACGGCACACTTGAGTCCACAACATGTTAACAATATGGCGCCACAATTTAATCCGGTTTTAATGAGTATATCAAATGATGCTTTGACATCACACAGGTAGGGGATGAGTGGCTCCCCTCCCTCGCGATATACACGACAAAAATGGATTTTAATTAGCCTGTATTTGTTGAAGACAATCAGCACAGTACATCCCGAGTAGGAGAGGGGAGAGTTTAATAAATAAATTAATGTACAGATTTGTAGCTACTACGAAGAAAAAAAAAAAAAAAAAGAACAAGATGCCTGCTATACTGGCATTACGCGTGATGCTGTGGCTGATTCATTTATTCCAACTGTATGTTTCGCAGATTTATAAAACAATCCTTGCTAATGGAATAGTTTGAGTCACGAAGATCGCGTTACGTTGTTTCCCTTGTGTTACGCTACTCAGGGTTTCAAGGGAAATTGCGGGAATTCCATTGCGATAACCTAAGCTTCTCAATGACCTCTTTTCTGTCTGCAATCTTGGTCTAAGACTGTCAAAGAACCCGGGGTAGTCAATCGATAATATCGATAATCGATAGCATTCGATAACAATGGATAAAAATCGATTAATTTTTTCGAAATTCGATAAAAATCGATAAAAGATTTCGTTGTGAGTAATCGATAATTATCGATTTTTGAAACAGGGCTATCGATTTTATCGATAAATATCGAATTTATCGAAACTGAATTATCGTTCCAATTTTCGAAGCGGAAACACCGAAAGATATTAAAGAACTCGCAGAGACACTGATAACAACTTTCCTGATCGTTAAACGATAAAAATTGCTTCATCTTTTCTACAAACGTTTAGTATTTCTCAGGGTGTATTGTATTTGAAATCCGATATAGATCCCTGGTTGATTATTCCACTGTTTTATTTATTTGCTAATGTAACACAATCGCACGCTCGTTGGTCTTTCACCCAGTCTTTAAAGTGACAGATTTTCGTGATTTTTTGAGTAAATAGTTTATGTTTGTTATCGAACCCGGTAAATCGAACAATAAAATCAGGAAGAAAATCATAATGCAGTCTCTTGTACAGTGCATGACAAAAAATCATTTCATTTCCGCTTTTGAAATCTACATTTAAAGAGTCACAATCAAACGCTCCCTCAACGGAAACAGGATAATTTTGTATCGTTTGAATAAAGATCGATGAATCCGATAAAATCGATAACATTAACACTTCGTCGGCGTGTGAGTATCGAATTTTATCGATTGATCGATAAAATCGATATCGTTTAAGTTCAATTTATCGATAGATAGTTATTATCGAATGATTCTCCGATATCAATTTTTATCGATTGACTACTCCGGGCAAAGAAAGCACGATTCCTTCGCCAGGAACTCTCCAATTTCCACCGTTTTAGATGTCGAGTGCTTCTTAGAAGTTATTCTTTCGATTTACCGCTTCAAAATGGTGAAACTTCCGTTTGAAAACGGCACACTTGAGTCCACAACATGTTAACAATATGGCGCCACAAATTTAATCCGTTTTTAATAAATATATCAAATGATGCGTTGACGTCACACAGGTAGGGGTGGGTGGGTCCCCTCCCACGCGATATTTGCGACAAGAATGGATTTTGATTGGCCTGCTATTGTTGAAGACAATCAGAACAATACATCCCGAGTAGGAGAGGGGAGGGTTTAATGAATAAATTAATGTACAGACTTGTGGCTACGAGGGAAAAGGAAATCGACCCGTTTTTAGACACGGTATGCCCCCTCAGGGCATCCCGCGTCAGTAAAAAAAAGAAATAGACACGGTATGCCCCTTCAGGGCATCTTGCGTAATTATTAATCCTTTATCCCTAAAAATAACTTGCAAGTTCTTTTTTGTCATCAAAACCGTTGACAAGGTTGTCAAGGTAGTTATTAAAGCCGTGTCCAAGGGGCTTACCCTTGTTATTTTCTCGGTAAACCCAAAATCCCTGGACTGGATTTTAACTTCGGATCATTTGTGTGAGTGGAGTCTTTCAAAAATAAGACTACTTATGTCTAAACCTCTAATCTAAGAGGTTAATAGGATCCAGATTTTTTTTTCAAGGCATTCAGGAGCTTCAGTTTCTTTCTAAGTCTTGCGTATTGAGAAATAAATGTGAGACTCGTTCTCGTAAATTTAAGGTGTTTAATTCGTCTTCCGTCACTCTATTGCCACTCGTTTCTAATCAAATTTACTATATTTCTGTTCTAAACTATCTGCCCAAATGATATGGCGCACTTGACCTGCTCGCTTTAATAGTGGCTTGTAGAATAGTCCGCTTCCATCACGACATAGCGTCTACTGTTTCTTTTCGGTGAACTATCTGTTCTGGCGGGATAACAGAAATTCGGATTAAGCTGTTGGTTGATTTTCGGTTCTCAGAGGTGTTTCGTAGCGATGCCCCTCGAATCTCTCACTACTCACTACTATTTTCGCCGAGATCCTCGCCAAAGGAATTCATAGAAACACATAGAACGGTGCTTTCTAATACAGAAGTATTTTTGCGCAGTTTACGGCTTAGCGAGAAAAGTAGATCTTAGCAAGGATTATTGAAATCCTGAAAGAAAACTGGGGATAATAACGCATTTTTTCAGAGATAATAAGGCAACAATAATTCTGAAAAGCGTTAAAACACACACACATGGAATTTTCTTCCTAATTGAAACTAAATTATCTTTAAAATATTAATGGCTACCCCTAATTTTATTTTCGGATTCCAGTAACTGTTGCCAAGAACCGTTCTTCCCGCCTAGTTTTAAACCGAGCAAAAATATATTTGTTTTAGCTGGGACCGCCGTACAAAACCCTTATTTCTCGGACCATCCCGAGTTGCTCAGAACACAGTAGCAAAAGGAGGCACCGTCCTTTAAAACTTGCTATGCTGATAATACAACTCTTATATACGATGGTTCGGAAAAGTCTCTCCCAGTAACCCTTCATGTCTTGGAAAACTTCAGGTAAGGTCTCAGGCCTCAAATTCAGTAAGAAACAAACAAACAAAAAAAAAATTGATTTCTAAGAACAAACTCTTGAGTAACTGGTCATACTACCTAAGGTTGGGCCTCATCGGGATAGAAAATCGCTAGTCCTCAGTAAAAGCTTAATCGCTTACCAGGTGTCCATCTTTTTAAGTGCGCAGCTATCTAATCAAACCCTAAGACTACTTTATAACACTTGAAATCAACGATCTATTTTTCAAATTCCTTTGGAACAGTATACTGGAGGTAAAATAAAGAGAACAATTTTATAATTTAAGCCTACAATGGATATCATAAAATGTTAGACGATTATGACTGTGACCACCGTAGAGAGAGGTTTCGTGCGGCCGCCCTTGTTCGGAGCGAAACCACTGATATTCGTTGAAACTCACCCATCGACGCAGCACCACAGTTCCTTTAGAAACTAACCCCCTTATCTGTTAATCATGATAATGACAGACGTCGCCTCCTTTAGCAAAGCCCTTAGTTTTGTTTGGATAACTAACTGCATACGTAGATGAAATCAGCAACGGAAGGTGGACACTTTCGTATTTTTGCTGTGGAGTTGGCGATTCTTTGGCACCTAAATATGTTCAAAAGGTAGTTGGATTTAAAGAACACCCAATGTTGTTCAAGAGGCACTTGGATTCACTTCCATTTGAAGGATATTAATAAAACGGAATTCTTTAACTCCTTTTCTCAGAAAGATTATAGATATTTGTCCTTATTTAAACAACAACGCCCAGATACATGTACAACACTGGACTCCTTTCTGACTCTAAACTTATGCCATAACACTTTAATAAGAATCATGAATAAGTAGTGTTGTAAGAAAGAAACGGCATCAAATCGATCGGAATTTCTCAGCCAAAGAATCTTGTTAAAGAAATTGAACCAATTATCCTACAAAGGTTTGCCTGGTAATATTCTATGGGCGGTAACATCTGGTTCTTATTGTGCTGATGACCAGCTCTGAAAAGGAAGAAACCATGAATATGAAGACTACCAAAACCCTAACAGACTCACATATCCAAGATTGGCAAATAAAAATATGTAACTATTAATTTCAGTATACCAGCCCCCAGCGAGCAGAAATGGATAATCAATTTACTGGGAGACGAAACCTATTGTAGGCTGCTCACATAATCACACAACAACAAAAACAAACAGAAAACAACAACAACAATAAACCAACAGCAACAGATGAACAGACCAAACGCTTGCAATGAAATGGCTGGAATGGGTTATAATGACGATGGAAACTGCAGCTTCTGCTCTGTCGCGTCTGCAAACATATTTATAATGGTCTTCTTTGGTGTTGTAAGTCTTTCCGACCGAACTCGTCTGGATACGGCTGAAAACCTTCAACATCGCAGCCTAGTTAAGTAGCCGAGAATCAGTACACATTAGTGCTCTGGGTTTGACGCCATGCAAACAAACCAGTCATGAACTCAATGTATTTTCCTCAGAAACAAAGAAGCCATTCCAGCTATCGAGAGCTTTATGTCCTTACTTGACTGATACAACCGAATATAACAGAAGAACCGAACCGTTTCCGACGTTTTTGATGATAATTTAACTGGACGCGTGACTTAACGTTCATCTGTATAACTACATGTATACTTATATTAGGGTCAGTGATGGTGTCATAGGGCACTTTCTATTTGTCAGAACTGACCGGCCAGACCAGCCAGTCTTTAAATCGAACGCGTCATTTTGAAGGGATGGTGCTGCAAAATCTTTAGTTCAAGGGGACTTTTTCGGGTGTTAAATATGCCTTCATTCATACCTCCCTTCCACTTTTTAATCCAAGCACCTCCCTCAATGGGCATCTATTACCTTAGTACTCATAATTGACAAAGGATTAGTACCCCATTTCAACCACGAGATGTCTTTCTTGACGCATTTATTCCTCTCCCTGAATAACGGTCAAATTTGACACCTCTGCACCCTGTGAGCTGCAGCTTAACTTCTCTATTATAAAAGACCCTATTGTTTAGAAAACTGAACAAAAATAAATGCGACTTGGGAGAGTTACAAAACAAATAGATCCAGGGAAAAATACCATCTATTTGTTTTACCGTAATGACGAAGACATTACGTAAGCGAACATCCCGTTAAGTGAGCAGAGTAAAAAACTTTGACCACTACACACATTTCACACATTTCTTATCCTCTAAATTCGAGTACAATATAACTGAGAAGTTTACGATTAATATTCTCAAACTAAACCTTTGGTCCAGTAGACATTTCTTACTCCCAAAAATGAACATGTTAGAGTATGTCAGTTGCGTCACTGCAATTCAGTTTGGTCCGGATTTCCCGCCATTTATCTTAGTTGATACTGGATTTTCTGTTAGCGACATATTTTAGTAAGCGTTCTCTTCTTTGCCACATCACATCAAACTTCTAGCTTAACTTACCTGGTCGAGGTGACTTAAAAATACCGTTGTCGGATTTTTTACCGCACAGTTTTACTTCCTGAGAAAACTTCGCCTGTTTTTGTTGACCAGTATTTGGACTGAAGACTCTATCACGTGCGCCGATCACACCACTTAATGACATCAACTGCATGATTTCTTTAGACCAATGAGAACGCGACTTTTGCACTGTTCACTGCATGAACATGGATTTCTGCCATTTGTAACTGGAAGCGTTTCGAAGTGACTCAAAACCTATAGCACACAAATTTACATGCAAGGGAGTTCAGGTGAGCAATCTAATTCGAACATATTTCGTGATTTTAGCTTCCCAGGAACAAAACCTAATAATTGCGGAGTTAGGAAACGGTAATCATGGCGCTCAAACTGCGTGCCCCTAAAGCGCGTAAAGCTTCTACGACCTTCAATTAAAACTGCTAAAATGCGGCTCTGCCCAAAGCAGAGAAGTGAGAATGCTGTTTGAAGTTTTCCATTGGCCACTTTTCAATCAACAGTGGACAACAATGTGTCATTAGGTCACTAGGACATGGAAGAGTTACAAAACAAATATACCCAGGGCAAAATAAAATCTATTTGTTTTACCGTAACGACGAAGACATTACGGAAGCGAACATCCCGTTAAGTGAGCAGAGTAAAAAACTTTGACCACTGCACACATTTCACACATTTTTTATCCTCTAAATTAGAGTACAATTTAACTGAGAAGTTTACGATTAATATTCTCAAACTAAACCTTTGTTCCAATAGACATTTCTTACTCCCAAAAATGAACATGTTAGAGCATGCCAGTTGCGTTACTGCAATTCAGCTTGATCCGGATTTTCCGCCATTTATCACAGTTGATACTGGATTTTCTGTTAGCGACATATTTTGGTAAACGTTTTCCTCCTTGCCACATTACATCAAACTTCTAGCTTAACTGACCTGGTCGACGTGACTTGTAAATATCGTTGTCGGATTTTTTACCGCACAGTCAGTTTACTTCCTGAGAAAACTTCGCCTGTTTTTGTTGACCAGTATTTGGACTGAAGACTCTATCACGTGCGCCGATCACACCACTTAATGACATCAACTGCTTGTCTGTTATTATAATCACAAATTCCTTTAGACCAATGAAAACGCGACTTTTGCACTGTTCACTGCATGAACATGGATTTCTGCCATTTGTAACTGGAAGCGTTTCGAAGTGACTCAAAACCGATTGCACACAAATTTACATGCAAGAGAGATTAGGTGAGCAATCTAATTCGAACATATTTCGTGATTTTAGCTTCCCAGGAACAAAACCTAATAATTGCGGAGTTAGGAAACGGTAATCATGGCGCTCAAACTGCGTGCCCCTAAAGCGCGTAAAGCTTCTACGACCTTCAATTAAAACTGCTAAAATGCGGCACTGCCCAGAGCAGAGAAGTGAGAATGTTGTTTGAAGTTTTCCATTGGCCACTTTTCAATCGGCAGTAGGCAACAATGTGTCATTAGGTCACTAGGACATGGGAGAGTTACAAAACAAATATACCCAGGGCAAAATACAATCTATTTGTTTTACTGTAACGACGAAGACATTACGTAAGCGAACATCTCGTTAAGTGAACAGAGTAAAAAACTTTGACCACTGCACACATTTCACACATTTTTTATCCTCTAAATTAGAGTACAATAAAACTGAGAAGTTTACGATTAATATTTTCAAACTAAGTCTTTGTTCCAGTAGACATTTCTTACTCCCAAAAATGAACATGTTGGAGCATGTCAGTTGCGTCACTGCAATTCAGTTTGGTCCGGATTTCCCGCCATTTATCACAGTTGATACTGAATTTTCTGTTAGCGACATATTTTGGTAAACGTTTTCTTCCTTGCCACATCACATCAAACTTCTAGCTTAACTGATTTGGTCGAGGTGACTTGTAAATATCGTTGTCGGAATTTTTACGGCACAGTTTTACTGCCTGAGAAAACTTCGCCTGTTTTTGTTGACCAGTATTTGGACTAAAGGCTCTATCACGTGCGCCGATCACACCACTTAATGACATCAACTGCAAGATTCCTTTAGATCAATGAAAACGCGACTTTTGCACCTGTTCACTGCATGAACATGAATTTCTGCCATTTCTAACTGGAAGCGTTTCGAAGTGACTCAAAACCTATAGCACACAAATTTACATGCAAGGGAGTTCAGGTGAGCAATCTAATTCGAACATATTTCGTGATTTTAGCTTACCCAAGAACAAAACCTAATAATTGCGGAATTAGGAAACGGTAATCATGGCGCTCAAACTGCGTGCCCACCTTCAATTAAAACTGCTAAAATGCAGCTCTGCCCAGAGCAGAGAAGTGAGAATGTTGTTTGAAGTTTTTCTTTGGCCACTTTTCAATCGGCAGTGAGCAACAATGTGTCAGTAAGCCACTAGGACATGGGGGAGTTACAAAACAAATAGACCCAGGTTAAAATAAAATCTATTTGTTTTACCATAACGACGAAGATTTTTCATGAGCGAACATCGCGTAAGTAAGCCGAGTAAACATTTTTGACTACTGTAGACGTTCCACATATTTTTTATCCTCTAAATTACAGTACAATATAATTAAGAGGTGTACAATCAATATTCTCAACCTAAACCTTTGTTCCAGTAGAAATTTCTTCCCCCCAAAAATGAACATGTTAGAGCATGTCAGTTGCGTCACTGCAATTCAGTTTGATCGATTGTCCGCCATTTGTCACACTGAGTTGATACTGGATTTTCTGTTAGCGACAAATTTGGGTAAACGTTTTCTTCCTTGCCACATCGCATCAAACTTCTGGCTAACGAACACAATCGAGGTGACTTGTAAATATCGTTGTCGGATTTTTTACCGTGAGCAGTGAGCAAGAATGTGTCATGAGACTGAAGTCAAAACTTGGGGTGTAAAGTGTATTATGTGAGAAAATTTTCACTTAGGCTACTTTGCTCTCCTTTCCATTTCTCCAATGCATTCACGGCTGAGTTATTTATCAATCGAATCGTAAAGAGATAACGATGAAATTCAGGTACTCCGGTTATCTTGTTATCTTGCAAGTACTTGCATTTACTCCACTTAAAGCCTGTTTGAACGGTTTCAACATTTGCTTCAACATGCGTTCAACGCAGATGTTTAACCATACGTCGGTGGTGTTTAGACAGGTCGTTCAATATCGTGGGTTTTTTTTTTTTTTGCACACTTTATTCATAAGTTCAACATGCGTTCAACTCAGATGTTGCACCAAATGTCGGGGGGTGTTTAGACAGGTCGTTCAGCATCGTTGAAGGCGTAAAAAATGTTGAAAGATTGTTGAAAATGTGTTGAATCGAATTTAAATTGGTTTTAACTTTTTGAAAATGGCGTTGGAATCGTTTGATCACTCCGTTCAACCAACATTTGCCTAACATTTGTTCAACTTTTTTGTTGAACGAATGTTGGGCAGATGTTGAAATCTTTTAAACGGATCTTTAGTCTCCAGATAGTATTTGGTTTTTGGTTTGTTACTTCAGGAAAAAGAAAAAAGATAAAGTCGCAAACAAGTCACATGTACAATTCAAGCCGGTCTCTGTAGCACATTATAAAGCAACTAAAAGTGTTGCTTCCCTTTGTTTTCCCTGACAGTATAGATGTTGCTGGTACCCATTTATTCATCGCTGTGAAGACAGACAATGTGGAGTACGGTTTCGTGCCCTTCGGCTTTCACTTGAATAGGTCTCACCGATGAAACTGCGGAATTTAACATAAATACATAGGCATTTGAAATGTTTTGTTAACCAATGCGATCGAGGGGGATAAAAATAGACAGGAAGGCAGTAGTAATGACACCAACAAGAAATTTCCATGGACTTGAAGCTTAAAATTCAACCAATTTCTTTACAAATTTCTCATTTTCGTCAGCGTGCGTGCGAAAATAAGCTAATCGTATGCAATTCTATTGTAAATTCTGTACACTAAGGCATTAGAATGTCAAGGGACACAAGTTCTCGGTACAAGTTCACCGGGCCTGATGATTTAGCCAAGCCAAACAATTTGTTTGCCAAACGATTTGATCCGGCTGGCATTCAAAAACCTTGAGGAAGGAATGAATGTCCACTGAACAAAAGATAAGAGCTAGCGGTTGTCTCGACTACGTAATTAGCGGAAAAGAAATAAGTTAAACTCAAATTTACCAGTTTTCAGGAGTACCCAATGTTAAATAAGGAAAGTTCTAGCTTAAATTATTGTATTCTGTGTTTCCAGATTGTTTTGTGCCTTCCGAACAGATGCCACCGAAATAAATCGTTGGGTGGCCTTGATTGTTTCTTGTTTGTTCAAGCGTAAACTTCTCTACTTATTGCTTTGGTTAACAAATTCGTGACATTTAAGATCCACATAAAATGGATTCATTTTTGTTGTCGTATTGCCACCGTGTGAAGCGAGCCACGATTGTGCTAGGCCACAAATATTACGATAAAAAGGAATAAAATACGGAAGATAGAGAAAAGTTGTAAACATTTCAGAGGATTCAGTCGACAATTTTGTCGGTGAATCTTAATTGAAGGACTTGTTAAACGTTCTTAATTAACTCCACGTGGTATTATGTAACCTAATAAGCATTAATATCGCCGCAGGTGGTTTTTCTGTTGCACTTCCTTAACTTAAAAGCAATTTGTCATTTTGCTTATGAATAAGTGACTCATCCATAACGAACACGTTAAGAGTCGAGCCGATCTGAACTGCTACCGATTCAACAACTGAAGGAAGACCTCAAGAATGAATTCGAAACGTCTCTTCATCTTCCTGAGTTTGTGGTTGATTTTAAGCTGTGTACTGTTGCACCAGGCAGAGTCCTTTCAACCAAGGCCACGGAAAAATAAACGCAAAAAAGGCCGTGCTAAAAACAGACCTTACATCACTCCAAGTGTGAACGAAGAACGTGGATCTTCTCTGTTCCGGGTATGTAATTTGTTTTGATTTTGTTTTTAAGTACTCTGAAACCATTTTAACGTAACTTCTAAACGACTCAGTTCCTTTCCACCTTTTGCAATACTGTAGCCTGGGCTAGTTAAACTCCCTATAACCCAAAGTAAAGTTTGGTGTTCTCGACAGGTAGCCTGAAGAACTAAGACGTCCACAAATCTAAATTAATAAGAAACGGCCCGGACTACGGGACATTGATGAGCCCTAATTAATACTGGTACAATTTGAGACTCCTAATATGTCAACAGTACTTTATTTTAAAAGCTGTGTACTAACAGTTATCAACATATATCCTCGTCAGATAATTGGCTAGGGCTATTGTTTTGCTATTGTTTTGCTGTCCCCCATGGGGGGGGGGGGGGGTGTAACTTTATTTCTCACTCGTTCCTGCAAACATAGGCAATTAAGCTCGTATGAACTGTGGTCGCGTCTATAAATGAACTTGGCTATAGCGGTGAAAATTTATTTCGCGGATCAATACAACGTCGCAAAGGCAAAAACACTGATAGCTCCGATCCGCACGTGCGTTTTAAATTTTGGTACATTTCTTTGCCGCCCTCTGCAAAGCAAACAGCCTGAAATGGACAGATTTAAGGTTTTGCGGAGAACTTTAGCACACGACGATAAATTTTTCAAAACTCGAACGCCACGCATACAAATTTGGTTATATTGGGTATAGTTTGCTGTTTTTGTACAAGTTGGATGAGTTGAAATAATCGCAAAGTAGCACACCAAAAATTAAGTTATATTTCCAAGTTACATTTTCGTTTCCGTCGCCGTTGTCGTTACGCGTTGCTTAAGTTCCCTATTTCCCACACTGCCAATAAGAGCAACTATTTGTTATGTTACCTGAAATACCCATAATTTGACAACTGATGATATTAACTGTTATCTGGTTCGCATGCTATTTTGCTATCGCAGGGCGTCAATGCAACTACTACCTGGTCAATACGCAAATTGAGTTGGGCTAAGATAACCTTCAAAGTCACCTTTGAAACTTAATATCTGCTATATAGTTCTTTCAAACACCCTTGCGATTATTGGCGTGATATTAATGCCAGAAAAAGTTTGCGCGATCGACGGGCAGGTCAACTTTAGGAGTGTTTTTCCATTCCTTAGACAAGGTCTGAGAACTAAGAGACAAATTCGATATTTCTTAAATAACTGGAGTGAATATAGCAGCCCTGTTGCAGTTCGTTAAATCTAACTTTGAGCGCGGAATACTTGTAATAAAGTTAGTTGTGAGAGTATAGTCTTCGTGTCTTCCGTAATAAGAGTAGGCATGGGAGGATTGCACCCTCTTGTCTATTGTGTAAACTGTAGAAAACATGGGGACTACAAAAGATACATCCAATCTCAAACTGGAATGATGTTCAGGTCAAATTGAATAACCAAACAACATAACATTTTAACTTCTGTGCAGGCGTCTGTTCGTCTATACGCTTCGAATCGTAGAACGTTCTGTGGCCAAAGTTGGCCTCAAATAGACCTGGCAGTGAAATTTACTTACCAAAATAAATTGAGTTGGAATTGCATAGGCAACACTTTCAAAATATTAATGGTGGTCACGGCATGGAAGCTTCTATGTAGAAGAAGCAATCTTTTTATTCACCTTTGTTCTTTTTTTCATTAGGATACAAGGAGAGAACAAGAGAACACACCTCAGAGGTTCAAGTCCCGTCGCTGGCTAGCTGTCTTACAAAAATACCGAGGAATTAAAAATAGGAACCTGTAACGAGTTTAAGAGGAAACTATATTAATATTGTGAGAAAATATAAATGGTATTTGTTTTAACTATGTATCCCCAAAACTCGGCGAATTATGTGCTAATGGTAATTAATGAAATGTCACAATACACTTACATCTATAATAAAGTTTGTAATCAGGTTTTCGTCATTGTTCTTTGGTGTTAGCTCCAGCTCTTTCCCTTTCTCTCATTCCAACACGATCATCCAAAACACTAATACACAAGAGATCAGAAACGTTTTTTCACCTACTCAGCCAGGCCAAGTAACTTCATAAGCTTCATAGAATCGAAGTATCATAATAATATTCTATTTTATAATTATTGTTCCTAATGAAACGGTATGTTTGAGCTAAGACCTGGAAGGGGAAGGGGTGGGTAAACCTTTATATCACCTATGTAGGTGTGTGAGGCCACAAAACGAATGGTTTTGAACTATTTTAGACCCACAATGGGTATATATTTCAACGTAGGCCTGAAATCTGGCAACGAGTACAGATTTTAAAACCCATTAAAACACAAATTCATTTACCTAGAATTTTGAAAACGAACCCGCTGAAGATATGCTATTTTGAGAGTGCGGTGCGCTGGATAGTTTTTTTTTGGCGTTCAAATTGGACAATATAAAAACGCAAGGTTGCGTAGTCTTGTTTTCCGTCTCCTCTCTCTTCTTTCACCTTTCGTCTCTCTTTTGCATGATTCGGAAGCTTCCCAGTGTCATAAAACCCACGAATTGGGTTGTCACCGGCCAACTTTCAGAAAATTCGGGTAGACCAGTATGAATTTAAAGTATTCCATTCTCACGTCTTCACGTCTATGGGACGCATGTTGTTAATTCATAAATGACCTGCTCCCAATTGGCTTGATAGTTCAATTGGCAGAATACTGTACCAAGATTCCTGAGGCCATTGGTTTGAATCCTGTTCAGGCCTGAATTTTCACCTTTCTTTTCTTTATTTCTTTTCGTGAGTAAATTTACGTGCATGACTGCGATATTCTCCCATTCATTTATTTTTTTATCATGTCGCAGCTCAAATATATGAATCTCGTATACATTTCACTCCCATCCTACTCAAAATCGTTGAAACAAAATAAAGTTCGATTAATTAAATTATTTCATAGTGTGTTTATAAGTGAAGCACCTGCGGCTCTCTCGTACTTGACAAATAAACCTCGCACTGCATACAACTTTAGAAGGAGTAATAACGCCTCTATAAGCTATAGAGGCGCTATCCTTTGGAACGCTGTCTCGACTCACTTTACGGGCCAATTTACTGATTTTTATTGTAAAGTGAAGAAGGACTTTTAGTTTAAGGAACTTGATTTTAGCGCACAGTCGGCCCAGTCGCTGCCGAGGCACTACCAAGATTTCAAATGCTTCTAAATATTTTACATTTAATGCCTTAATTGCTGTAGTCAATTATTTGCATGTAAATGCGTGAACTCATTTGAACATTTCTCTTTCTTAGAAACTAATTGAATATTCTATTTTTCGTAGTTGTGTTCTGTATTAATGTTGTCACTATTTTAATAGAGTTTCATATTGTAATTATTTTCACACGACCCTACAAGCTCTGAGCTTTAAACCCTATCGTGTTTAAATAAAGGATATGAATGAATGAACACTTTTCCATGTGCCTTCAGACAATTTTAATAATAATGAAGGGAGCGGAGAGCATGATCTCATGGGTATTCTTATGTTTAGTCAAGGGTTGCAAGTGATTGTGATATATATTGTAGCTGAGACCATTAACTTTGATTGTAAGTAAGAAAGTCTTGATAAGCTGAATTGATAATGTTAGAAACAGGGAACTGAATAAAAAAAAATAATCATTAAATCCGTTCTCTCAGACAAATTTCAATGGTTTACGACCGCTTACCGCAAGCTGAAACATTAACAGATTTCAAGATAAAAAAAAAAAAAAAAAGAATAGAAAATTGACCATGCTACGTTATGTAACGTAATGACCGTCGCTACAGGTGGTGATTTCTATTTCTCGATCTGAATAAATCACTTTTTCTTCACAGCTTATGAATACGTGAGTCACAAACAGCAACAAAGCAGACGTCCAACCTAGAAGAACTTAACCACATTATTTAATTTCCAAAGAAGAAGTCGCCAGAAAATCATGGATTCAAAACGTCTCTTTATCATTTTAAGCATATTGCTGCTTCTTAGCTGCATTTTGATGGACCAGGTGGACGGTTCGTTTGAAGGGCCACGAGGACGAAGAAAATCGTGTAGAAGGAAAAGAAGAAGAAGGTGTTCACACAAAAGAAGAAGACGGCTCTTTGTTTCTTCGGATAAGAACAACAAAGTGTCCTTAGTTAGGGTATGTGATTATACAATAATATAAAGACTTTTAACTTTAATGGGTAAGATTTTTTTTTTCATTTAAGTCAGCGTCCAAATAGAAGCAAACAAACGAGGGAACAAATCTAGATTTTATTATTCTATTATTTCGTAGTAAACTTTTTGGGTATAACGGACGTTTTTTGTGCTTAAAAGTTTGCTTCATTTCCCATTTTAAGGTCATTTGAATATTTTTGGTCCAGACCTGAAGTAGGGAACCTAAAGAAAGAATTCTCAAAAACACTAAATTTGTATCATCTTTGACCAGACCAGTCACGGATAAAAAACAAACAAAATAATAATAATAATAATAATAATAATAATAATAATAATAATAATAATAATAATAATAATAATAATAATAATAATAATAATAATAATAATAATAATAATGGCCTCACATGAATGCTAACGGGAGATGTCTGGAATTCAGAGAAATTGAACAGTTTAGTGTATAAAAGTACGCCTTTCAGCCAAGCGGATCACATGTTTTCTAAAAGCTATTCTCTAAAATTAGCTAACGTTTACTAACTATTAAGGAACTGGTAAGGAAAGTTTTAAAAACGAAATGTCATTCTTACTCCCTCACTTTGTCAATGTTGGCAATGAGGCGCATTGTAAATGACAGGCTGGCAGTAAATATATGAGGAGATAAGCGTACTTGTTGCTTTTGTTATTTGTTTGTTGGTTTCCGGCTGGGCTCGTGTCTTTTAGGTTGGAAGAGATTGCTAAATGTTATTTTTTGTTTGTTTTTTCCTTCAGTGGGATGCAGCGTTAGAATAAGAAACCACCCTTCAGAGCCAGTTTAAGCATCTGTGATGTACAGCCTCGTGCAGCATTTCCAAGGATTATTGCTTGGAAACTTTACGCCAAGTGAAAGTGCAAAGCGCTAAAGCGTGTGAAACTGTGAATATTATCTAGTTAATTTAAAAGTATGTATTAATTACCCTATCTAGACGGGTGAGGGAGGGAGGGGGTGAGGGGGTCTCCCCGCTGCGACTTTGACCATGAATAACTTTTTTTCAGAAATAACAAATTAAATGAGTAGGTTAGTGTTCATTGACTTTGATCTTACTATGGCAACCAATTTTTGACAGGCCGTTTTTCTTTTTGCCCTCAAAAAATGGATAATCCCTTCCTTAAATAAAGCAAAACTATTTCTTCTTACAGTAAATTTTTATGTTCTTAGCTCACATTAGTGTTAAAACCACTTTCCGTCCAAATTTGGCGCTTTTCTGAAGTTTTGTTGGGCATTATCCAGAAATCCCAGCCGGCCGCATAATTTGGCAATCATGACGTCTTTACGACGTCAAATGACATTAGCGCTTCTCGTTGCTGACCTCAAAGAAAACATATTTGGATAATAGTCGCGAAATTATGGAGATGGAGGGATTCCGCCCTCCCACCCCAAGAAGACGAAAAAAGGCCCAGTCTAGATAGGGTTGAATGATTCAATAAGTATAATGCATCGCAAAAGACTGAATTTAGAAGTTAAACTATTTTAATAAGCAATCGAAGTAAGCTCTCATAAATTAATCTATCAATCAATTGGGATATCGGAGATACAGTTTCTTTGTGTTAACCGTTTGTCAGTGACAAATGTTCTATTTGTTTCCTTGATGGAGCTAAACGAGCACGCATAACCAGTTTGTATCAAAACAAACGTCCCTGGTTTCCTTTTTTAGTTTTAGCGACTTTTGAGCCAATTTGGGTGTTCTTCAGAGGTTTCAAAGAAGTCGAGAAATTCAAGATCGGGGCATGCAGGTGACGTCATATTTGAAGTTATGTTCCATTTGCAACTTCGTTCTAAGGGTCCTCCCTCCAGGGTCTCTTGCTCCCTCGAGAAAGGCTGTAGCTGGTCACGTCACTGCCCGCGGCAAACTTTCCCCCAGTCGGGGTGAACTCACTCTATTATTTTGTTCGTAGAGAGAGATTTTTAGATTTCTAGCAGTCACGACATCAAGTGAAATGCGAGGGATTCGGCGCATTTTCACTAGGCCTGCAAAAATTGTTTTTTTTTTTTTTTAGAATATAGTGAATAATAATATGGTTAATTAAGCAGAGCTTAATAATTAATTCTCTATACATTAATAATTCATAAAGTGAGTCGCCAATAAGTACATGACATCTATTATGGAACAAAACACTTGCATTTTAATGAACACCAATTCAATACGACATAATTGCGATTCTGACTTACGCTCATTAAAAATTGTGATCAAATATAAAATGTTTAACAAACACTTATATGTATCCACTTTATTCGGACTAATGGCATTTTACATGCGTCTGTGAAAAGTGCTTTAAAGGCAGAGTTTCACGGTTCGGCGCATGTGCAAGAAAAAAATGACGTAAGCGCTGTCAAGCTAATTGTTTTCGGACCAGTTAGAAGCTAGTACACAACTCCGGCGGGATACGGCGGGCAAAAAATAATAAAACTGACCGGTCAGTGTTTCGGACACGTTTCAGAAAGAAACAAAAAGGCTGCCCATGTAAAAAACATGGAGATTTTTGCAACGCTTCTTGCAAATGTATCATGATATCCAAGAAATGCCAGATTTTACGAACTTATGCGAACGCATACAGTTTTATTTTATTACGATGTCGATATCTCGCGGCATCGACCTATATTTGATTGCGCGCGGTTCGAAAAGCCTAGAAGATCCCTCAAACTTACGTACCAAGGAACAGCATTTCACCAGCATTCAGTGATAAACTTTTTATAGTCTGTTCGTTCGATAGCCTGATTTTATTGGACCACGGAGAAGGCGAAGAACGCCAAGAAATCGCAAGCTTCAAGAAGCAATGCGACCGATTAGTAGTAATACCAACGCTGGGCGTCCTTCCGAGATGCTGTCAGAATGCATTTGAGAAAACGCAGCCGTGGTGGAAAATCAAAACTGCGTTTGCCGTTTTATTTGCAATAACCATAATTTTTATAGATAAATGAATACCTTACATTAACAAAAGAATTTGTAGTTTGCCGCAAATCTTTTATTTTTTTCTCTACTTCCCGCTATTCGAGCCCGCTAATAGACTAATACAAACTCACATTTGATCACACATTTGTTCGCTTCGCGTCTCAGTGTTGTACATTTTTTCCATCCAAAGCAAAACGCTGATGTTTTATACTGTTAGTCCGTCGAATTCTCCGTTTTTTAAAAGTTGATTTCCATATGGACAAACAGTACGATTGAAACCTAGAAAATCCTCGCGAATGAAATCGTAATGTTTTGCATTGGGAAAGTCACTGAAGGTGTGGATTTTTTTGTTCAGCTCATACACCGTGGATTGCACAATCTCTCTGTTTTATTCGTACAAAGAATTTGATACAAAACACGGAAAAGAAAACTGTGAGGAGGCTTGCCATCAGGGTACTGTGGAGGGGAATTGGAAGTCCGGAGTTGATCCAAAGCCAGCTGGTAGTACATGCCTTTGGGCCATTCCATTTAATATCTGCACCCCCACCCCCACTTTTAAAGGACTGGGAAATCTGAGGGGGAGGGAGGGGCTCTTTAAGAGTTATTTCTGAGGGGACATTTATGTCGGTATCTTTGAACTCTTTCTTTTTTCATTTTATTTATTATATTATATATTATTTCTAAGGGGGAATGTGTCGGCACTTTGATCTTAATTTCTGAAGGGGTCTTCAAAAGTTATTTCTGATAGGGTAGACACAAAAGCCCTCAATAAGGAGAGGGGGGGGGGGGGGGAGAGTGGTGCGAATAATAAATGGAATGACCCTATGATCACTGACCTTTGCCATTTCCAGCGAGAGCAGGTGTGCCGCGAAATCGTTGTCTATTTGAAACAGAATTATCCGTTTACAAAATTTCCACGTTTGGTGGGCGTCTCTTGTTAACCACACAGGACTTCAAGACCCACTCCACTCTGTCCCCTTTAACTTCTATGTTTCCAGAGGGTCCACAGAACGTCCCGTCGTCGGTCGGCCGCGAAGTCTCCTTAGACGATCAATCGACAAAAATATCGATTTCGGATGCTAAAACACTTTCAACCTTACAAAAATCGAACATATATTTACAACAGGAAACAAAGATTATAAAAAGTGGAGAACGAAGAGCGGATGATCCAAATTCGGGCGCGATTTCAACAGATTGTTCCACCACAAGCCCACGTCGAATTTAGTGTCGACCCGTACAATTTGTTATTGAGCAGGTCTGCTCGCGCATGCACTTAACCGTGAACAGCAGACTTAAAGGAATATAGCCTGAGTATCAGGCTTTTCCGGCAGGAGGGGGGAAGGCGGGGGGAAGAGAGGAAGGGGAAAAGGGAAGAAAAGCCTGACACGAAAGCGAGTATACGCCTTGCCTACCTCTGGTCTTCAGTGCTATTTAGCCCCCATAATGGTAAGCTTTCGCAATGGATCACTTGATGTAGCAAAGTAAGGCAAAACCCGCGAACTGAAGCCTATCAGGCCCAGAAAACTACGCTCTTGAGAAACCTTTGTCGAAGTTTAATTTGCGTGTACCGCACCGTACGAACTCTCTTTTCGGTTGGCACAAAACCATACTTCTTAAGGAGCAATCCAATGGAGACAATTCGATCCACATAGAAACAAACTTTTCTCTCTCCTGAGTGTTAAGTCACCCTCTCCTGTAAGCGCTGAAACAAATTAACGATTTCCTCATCTTGCTCCTTGACATCTTTCCCATGGACAATGATATCATCGGCTATGTTTGTTACTCCAAGAATGTCAAATGGCAACCGTTTGACGAATATTTCTCTGATACTTCTCTCGTGCGCTGGTTATGCCGAGACTGAGTCTCTTGTAGCCGATAGAGACAGTCTCCAACGGCAGAAGTAGTGATATCCCTAGAATCCTCTAATGAAGTTCGATTTGGTGGAAACCCAAGTTCCTTACAACTTTGGAAAGACGATGCGGTGTTCTTCTAGAACCCCATCATCGTCACCTTTTTTTTTTTTTGCTCGAAAACAGCAGGACTCACCAGCGTGGTCAGTCCGTTTACTTTCTCTATCACATCAATGGCGAGAAGTTCATAAACCTTTAGCGGGAAAGGAATCTTCCCTGATTTCTGAGCAATAGGCGGGCGTGATGGTTGGTTCATGTGTAAAGACAGTTGATGTTCTGAAAGCTTGTCAATTCCACTGAAAACGTTTCGGAATTGATCTGAAATACTTGTGGCTACTGTGTTTGCAGGAACCCCTCCTCTCGACATTTTGCCGACCTTAAGGACTTGTATCTCTTTGCCGCCTGGCCCCCTAAGAGGCTTACCCGTCTCCCTGAGTGTACAAAATGTCTTTATCCACTAACGGTCGAAGCACGTAATTACAGCACGAAACGTACCAGACACCGGCAAAAGACTGTTGCCATAGACACGTAACTTTCTTTTGTCGGGGTCACACGTACAGTCCTTGCATTTGTCGTCACAAACTCCCAAGTCAAGACGTTCTCTTTCCCAGATGCTCCAGAGAACACCATGAACGCGTATGATCGTCCCATTCAGTGACATCGTCGTCTTCAGCAACTATCCCAATGGCCTCACTTTTCACAGTTGCAAACGTTTTCCCACGAGCGGGGCACTTCGTCACCTGCCGTAGTGCTTCGATTTTCTACACGCGTCACACCGCGCGCGAAACACTATTCTGCTTTTGTAGACCACACTTACTGGCCTTGCGAACCTCATCTCCCGCATTTATCATAACATGAAGGATCACCACCTGCAGCTTCAAAATTATGGCATAGGGTAAAATATGGGCTGTAGCATTGGACCATTGGGCCTTTGGACAATTGAACCAATTTTTGGACATTATGTTTGGACTCATTAACCTAAGAAATAAAAAGTAAAAATAAAAAATAAAACATAAAAATAATAGGTAACCCAGTGGTTATTATTATTATTATTATTATTATTATTATTATTATCATCATCATCATCATCATCATCATCATCATCATCATCATCATCATCATCATCATCATCATCATCATCATCATCATCATCATTATTATTATTATTATTATTATTATTATTATTATTATTTATTTTTTTTCTACGTTGATTAGGAAGTAGTGGGTGCTTAGGTTTGTATCAGGGTTTTAACACTTGCACTCTAAAAGCATGTAAATACCAAAACTGGCAACTCAATTCCCGTCCGCTGTCTAGCTACTGCATGCATTGAATTCCTTTGATTTTAAAACAGTGTGCTTGAATCAGTTTGCGCCGAACTTCAAAACTAGTCTTGTAAAGTTTGCTACGCTTCACAGTGCTTTAAAGTAATGTATAAAACGTATAAAACGAGGGGCTAACCCCTACTGATTTAGCCATAACGGCGTAAGAAACATGTTTCACCTTCTTCTTTTTCTGTATACACACGCTTAGGGACTGGAGAACGGTTGCGCGATATGCGATATGCAGTTGGTTACTACAGTGCCGGAAACTTATAAAGGAGTAGTTAAAACCTTTAGCGCGCGGCATGCGAACATATATTAATATTTTGCTAACTGCCATATTTGGAAAACCTGCCACGTTAGGCAATACGCGAGCCTGAGGATGGTGCCCGAGTTTCCAAACAAGACAGCAATTTTATTTCTTTTTCCAACAATTCCATGGAACAAGGTTAACGGTCATCATAAAACGTATCATATTGATCTTAGGAGGAAACTGTTTTTCACCTCGTGCCGGAATGAATGGACGTCGTGTACTAAGCGATGCTCCTGAAGCGATGTCTCTTCCCTGGTTAGGGTGGATTTCTAATTTGTCGTGCGACGGTAAGAAGATCTCGGGTTTTTTTTTAAACACTGTCATTCTAGGTTCATAATATTCATAACATCGCTTCCAACTTTATTTTTGCGAGTTTCACACGGTTATTAAGCCATGAATTTTTACACCTCACGAAATATACGCCCCAACACTGAAGGAGGTTGTGTCATACCACAAAAATGCCTGCCATATCTATCTTCGCCATAAAAACTTCTAACTTGAAGGTAAAACACGCCTTAAAAACAAACGCGAAGGCGACACACGCCATGAAAATAAACTTGGAGGCGGCACACACCATGAAAACTAACTTGGGGGCGACACATGCCAAAAAAAAAAATCAAACAAAACAAAACAAACAAACAAATATGAAGGCGATACACGTCATGGAAACTAACTTGAAGGCTACAAACGCCATTAATACTAACTTGAAGGCGACAGACGCCTTAAAAGCTAACTAACTGACTGACTGAGTTCGTTTGGCAGAAATCTGAGCGCTGAGTGTAATTTTTTCTTTAATTTATCTCTTATTGAATAACTGAAGAATTTTCATCCTGGAGCTTTTGTCCTTTTTGGTTGTATAAAGCCCGTCTAGATCTGGCCGTCATTTAAAGTGTAAGTTATGCTATGACTTTTTTTTTGCAGCGAAACTTATAGTTAACCTCATGACTTAGATATAATTATACATATTGAAAACGCGCAGTAAATGAATTTCACACCCACCAATTATAAGTCGTTCAGGAAAAATGCACGCGATCCAATGACTTTGGTATATGGTAAACAACTAGACTTCCAGCAGAGAACGAGAGCAAAATGTCCTCAATTTCTGTGGAATCCTGAGCTATTTTTTTTTTTTTTTTTTTTGGTTCTCAGAAGAGGTCTGGCTCGTTATGGAGTATTGCACGAATTTTTGAGCTGCTGCTCCCGATCACTGCGGGATCCCGAGCTTTTCATTGGTTGCCAGGAAAGTCTGGCTCATTGAGGAGTATTCCACAAAGCTTTGAGATACTGTTGGCGCTTTGAAATTTAAATGTTACACGCTCAGTCGCAAACGCTTCTTTTTCTTTTCTTCTCTCCCCTTCAATGTTAACTTTCAGTAAGACGAAATGTAGAAAAAAAAAAAAAAAAAAATGAAAGCTGTAAACTCAATGTTGATTTTCAGGAAGCGTGGAAGTCGTGAGTTCCCTTCCAGCCGAGGTCGATGATTTATTCCTTTGTCTCGTGTGGTCTCCCATTTTCTTACTAGGGTTATTGCTCAGTAGGAAAATTCATGGGTTCACTTTAGCAATCTTACATACACTGCAGAGTTAATTCTCTGATCCATCATTTGTTCCATTAGTTCTAGGGCACAACATTCATTTGTACACTTGACACTGAATTATAAGACTGTTTTGTTGCCTGTCCCTGCAACGATAGGTATATTGTTTCTGGCAAAAAGGGTATGCTGTTGATTTCTTAAAAAACATAGTTTCTACCAAGAATTTATCCAGCAGACACGAAAGGGCATGAGAAAAATGTCAAATATTTAATTTTTAGTTTTCAGAAGCACGCTTAATCTGACCTTCTCACTTCAGTTAACTTTATTAACTGAATGAGAACGATGCTACAGTAGCTATTTATCGCTTTAATTTAAGTGGGCTTAGACTTTTAAATTCAAGGTTGAATGCTAATTTAAGGAACTATTTAAATTAAACTTTTACCCGAGAAGATACAAGAAAGGTTTGATGAGCTTAGGAGTTCACACTGCATGAATTAACTCAAGGCGCGAAGTTCTAATGACCAGATGCTGGCCCTGTGGTTAGGTCGGTGACACAATAGGCTTATAAATTGGCATTCTAATAAATATAATCAGTCAAGCATGAACACTCTCATGCTGACAACTCGGTGCTCAAAGTTAATAAGTTGAGATGTTACGTACAAAATTAATGTGTTGCTTATAAACAGAAATTTTCAACAGACAAAGTTCAATGATTTTGTGTCATTTGGTGCCATCATAATGGATTATTGGATATCAATCAACCTTCGTATAGTTCATACTGATCTCTTTTCAAGAGTCACTGCATGGTTATACGCGTGCTGGATCCTGGAAAGCATACTCCGGAGGACATGCAGTCCGTGGCATCAATGATCTGAAGCCTGCCACGGCGCCGGAGCAGACAGTCAGGCAAGTCATCTCTCGATTGTTCATGTATATTCGTTCGGTCTTTGTCCGGGTTTACAATATGACAAGGAAAATTTGAATGTGGGTTTCTTGGGCGGGGTAAATTAAATTACTGCCAATAGAGACAGTTTGGCGCGAAAAGCTCAGTATTGGTAGAGCATTAGTCACTTTAAATGTTCCTGAATGTCTTAACTGATGTTTAATTTGGCCATCCCACTAGCTAATATTTCTCTATACCTGTTTAGTTAGCACATATCCATGGGTACAGTTAATTTGCTATCTCACTAATCTGATCTGTACCATTTTAAGTAGTACATACCCATGGCTACATTTTTTCTTGGGCGCATAGTAATTTTACCATCGCTTTATTTTTTTCTCCTTGATGGGAGTTTCTATTACTATCTATCTGATGTTATATCGTAAAAGTGGAGCTAAAAATCTGTGGACTCTTTGCAAGTCCTTTGACTCAACCTAAAAACCACACAAGACACAACTGAACAGATACTAAAAGGAGTTAAGGTGAACAGTGTTTATTCAAGAATTATTTTTTCTTTTGTATTCTTTTTCGCCCTACATGACAAGTTCTTATAATTTCTAAAACGCACCGTGACGTTCAAATTACCTGCTGTTGGCTTGTCATAAATAAATCCACGAAGACGTAGGGAACATGTGAAGATGACTAAAAAACGGTGGAATGCTTTATACGCCTTAGCAAATCCGCCTTTGCTACTTTAGGGTACTTATGGCGGGTTTGCAGTCGACAGTTTGCTTTCAAGCGTGATAGCTTGTTCGGTTTTCCCGCGAATGCGAGCGGGAAGAACAGTAGTTGGACGAACTAACCTCGTTAATGTCCTTTCACTTATCAATGGACTTCTCTGCGCCCTATGCTCTTGAATATAACGTAATTCACTGCGAACAGGTAAAGTTTTTCATCGCTCTTGTTGTTTTTTTAATTAACAAACAACAAAAAAGAGAAGAAAGGACATAGGAAAGCTATTGGATGCACAGTAAAAGTACGGCTCATTAATGCACTAAAGAGGTATTTTGACAAAATTCACAGTGCGATAACGTTTTTCAGTAAGAATTGTTCTCTCTGAACAGTAACAACATTTGAACAGGCCTTATTTTGAAGGTTTGGTTGAAAGAGAATTCGAAAGCCTGTTTGGGTATTGCAAGACCCTGAATACCCTGTTAGCGGCTAGCAACCTTAACGCAAATCCCTCATCCTCGGGGTCTTTTGCACCAAGCATCTACGTAACTAGTCAATCTAAATAAAGCAGTAACGTTTACCACTTTAGGTGTGCCTAAAATGTCAACAACCCAATCAGGGATTTTGCCACAATAAATCCATTCAAAACCCAACAAAGCTCGGAAACTGCTCGCAACAGTAATACAGCAATCAGTCGGCTTGACGGAAATTATGTGCAGATAGGAAGATGCTCAGATGAAGTCACAAGTCAGTTTCATGCCTTGCTGAAAAATAATAATAATAATAATAATAATAATAATAATAATAATAATAATAATAATAATTCAGAAATGACGCAAGTTTTCAGAAATAGCAGACAAGTTTTATTTTTCTTTCTTTGAACAACAGTAGCAAAAGCGTCCACAGCATCAACTTCCGAGAATTTTTTCGAAGTGCTGGAAGTCCTGTGTTGTTTTTGAAAAATGTTACCAAAACTTGAATTACTTGATGAGAACCAGAATAAAGACTTTCAAGTTATAAGCGTTAAGCTACCTCACCTGCTTGCATTTTCGCATAGAATGGAAATAAACAGCGTGCATTTTTTTAATTAAATGTGAAACGAAAACGTATAGCTAAACTTAAATGAGGTCCGTCCACAATAAAACGACGTTTTTGCTTTGCAAAAACTGAATTTAAAAACCCCGCCAATTTAAGTTGACATGTTTGAAAACGGCGTTTTTCCTTACTAGCAAGAATCCAAAATAGTCAATAAAACTCAGTTTATTAAAACAATACATGGTTTGACTTCTCTAGTTATTCTAGGAAAACAACATCTTAAGTTGGCACCTCGGTTTTTTCTCTGGCTGCACATCATGGTTTCGATAAATGCTTCCATGATATTTCAAATGACAAAATTCATAAATCAGGCACAACGCTTTAACGTCTGAAGGTTGGTATCTTATCCCTCCTCTGAAGCCTAAAAAGGAAAACAGCAACGAAATTAAAATCAACTAAAAGAAAAAGTTAACCACGCACTGAAATAAATATACCTGTGGTGCTATGGGTCCATATTATTTTGTTGTCAATATACATTTCAGTGACATTTTCATAAAAGAAAAAAATTATAAAAAAAAAAAAAAATGATAACTCGTACTAGCTTTCTACTCAGAATATTTATTTAGACCATATCGATTACATAATCCAGTTGTGGAAGATAATGTTTATAAAAAATACAGTTAAACATATTCCTGGAATCATTTTCTGCTCTAAAATGACCATGTCTATGTAATCCCGATTGAAGACTAAGTAGTTAATGTTGATGTCTTAACTAGGAGAAGACACTGATGGCTTGCAACGATCACCACAAATTAAGTGGACCGCATAGTACACAAGGAAGCAATGTCGAAGTAAATATTTGGACACTAACATAAGTAAAACGATTTACTTAAGACAAACCTTTCAGATTTGGAATAAGAATTGACTCCACTAATTCACCAATTCGGTTTTTATACTAATTCCAGAACAGGTCTTATCAATCTTCCGCCAACTCAATTATCAGTGGCAGGGCAAACAAGGATATTTAACTGGAAAGGTGTTTCAGACGTCATTTTCTGTTTTCCTAGATTGCTTTCAGGTCTTTAAAAGGGCAGTTCAAAGTACGCTTACACAGTTTGATCAGTTTCAATTTGCTTAGCTCAAAAAGTTTTAGAAACCGAAACCCATCCCTCCAATTTAGCCGGTCTAATTTCGCTCTCTTAACGAACATGTTAAAAGCCTCTTTATAATATAAAATTGCTGTTTACTCCTGAAGCAGGAAAGCGTGACAATTTCAAGAAGGTAGCTAATGAGAGCGAACATTTATCAACGTGTATAAAGGAAAGTTATCACGGTGAAAGTTCTAAAATTCTTCCCACTATAGTCCTTTGTATGTTTGTTTGTTTGTTTTTGGCTTCTGTACAAACTAAGACGCTGATTCTGGGAGCAAATTATTTTCAAATGGTTTTGGAAGTTATACAACCGATCACCTACCAATATTGTTGCCACATAGTTCGTATCTGAAGGCTTGATAACATCTGCCTTTGTTTCTCTCTTACTTCCTCTCCTTAAACACCTTTTCAGCCTTCGGGAACATCTTCGTCTCCTTCTTCTTGGCGGCCGCAGTACAAAAGTCTCTGCCTGGTCCATCAGAACACATACCAGAAGCAGCCATAAAGTCAATCCATTCTTGACTATTGTAGCTCCTTTCTTGACGAACGTGCAAAACAGTTTTGCTCCTGGAAGCTCGGATTCTGTTGATGTACTGTAGGTACGAGTTAATTGTTGGCCAAGACAAGCCTAGCCCTACTACCAACAGAATAGCAAGAATAATAATAATAATAATAATAATAATAATAATAATAATAATAATAATAAAAAAAACATCGTTATCTAGACCTCGGCACTTCTGATCTGCTGTATTCTAAAAGATTTGCAGTTAGTTAATTTATTTGGAACAGGAGGAGGTCAACGGCTAACACACCACACGAGTACATACGGGTAACATACGAGTAACATACGGAACATACGAATACATACGAATACATACGACTAACATACGAGTAACATACGGATGCATACGAATACATACGAGTATTATGAATGTTTTTTCTCATAAAGGAAGCTCTAATTATAACCCTTGCAAGCATTTTTCACGTCAGGAAACACGTACCCGGTTCAGTTTGAGGGGGAAGGGGAGAATGTTGATCGCCACCCCCCTCAGATTTTGCAAATTTTGGAAAGGATATTAATTCTGTTGCTGAAACTTTAAGCAGCTGTTCGTTTATAGCTTGCGGAATTTTTTAATGTGTCAAATGTTTCCAAAGTCCGACATTTCTACATGTACATGGTTGCATTTAAGCTTTCTGGCTTGATTTTGCACTGATTTTTTGCCATTTCTCATAACCAACTAAGGTGAAATAGTGAAATCAAGATGGCGGATCATACGACGTCAGTGCCATTCAGAATATATTGTCATCTTGTAGCGCAAGCTAATGGTTTTGCATTCCATGTGAATTTATTTTACTGTGACTAAATTTAACGAAAGCCTTGGGGGGGGGGGGGGGGGTTCGATCAATACCCCCTCCCCCTTCCCTCTCAAACTGAACCGGGTACGTGCTTGCTGACGTGAAAAATGCTTGCAAACCTTATAATTAGAGCTTCCTTTATGAGGAAAACATTCGTATGTATCCGTATGTTAGTCGTATGTATCCGTATGTTTCTCGTATGTTACTCGTATGCATTCATATGTATCCGTATGTTCCGTATATTACTCCTATGTTACTCGTATGTACTCGTGGGGTGTCTTAGTCATGATCTATTTAGTATGCCGAAAACGAGGGTCCATGTTCATTCTTTCTCTGCAATATGCTCCACGCATCAGTAAGTGTATGCTGTTAATGCGCCAGTGAGTCGATATCACCCCAAAGAGGAATTGTAAACCCTTACGAGACTATGTGATATGTGAGGTGTATCAGATACATTGCCATTATTTACTGATGCCAAATAAATATGCAGTTCTGTAAAATCATAGTTAATTGAAGGCAATGGTTATGAAACCTGACAAACTTCTTTGTTATATGTTTTTGTTTGCCTTTTTTACCTTGACCCTGCACACACAACAATAGAATTTGGAATGTGTTGTAGCAACTGACCAATCGAAATGTTTTTGTTAAGATATTCAACTGTGGTGTGAACGTTAAAACAAAGGATTGTGCAGGGTCGTGGCCCTTCCAACATAAACTGCAGCACCATTGTTTTCATGGCAAGGTTTCATAACCAGTCCCTCAAGTAACTATGGTAAAATGGAGCTCCATTTTAAGACTTTTTAAAGAAGTTCCAGTTTTAATGACTTTTTGAAAAACGACCCATCTTCATGACGGGAGTCCCAGCGGCTCAGTAATTTGTCCGAAATCTATACTGGTGACACTTTTTTTTAAATTTGAGATGATTTCTGTTAACGTGAAACATCTCTTTCCTTGTAATTAATCTCCAGAACGACTTGACTAAAGAAATGATCTTAATTAAAAACGTGCAGTAAGTGAATTTTCCCACCCACCAATTATAACACATTCATAAAAATAATTCACGCCTTCTGTGAAACAGAAACGATCACTGGAAGGGATCCAATTAGGTTTGCGTGCGGTAAATATAAACTACTGGACTTCCATCAGAGATCAAATGCTCCCCATCTTTCTGGGATGTCAAGCTTTTTTCTGTTGTTATTCAAAATAGAATTAAGTTATGACTTTACAATACAAAATGTAAAGGGAGTAACTTTTTGATATTTTTTCAAGCAGTATCAGTATTAATGCCATTTTTGAAAAGCGAACCATCCTCATACTGGGAGTCCCAGCGCCTTACTAATTTGTCGGAAATGGAAACGAGTGACACTTCTTTTAAAAATTGGAGACGAGTTCCGATTACTCGAATCATTATTTTCTTTGAAATAAAAACTTGTAATTAATCTCTAAAACAACACGACTAAAACAATATTCTTAATTAAAAACGTGCAGTAAATGAATTTTCTCACCCAACGATTATAACACATTCATGACAAGTTCACGCCTTCAGTGAAACAGAGACGAACACTGGAAGGGATCCAATTACATTTGCGTGCGGTAAACTACTGGACTTCTATTAGAGAGCGAACGTTCTCGATCTTTCCGGGATGTCAGGAAAGTCTGGCTCGTTATGGAGTACTCCACGAATTTTTCAGCTGTTGTTAGCTCTACACGCTCAGTCACAAATGTTGCAATGACGGTCGCCTTTCTTCATTCCCCTCTCCCCTTCAATGTTAAATATGTAGTCCCCCGAAGTAAAAAAAGAAAGAAAAGCTGTCAACACATGCGCAATGCCGATTTTCAGTAATCGTTCCAATGTAAGGAAATTGAACATTTAACAGTCATTAGTCAGTCTGTAGAAGAGCTGTTAATGCGTCATATGTGGTTCGTTAGTTCGATTCCTGCCGGTCGAGGTCAAATTTTTATTTTCTTGTCTCGTGTAGTCTCATTCGTGGCTTCTATTTCAAGTTAAAGTAAATTCTCAGATTCATCATGAATGTGTAACTAACTATTTATATTAAAACTTCACCCCCCATTAAAACTTCACCCGATAAATGAGGCAGGAGGAGCTTTGATGAACTCAGGAATTCACAGCGTGATTTATTCAAGGCGCGAGGATCCATTCCACAAAAGGCGTCATACTGACAACTCGTCTATTTTCTCTCCTTTCGGAAAACTTCCATTTGTATAAGCTACATGTGTCTAGCATAAGAACTGATATCTGCGCATTGTTTCTCATTGCAAAGTTAATATTTCTTTCCAAAAGCTCTTCCCATGTGGTTGAGCCGTTCAACTTACCAGACTTTGAAACAAACAAAAACAAGCTTTACGTTATGTAACAAAGAAAGCCCAAAACAAGCAGGAAATTTTCAACCCTGAACAAAACAAGCAATGACAACGCTGGGTTCAGTTGACGTAATAAATTGGCTTCCCAGTTGATCGGTGTTCAATTCTTACACTGACTTCTAGACCCTTCAGAAAACTTCTCCTTGGCTTGCACGTCTTTTTGCGTTCGTTTTTGTTAACACAATTGATGAAGTCTTGGACTTATGCTTTTCAAACACAATAATAATTCAATAGCCAAAGACGAATTTAAAGGAAATCATACACCGCGACGTGTTTGGATATCTAATGAAAAACTCCTCGTTTTTGCATCCTTAATTTCCCCTTCAAAATCAGTTAGTTTGTGAAGCCAGTATATCAAATACTCGTCACAGTGTTTCATCATAACATAAACAATCTCGGAGTTCGTCAAAAATACTCCGCTACATATCGTATTTTCAACTCTCTTCTCGGTGTTTGATTGAACACTGTGTCTCGTGTTTGATATATTACTTCTACATTTTGAAAACAATACGCGTACGATTTTGTGTCACAATTTCCCATTCTTTTTTTTTTTTTTTTTTTTAACCATTTTAAAATTCGTTTTACATGTCTTTAAATAAGCCCGCGGTAAAGTAAACTTTACCGTACAGTTGGCCATCTTTAGGATTTGTATTACCTAACAAAAAAGGTCGGAGATAGTTTGGTTTGACTTAGTTCCTGAAATATTCGCATTCTCACCGCGTGGCAAACACCAAAATAACAAGGGATCTAACGAATCACTTGGATTTGAAGTAAAGTTTTTCAGAAAGAATACAAGTTATCTAAGTTCGCAAACACTATTTTTTTACAGCAGCTACAAAAATGTCAGTATCAACTTCCGACAAACTTTCGAAGTTCTGGAAATCCTGGGTTGTTTCTTGAAAATGTCATCAAAACCAGATCTGCTTGAAAAATTTACTCAAGCAATTCCTTTTCACCCATGCGCATTTATTGAATAATAACTGGACCGAATCTAACTGAAAAAATTGAATAAAATTTTGTGCGTCAAATTTGCCAGCTTTCGAGAGACGGTTTGAAAGAGCACCAGATACTTCCAATACTCGGCTTTTGATCACAAAAGCAACACAGCTAAGGATACAAAAAAGAACGCATCTTTATATCAGAACCAAAATAAAGACTTTCAAGTTATAAGTTTCAAATTAAACTCATCAGGGTGCATTTTCACATGGGATGGAAATGATCAGTCTACATTTTTTTTAAAAAAATGTTCTGAATTTGGAACGTCGAAATGTAGCTTATCTTGAATGGAGTCCATCCAAATTAAAACGGCGTTTCTGCTAAAAAAAAAATACCTTAAAAAAAAAAAACGCTCTCTACGTAGGACGTGTTTTAAAATGGCGTTTTTATTATTAGCATTAATCAGAAATATTCAGTAAATTTCAGTTTATTAAAATGATACATTTGGTTTGACTTCTCGAATTATTCCACGAACACATGTAATCTTAAGTTGGCATCTGGCTTCACATTAAAGATTTAAAAAATGAGCTTGCGCTCTTAATACCGCGGCACTACACTCGAAAAATGATCCCTTGATATTTCATATGGAAGCTCATAACTCAAAGATAAAGCTTTAACTTCTGAAGTTTGGCATCTGATTCCTCCTCTGAAGCCTAAAAAGGAAAGCATTAACTGAATTACAATCAGAAATTCAGCAAAAATACGCACTGGCAGTTAAACACACAG
This sequence comes from Pavona decussata, assembly GCF_977016875.1. Classification (NCBI taxonomy): domain Eukaryota; kingdom Metazoa; phylum Cnidaria; class Anthozoa; order Scleractinia; family Agariciidae; genus Pavona; species Pavona decussata. The sequence goes on along the minus strand of NW_028145430.1, from coordinate 482,933 downwards.
TAAAATACTGAGAAACCGCAAATAGAAAATGATCATATGAATGCCACCTGCGTTTGTCACAATCTGAAATTGTGACCCCATTCCGGTCAGGATCTATAATATCCGTATGTATAAAGAAAGAAATGGTCGGTTTCAAACAGTTTAGTTCACTGTATTTGAAACTTGAGGTGCAAGTATAAATGGGAGTATTGTCCACCTCTGAATCTATCAGCATCATTTTCGGAACGACTACTCTATAATCTGATAGCCCCAATGATCCCTGTATTTTAAAAGGTTTCATTATAATAATAATAATAATAATAATAATAATAATAATAATAATAATAATAATAATAATAATAATAATAATAATAATAATAATAATTCGTAACAGATTTCTGGTCAGGATATTTTATTCGCCGCATCGCCCGATTACATAATCTAGTCCCGGTGAAAGATGTTGTTTACCAGAAAGTCCTATAGCGAATTTTGTGCTTCAAAATGGCCATGTTTATGAAATCCCGATTGAAGACTGTAAACTCAGTGGTGTATATTGATATCTTAGTTAAGGGAAACCACTATGTCTCCCAAACGATCACCACAAAAGGACAACCACGTATAGTGTTTCCAAGAGGCAAAACCTTTCCGAATACTTCTACACTTACATAAACTGAATGAAAGACTAACCTTTTCAGATCCGGAATATTAAGACGACCCTACTAATTCACCAATTCGGTTTTTGAGATTATTCCAGGACAGGTCCAACTCAATTATCAGGGGCCGGAGAGACAAGAAAATTCAACTGGGAATAATGTTTCAGACGTCATGTTCTGTTTTCCAAGATTACGTTAAGGTCTTTAAAAGGTATGCACGCTATGTACGCTAACACAATTTAATCTCTTCCGATTTGCCTAGCTGAACATTTTAGAAACTGAAGCCTATCCCTCCAATTTAGTCGGCCTCATTACGCTTTCTTAATGAAATGAATCAATTTTCCCGTTTTACGAAAGTTTCGGATAGCTTTGCACCTAGAAATTACAGTTTTTCTTCACAATTAAACTCGAGATTCTTGGGCCATTTAGGTCTTACGAACAGATTTCCATCGACATGAGCTGGGCGTTGGATTTATCGAAAACATGTTGTAAAGACTTTTTTAGAAAGCATTCTTGCTACTCCTGAAGGAGGAAAGCGCTATAACGGCAACAAAGTAGCAAATAACAGCGAATATTTATGGATGTGTGTGAAGGAAATATCTTAAGAAAAAAAGTTTTAAAATTCTTTCTACTATAGATCTCCTCTTCTTTGTTTCTGTACGCACCCTTCCCCTGATTCTGATAGCACATTTAATGATTTTAAAATTTTCAACTTTTAACTTGGAAGTTATGAAACTGATCACCTACCAAGATTGTCGCAGCATATTTAATATCTGAAGGCTTGACGACATCTGCTTTTGTTTCTTTCTTACTCCTTCTCCTTGAGCACCTTCTCAGCCTTCTGGAACACCTTCGTCTTCTTCTTTTCCGTGACCGGAGTACAAAAGCTTCTCCCTTGTCCATCAGAACGCACATCACAAGCAGCAACAAAGTAAACAGGATAAAGAGACGCCCTGAATCCATTCCTGACTTCTTCGTTGAAGATCGTGCAATTCATATGCTGGTGTTGTCCTGAAGATACGAATTAAATCTTGCCTAGCCCTGCCTACCAAAAGAACACAAAAGCACTGTTACCTCGACCTCGGCACTTTGCCAAAGTGCAGATCGGATCTACTGCATTCGTGTCACCCAATGTTAAAAAGATTAGCAGTTTGCTAAGAGGAGGAGGTCAACGGCTAATACTTTTACCATATTGCGTATCCCATGTACAGTCTTTCTAATATGCTCCATGCATCAGCAGGTTTTTACGGTCAATGCCCAATTACAGATAACGGCTGACAGTCGCGCCTTTACATGCTGACGTGCGATCTCAGCACCCCACCAAAGAATTCTAAGTTCGTCATTAGACTATGTGACGTGTGCGGTAAATATTACATTACCACTATTATACTTATTCAAACTAGTATTAAGTTATGACTTAATAATAGAAAATGTAAAAGGAAGTTACCTTTTGCTATTTTTTTTCAATCAGTTTCAGTATTAATGTCATTTTTGAAAGGCGACCCATCCTCATACTGGGAGTCCCAGCACCTTACTAATTTGTCGGAAATGGAAACGAGTGAATATATTTTCTTTCAATTGGAGATGAGTTCTAATTGCTTGAATCATTATTTTCTTTGTAATTAAAACTTGTAATTAATCACTAGAACTACACGACTAAACAAATATTCTTAATTAAAAACGCGCAGTAAATAAGTTTTCCAACCCACCGATTATAACCCATTCATGACAAGTTCACGCCTTCAGTGAAACAGAAACGATCACTGGAAGGGATCCAATTGCATAGCCATGCTGTAAACTACTGGACTTCCATGATAAATCTTTGGCGAATGTCTTCGATCGCTGAGGGATCTAAAGCTATTTGTTGTTGTTGTCAAAAAAGTCTGGCTCGTTATAAGCTGCTGTAACTCTCCAAAAATGTTACACGCTCAGTCACAAATGTTCAAACTGGGTCACCTTATTTGATACCCCACTCTCCCCTCAACGTTAATTTTCAGTAAGCGGGATTGAAAAAAAAAAAAAAAAAAGCTGTCAACGCAATGGCGATTTTCAGCAAGGGTTACAATGACAGGAAAGTGAACATTTGTCAGCATGCATGTTAGATATATGGTTATTTGATTAACCATTATTCTGCCTCGTAGCTCAGTGTGTAGAGCGACGGTTCATGCATCTTACACCGTGGCTTCGATTCCTGCCGAGATCGAAGATTTACCTCGTTGTCTTGTGTTGTCCCATTTTCTTTTTTTCTTCTTTTTCTTTTTGTTATCAGTTATTCATTGTCACACATTACACTGCTGACCTAACACTTTTTTGTTTTGCTGTGGCTACGGGTGGTACGCTACCTACAGAGTGAACTTACTATTTGCAGATTTTGAATATTTAGAGCAAATACATTCCAATGACGGTACATACTAGTTACGTGCACGGCTTGTCTATTGCACTACACTAATAAGAAAAAAAACACTCGACCTTTTTGGAGAGAGGACTACTTCTTAATAAAACATATAATTAAGACAAATTTTCAAGGTTCTATTTAACGGGTATCTTACTGAAAACCTCGTGAATGGAAATGGTCATGCTGTTAACTTGTATGAATGAGCAAGTTAGCAACCATTAGCAAGATTCTTGAACGGGCTGTGCACATACAGCTGTATGGTTACTTGTCCGAGGTCCAAACTGCTCACCCAAAATCAATTCGGTTTTCGCCCTAAACTGTCTACTGTAACTGCTCTCGCCCATTTCACCGACAACATCCTTCAGAGCTTAGACAGCGGCTGTATGACCGGTGCAGTTTTCATTTGATCTTTCGAAAGCATTCGATACTGTGGATCATGAGATTCTTGTAAGAAAACTCAAGTCTATTGGTGTCTCTACCCAAGTCGAAAAATGGTTTGTGTCTTACCTGAATAACCGACATCAAGTAACATCAATTGAAAACTGTCTGTCCCCTTCTCACGATGTTCGCGTTGGCGTACCGCAAGGGAGCATCCTTGGTCCACTTCTATTTCTAATCTACGTAAACGACCTCCCACACTGCTTGGAGTACTGCAAAGTTGTCATGTATGCAGACGACGCTGTGTTATACTATAGTGGGAAAAGCTGCCACGAAATTGAATCGCATCTAAATGCCGACCTTGACAAGTTAGCTCATTGGTTTGATAACAATCACCTAACTTTAAACACGTCTAAATCTAAGTTCGTACTGTTTGGCAGCAATCGTAAATTGCAGAGTTGCCATGATGTCAAGCTTGTTATGCATAATGTTTGCCTCGAGAATTCAGATTCAATCAAGTACCTTGGCGTGAAAATTTACAAGAACATGACTTGGAATGAGCAAATCGATTCATTAATTACCAAAGTAAATCAAAGGATTGGCCTATTGGAACGTGTCAAGCCTCTATTACCATTGGATGCACGGATTACACTGTATAACACTTTGATTAGTCCCCTTTTCGACTATGCTGATGTTATCTGGGGTGACAAAGATAACACTACACTTATGGGCGATTTGCAGATTCTGCAAACAAAGGCAGCAAAAGTTATCCTTGATTTGCCTGGCTATACCTCATCCACCGATGCACTCAAGTCACTTGGCTGGCCAACCTTGTCCCAACGTCGCCTTGTAAATAGATACATGATCACTTTTAAGTATATTCAAGGACTTGTAGATTATAATTTTAATATTCTTAAGAACAGCGACATCCATTCCTATAATACCCGGAGAAAGAATGATTTCCGTCTTCCACGCGTACGAACCAACCACGGAAAGAAGAGACTCCTTTACCAGGGTATTAAGAAATGGAACCTTTTAGAACAGTCTTTCAAAGACATAAATTCTTTTTTAATTTTTAAGCAACGTATCAAAGAGCGTGTTTTTAGCTAGTTTTTAATTCTTATTCTATAATTTTTATTTCTTATCGCTGGCTTTGTATTTTCTACTATTAAATAATTGTAATTTTTAAATCATTTCGCAATCTACAGGGCCCCACTGAATATCACTTTCGTGATGTGGGCTCCCTGTATAAAGATTGTTGTTGTTATTATTATTATTATTATTATTATTATTATTATTATTATTATTATTATTATTATTATTATTATTATTATTAATAATAAATACAATGGCGCGTAAATAAGGTGTTGTAGTTAAATTTCCGTAATATTGTTGTGTGCTGGGAGCTTGCAGTAACAGCGAACAAGATTTCCTCTATGGTAGGGTATATTTGGCACGCATTCTCTTTATTGAACCGTCTCAAGACCTTTTGCATAAACATTTTGGTAAACGTACATTCGATAACAGAGTGCTCAATTGAATTTTTGTCTCCACAGTATAGACATTTATCTTAAATCTTAATAATTCTTTCTTAGTTGCTATCGTTCTGTGGATTAATTTTTGAAACTCTTTTAATTTGGTTTCCTTGCAACTGGTTTTCACTCAGTGATTTAAGGATCTTGTTTCATACGTCTTTGTTTAAGTTTTTTGCTCCAACGTTTAGGGCCTGTTTGTTCTTCAGTGTGCATTTCGGTGTTAAGCAAATTATAGAAGTTACTTGACTAAGCCTTATACAAATTGATTTGGATCGATTCGTTCAAGGGAAAGATATTATCATTTATAATAAAGAGTGATTTAGTGGAAAAGAGTAGGTCATAATAGTGATGACACCGGCCCTTCTTAAACAATTAACAAACGAAAATAGGTTTCCCGTCCACCAATATATCTTTGTTATAAAACAAAATTAATCCCTGCTTTTGGTGGTAGGTATAAATATATATTTTTTAATTCGTTGAACAAATCAAGTATCTTCTTATAAAAGATAGGGAGGTCGTTAAAGTAATTTGCGTCGTAGTTGCACCTTAGTAGAAAGTTTTGGAATGATACACCAATTATTATTGTCCGAAGTCAGTGTCATTCTTGGGATCCAAGCGAGTTTCAGAGCTTTCAACATTATTCCAAAATCCATCATACGTATTCCGCCGTTGTCTAAGTCTTGGTAGAGGACTGATCTTTCTTATTTTATCTTTTTCGTTTTTCCAGAAGAACTTAAAAGATTTTGTTTTGACAATGCCCCAAATTCCTTGGAAGGCATTCAGATTAGAGGCCGAGTAGACCAGTTGTGATATACCCAACGTTTTAATTAACATTGCCCTTCTGCAAGCAAGCGCGAGCTAGAGACAACAATGATCAGCTTTTTAAAGACGAAGATCTGTAAGACACTCATATCCGTGATAAACAATTAAAAGCCGCCCTCCAAAAATATCGACTATCGTCGTTTGGACGAGAAAAAATTAAATCCGTCAAAGTTTCTTAGAAGAATGGTCTATATAAATGAGTAAAACGCTTATCTACAGAATCAGTTGATCGATCAGTCTTCTGTTAAGGTCATTCACGTCACAAGTATCCCAAGCTCATTGATAGCTATTTTTTGTAACATTAGGTAACACTCGAGTTAAAAGTTATCTTCACCAGGAGGTAGAACTGAAATATGAGAGTTTGCATGGGAATACATGTTGATTAACGGATTACAGCAAATGAAATACGGATAACACTCTAATAAACACTTGCCTGTTTGTGTTTTGGGACGTTTTATAGCGTTTAAAAAAACAAATAATTGGAGCCAGAAAAACTGCGAAATCAGAACATCGTTGGAAATGCTGATCAAATGTTACGAAAGGCAACCGACTGATAGTAAGTAATAGTAAGTGTCATTCATTGATTTACCTACAGCGGAACTTGGTTAATACGGACACCAAGGGGACCTGCCAAAGTGTCCATATGAAACAGGCTCATAGAGAAAAAAAAAAAAAATCACGCCACGGACATATGTTTTTATATTAATACAAAGGCTCAAACAGATATTTCTACGGCAACGAAACGTTGTTTTATTTCTTAACTGTTCCTGCAAGTGTAAACAGTTCAAACTACAGAAACTTTACGCTCATTTATTATAGCCATACGTTATTGTTCTTGAAACACGACAACAGAATCAATTTCGTATCAGTATCAGCCTCTGAGGCTGATGCAAAACAGAGGAAAACAAAGAGGAAGAAGGGAACGCTACAAAGAATGACTACAGAAAGAAACCAAGAAAGCCGTAAAACTTCACAATTGGTGCAGGCATAACGGACAAAAAACTACGGTACAGACAATTTTGTTAATGTCTTTTAGTGGTAAAATCATATTACTCCAGATATCTGTCATTATTTGAACGGGGTATATTATGTCTACAACTAGCACATAATTGTGACAATGAATAAATATATCATCCCTGATGATACCGTTGATCGGCGAAAGCTTGGATTTTTAATACCGTTTTATCCGAAAAGTAACTTTAAGTCCTCATTCAAAATGCTGCTGAAGGACAACATACAAAGATTACCGAAAATAGACAGTGCGTATCATATGGCCATGACATGATTACCGACATCAGTCATATCCTTTCTCTGCCAAAAGTTGACACCACAAAATATGGTCTCAAATCATGGAGATATTTTGCCGCAAAGATATGGAACGAGCTAACAAATGATATTAGAATTAAAGCCGGCACTAAGGACTGGGAAGAACAAAATCCGATTGCTTAAGTTTGACTGTAATTGGATTTTTTTTCTCATCCGATTCTTAGTTCTTAGCTTTTACAGTGTTTTTACCATGAATTGTTGTTCATTTTGTACTTTCTAATTTTTAGTTTATAATTTTGGCCGTGGATTATCTGTAAACAAGCTGATTAAGCTAAGCATAAATCCCACGTTAAATTAAGTATCGTTATCGTTATACTGTATAGCCACATGCAACCGGTGTCCGTAATGCGGGGTTAACGATGTACGTCACTCGGGACACAGAAAAATGTCCGTCGTCTGTATTAGCCGTATTAAACGGGTTAATTGTAGAGAAAATCTATGGGCTTCTACTGATACTATAAATTAGCGTTTTACTTGACCCCCCCCCCCTCCCCCCCTCCCCCCCCCACCTCCCCCTCTCCCCCCAAACAAAGAAGTACAATACAGGGGCTTATCATAATCAAAATTATTCCGGGAAAGCAGTTTCCTATTTGGTCCCCGAAGTGCACGGAATAGCTTTGGTAGTAAATCTTAAATGGCCTTTTTTTTTAATTTAGGAGCTGTTCCATTTTTATTTCTACCCACCCCCACCCCGACCCGTCAGGATGTGCCCGCTTTTCTGTAACGCAATCTCATTTTGTAATCATGGCGGAAGGTCAACAGAACTTAAACGATTTCTTGACGAGAATCTCCACTTCAAATCAGGATTTTGATGGTTGCTAAAAGAATTTTTGGTCATTAAGGATAACAAAGCTAGAAATATTTGACTCCATGCGGCGGCTTATGAGGTAAAGACAATTTTTTCGGCTGATGGTTGTCCTGACGGCCTTTGAAGAGTTTAACTCAGTTTAACGGTTGCGGTGTAACAGGGTCTGGAAGGGTATTCTCGGGATCCGGGATTTGACCCAAATACGGTGCGGGATTCGGGAAAAAGGCAAAATATTTTGACGGGATTCGGGATTTGACTGCTCCCCGGGAAGCGGGATTTGCCAAAATTTGGGTACGGGATGCAGGATTTTTTTGCCTTGTCCTCTATTGTGAAAACCAAGAATCTTATAGTGGGTCACCCTTAGACCTATCAAATTGGACACCGATTGCACTGCTTAAATAGCATCAAAGGCAATATAGACAGACGACTGAATCGAAGCGACACTACCAAATCTAATCAATCCTGACCAAACAGGCTTCGTAAAAGGGAGATTCATAGGAAAAAAATATTTGACTCATAAGTGACATAATGGAATATATGAATCTGCAAAACCTGTCCGGTATTCTAACGTCACTAGATTTCCGTAAAGCATTTGATTCGATTAAATGGCCCTTTATAACGAAGACGCTAGACTACTTTAATTTTGGTAGTGACATCGAGCGTTGGATTAAGATATTCTACACGAACATAGAGAGTGCGGTGCCAAACAACGGTTTTATAACCAATTGGTATAAACCGTCAAAAGGAGTGCGACAAGGTTGCCCCCTCTCCCCTTATTTGTTTATTCTGTCTGCGGAGGTTCTCTGAATTAAGATTCGTCAAGACTCCAACGTGAGAGGAATCAAAATCTTCGGTAGGGAAATCAAGTTGTCCCAATTCGCTCAAGATACTACTTTGCTAAACGCCGACTTAGAAACTTTAGAATTGGCTTTGAAAATTGTTGGGGATTTCGGAAAAATTGCTGGTCTACAGGGTGTTTCAAAAGTTCGTGGACATTTTAAAAAGTCTATACTTCATCCAGATTTCTTATATTTCTCTCCATTTTCTTGCAGATATTAACAAATCTTATTGTTTATCGATTTTCAGAACTTTTGTATGAGTCAGATAAAAAGCCTTGTTGAAATAAATATTTTCCCGCCAAAAGGTGCAAATCTGTGTCGTGTGTGTTTTTGAACTTTCCCGCCATTTTTGTCTGTTTTCAGTAGCAACTACATACTGTAGATTTTCAACGTCTTGATAAAATTTCTAATTATGAACCCTAAAAAAGCAGTGTATTTAAGAGCACAGGCAGCAATTCTACGATCATCTGGAGTATCTGTTCGAGAAACGGCTAAAATACTGCAAAAAAGCAAGAGCTGGGTAGCGAAGTGGTCAAGTTCACAAGAGTTTTACGACAAGCCAAGAAGTGGTCGACCATCAGTCCTTGACAGAACCGCAAAGAAAGTTATAGAAAAAGCAAAGTATAAACGAGGAAATTCTACCAGAAAAATCAGCAAACAACTGAAGAACAAAGGTCTGCCTGGATCTGCACCAACAGTGTGGAGGTATATGTCAAGAAAAGGATGGAAACCTTTGAGACGAAAAAAGCTTCCACTTCTGAGCAACAACCAGAGGAAAGCTCGCTTAGTATTCGCTCGTAAATATGGTAAATTTACAGCAGATGAATGGGAAAATTTTCTCTTTAGCGATGAGTGCCCTAAATACCTTTTTCATCTTCCGAACCCTAAAAACGATATAGTATGGGGCTCACAGGAGAGTCAAGTTCCGCCATCGTACCAAGTTAAAGGAAGCGCCAAATGGATGGTTTGGGGTGGCATGACAGGCCGCGGCCTCACTTCCCTACATTTCATCCCGCAAGGACAAACTGTAACGGCAGAGTATTATATCACAAAAATCCTTGAGAAAGAAGTGAAGCCTCTTTTCAGCCGAAGATCTACAACAGAAGAGCCTGTAAAACGAAAGCTTTTCACGAACAATAGCAGTGCGACCTTCGTTCAAGATGGCGCACCAGCTCATACGGTGAAAGCAACACAGCAGTGGTGCAAGAGAAACCTCCCGAATTTTATCCAAAAAGATGAGTGGCCAGCAAATTCACCTGACCTTAACCCTATTGAAAACCTATGGAGCATCATCGACGAAGCTGCATGCAGAGATCCGATCCCTAAGACGATGGGAGGACTAAAATCAAGGTTACGGCAAGCCTGGCGAAACATACCGCTAGCAAGCCTAAGGGAGCTGGCTCGTTCCATGCCGCAACGGCTCAAAAACGTTATTCAGAACAATGGGGGGCACTCTGGATATTAATTTTTTTAACAGTGGTCAAAGGAAGCAATGTACATAAAACTGGAAAAGCTTCATTAATATCGGATTCGTAAAACTATCATTTATTTGTATTAAAAAAAGTGTCCACGAACTTTTGAAACACCCTGTATCTCTTAATGTAAAGCTGAACGAACGAAAGCGCTTTGGAAGCGAAATTTTGAAAGTTTTGGAAGCGAACGAATGCGCTTTGGATGGGAAGGTGGAAAAACTATAAAAATAAGCATCTAGATTTAAAATGGTTCCATAGCTCTGTTAAGATACTTAGGATATATTTTTAATATAATATTAAGGAGAATCATCGGGCAGAATGGCCAGATACTTTCGCATATTAATGAGCCATTACGGCAGACTATTCGAGCGTGAAAGTTGAATGAAAGCGCCCCAATTAGAGAGGAAAGGGAGGAATTTGCTGGAGTAGGCTCGCTAAAACCGCCATATCGCAGTAAGAAAATGCAACTTCGACAAAAAGATCCAAAGGGTGCAAACTAAGCTGGATATGTGGAATTCACGGTATTTGTATGTTAAAATGGGGTTGACAGACTTGCGCGACTTCCACTGTGTGTCCGTTGTGTTGATAAAAGCCTTTTCAATTTCAAGCATGTCTTTAAGCAATTCTCCTTTCGTATAAGAGATTCTTCCATTTAGATCAAAATGTGATACGACCGCTCTGCTTAATGGTGTTTGTCTTGATCGTGGGGGGGGGGGGGGGGGGATCTCAAATACAGTCGAACCTGTATATAACGGCCACCCTTGGGACTTGAGGAACTGGCCGCTTAATACAGGTGGCCGCTTAAAACAGGATCACTCAAAATAGTCACTGGGCGTTGTCTTATGTCAATTTTAATGGTGTATCATACCAAAAACATTTCATGCAAGGAAACAATAGGACAATCAATACTCTTTCAAGAGATCAATACTTTAAACAAAGTTCAGCGCCAACTTGTAACTTAATGGTATAATATGCGTAACATTGTGCAAAAGCACTGTGCAATAAATTGTCCTCTACTCTTGTACGGTGTACAGTACTGTATTTCTAACTCACTTACTTACGTGGCTTGCAGTTCACAACAAAATGTCTCATTCCATCATTTCATAGTTGTTACGATCGAAGTGGAGTTATAACGGTAATGTTGCCAATTAAAAGTGACACAATATATAATAAAATTCTTCGAGATAAAATAGGATAGGGTAAGAATTACAGCGACCTAAACAAGTGGGACACGTGCGTTTGTCGCCTCGGAATTTGAAACTTTTGTTTGCAGAGCAAGTCGTTGACTGTCGGCACTGCCAGCGACAATTCCTGTTATCCATGGTACTGTGCATATGGCTTAGTTTCCATTCAAGGGTGGCCGCTTAATACAGGTAAAAATAACAAAAAACGACAAACATAGGACTGCTACAGGGTGGCCGCGGCCGCTTAATAGAGGTGGCCGCCTAATACGGGTAACAAATTCATCGTTGGTATGCACAAAAAATCGGGACTTTAAAAACTGGCCGCTTAATAGAGGTTGGCCGCTTAATAGAGGGCCGTTATATACAGGTTCGACTGTATACTGAAAGGAAGGTTTCTTACTGATCATTCTGAGCCGTAAAGATTAGTTTTTGATGTGCCATTGTGTATGCTAGCTCTGTGGCATTTGGTATTAGGCTTATCGACTTGGATTAACTGCAAGATTTCAGGCAATACTAAATAAATGTTGTCTGTGAAAATACAGGATCCGTGGATTTCTTAGCTTATGCTGTTGTATCTTTCCGCGTGAAGATTGCAGGATGTTTAAAAGCCGCCCTCCATAAATATCGACTATCGTAGTTTAGACGAGAAAAAATTAAATCCGCCAAAGTTTCTCAGAAGAATGGTCTTTATAAATGATTCACATCAATATAACTTTCAGCTCAGTTCGATTCCTATTTTAGCTGTAGTACGACCATCTTGGTTTTGCCGCTCTGAGAGGGCTTTCTGCGGCCATTTTAGGGCACACTTTTAACAGTTTGCCTTACAAAGAAAATGTTACAAATGCGAACAAAAAACCATTATTCGAGACAAGCAAATGTTTGTTGGTAGGTTGAGAAGCTTTCTTGGGAATTTGATTGAAATCTGATTTTTTTTACAAAATTTTTAATTTCTTCCCTTTTTCACTAGTCTTCAAGTGCCAAAAAAATGGCTGAGTTTAAAGCAAAATATCGCTAAAGATGCACTATTTGGCATCCTAAAATTGCGTCCCAGTTAAAGAGCAATGTCACCTACTGTAAGAATGTTTGGCTACATATAATAATTATTGTTCGTAATGTCTGCATTTTAAATATTAAAATTATGATTAACCCATGTAATAAAGATTTAAGGTCTTGCGGCAATAATGCCTTGTTATACTTTTTTGCAGTTAAAACGGGAGGCACTATCGACAATGGTTAGTGAAACGGCTGCAAAGCGACGAAGAAAACACAAGAAAAAGTCAAGTTCATCCACATCCACGTGCACCACCACCTCATGCACAGACAGAGTGTCTTCAGTGTCCACACCTTTATGCACTACCATTACTTCTGCTGATTCTCTTCCTGTAAACTTAGCACACATGTCTTCCTGTCCTCCTAATGATGCTGATGTACAACCTGCTTTATTAACCACTACCACCTTTCCTGCACTGAGTCCTGTCTCCACTGTGATGATGGCCAGTAGCCCTCTTGGGGATGATGAACAACTTGCTGCCTCTACATTAGATGCTGTAGTTGCTACTCCTGCATCTACCAGCCCTCCTGCAAGTCCCGTCTCCGCTGCTATTACTCCTGTCACAGTTACACCTGTTACTCTTACTCCATGCTCAGTACCCCCCACTGGCACCGGAAGGTGCAAAAGGTGTATTGATAAAGCCAGGAAATGCAGCACCTTGAAAAAGGCAAATCTTCGGTATAATCGCAAAGTTGCCGAGCTGAAGAAAACAATTAGGGAGCTTGAAACTGTGAGTTAACAATATATTTTTTTGTATTTCTTGTATCATATACATAAAAGTTCTATTATGCACTATGAGAGGGGTCTGGTTCATGTTGGGTAATTTGACAAGTTTACATGACTTTCCCTGGCTTAAATTTCTTTTGCAGTATGTTAGTTCCTCCTAGTTTTGCAACTTCAACTATATATTGCTATTATTTTATCAGCTCTGTAGAGAGTAGTTGAAACTGAAGATAAACCAGGTGAAACTGAGGAGGAGTCAGAGGAGGAGGATGTGCCGGAGGAGGATGTTCCTGATAAAGATGTTCCTGATGCTCCAGCATGCCCTTCAACAGAAAGTGACATCGAAGGAGAGGAAGATGACACCGACTGGACTTATGCCTCAATGGAGGAAAGTGCTGAAAGTGGATACCACACCGATGCAGATGTAGAGGAGAATTCCATCAATGAAGTCAGGTAGGTGTAAAATTTTTAATACTGCCATTATCTGGGCACCATTGCCATCCACAGTTGAGCAAAGCAATGGCAGAGCATTATTAGTTACTGTTAAAAAGTCCAACCAATGGCAGCTACACAAAAGATAGATATAATTATGGTTTTGGATAAGCAGACAAATGGTGTATTTTGATGCCCGTTTATTTTAGGTTTGCTGATAACTCCAAAAATTCAGGTCCTGCAATACGTATCTCGCTAAGTTTGCAGAAGTAAAAATTATCATTATATTTGGCCAAACGTCCACTGTATAAACTGCGTTTCGTTTTTTGAAAACCTCTTTCCTAACCTCCTCCCTTTTCACATTTCAGAGTTGATCCAGATGGAACTGTTTATGAATAGCCAATGTTCATTGTATTTTACTGGAAGCTTCTGAGTCTATTCATCATGTTTTGCTTCCATTGCAAAGAAGCCGGGCCATCAACCACGATGTAGAGCCAAGGAACAATGGTCATTGTAACACAGCATTGCTTAAAGTGCAAAAAGAACTTGGAATGGCAATCCCAACCCACAGTCCATGGAAAAACTGCACGTGGAAATTTGCTCTTAAGCTTTGCCAGTTTGATGTCTGGTTCATCGATAAGTAAAACTCTCCTGATGTTTCGCCACATGGGTCTCTCTGTCTACTCTGCGAGGACCTACTTCAGGCATCAACGGGATCTCATCTTTCCAGTTGTCCTTCGCTACTGGGTGACTTGCAGGACTGACATGGTCAACAAGCGGAAGGCAATGAAGGATTTGGTGTGGACAGGAGATGGGCACTTTGATTCCATGGGGCACTCAGCAAAGTATGGGGCCTATACCATGCTTTGCATTACCATTATGAAGATTGTGCATTTTGAAATTGTTCAGGTATTAGGCATAATTAAACAAGCATGTTTGCACATGCAACAATTTCATGTACAATTTATCCCAATAAAGCAAAATACAAATTCAGTACATTTTTTTTCCAGTTCAAGGGAGGGGCAAATACTAACATTGGAGGCCAGCAGGTTATCATGAGGCCACAGAAACCATGCATTTTATAGATAGAGAAATACATTTTTGAGAGAAGACTAGGCAACTACAAGACCGTAGTTCGTTCACGCCATATAGTTTAAAATATTGTGTTATGTGTGTCATAATAATGCTTGGTTATTTCTTCCTGTTAGTCAAATGAGGCCGGTGGCAGCCAGCAGATGGAAAAAGAAGGATGCAGACGGTGTTTTGCTTTCCTGAACCAGCTTGGCCTGAAAGTGTCAGTGTTTATATCAGACCGCCATACAGGCATTGCCAAATGGATAAATGACTCCTGTAAAGAAACTAAACATTTTTTTTTTTTGACATTTGGCATGCTGCCAGATCAATTACAAAAAAGCTCCTTAAGGCCAGCAAAGAAAAGGGATGCGAAGTTATGGCAAGCTGGATCAAAGGGATTCGCAAACATCTGTACTGGTGTGCCACCTCAACTCGGGTGGGATTTGGTGCATTGATTGCTGCTAAGTGGAATTCCTTTCTACGCCATGTAGCCAACAAGCACACTAATCGTCAATACTCCTTATATTCAAGCTGCAATCATGGAGAACTAGAACAAAGAAAGTGGATAAAAATTGGTAAGCACTTGCTTATGTATATCTCCAAATATACCAATACTATTGTATTGTATGGTAGTATGGACTGTGAAGATGGCTACCACTCAGGTTGCCTAAGCATCAGTCTATGTCACCAACAATTCTTTCAAGAACTACACTCACCCGGATGATCACACTCAACAAACTAAGACTTAGTATTGTATGGTCTAAATTATACTTGACTTTGAGAATGTTTATTATATAATCTTTGCAAAAGAAAAAATTAATATTGATTATTTGGATAAAGATTTATAACATTAATATATGAAGGGTAGAGAACATAATTTATAATGGTAATTACATGTAAACTGCGTGGAGTGCAATTTGGTCTGAAATCATACGCGTGATTTCAAAATCGAACGAGCGCGCAGTGCGAGTTGGATTTGAAATCACAAGTATGATTTCAGACCAAAATTGCACGACACAAAGTTCAATTACCACTTTATTACACCTATTTTGAAATCACAGAGTATCATTGTCAATATTAATATTCTATTTTTTTTACTTCATTTCCATTTTGATGGGCAAAAGAAAGGGTTCGATTTAGAGCAAAAAATGATGCCATTTGGGAATAAATCGCATTGCTGAGAGCCAATCAGATTCCAAGGATCACCAGTGATTTCAAAATGGGTGTAATAAATATGTTAACTATTTCCAAGGATCGAAGAAGTTCAAGTGCACCCCTCTCTAACAACAATCTCGTTTACAATAAATAAGCCCTTGAAGGCCCCTCCCCATGAGCTTGTAGTACCTTACTAAAAAACTGACTGCTGTATAAATTATGTATTATAGGGACCGTAGCATATGAGAAGCTTACTCGTGTATTGACTCCCACAAAGCTTCTCAATGACATGAAACGGTTATCTTCAGATGCCCAGACCAGTTGCTTAGAGGGCTTTCATGCCACTTTAAATCACTGGCATTCAAAGATGATTTGCTTTTCATGGTTGGGAACATTCTGCAGGTGAATTGTGTTTTTATTTTAATACAGCAGCCTCGTATTATATCAGGCACCCTTTATATTTGTATTCCTGATTGGGATGATTTTTACAGGGGAGGGGTTCTTTTAATAAAAGTACTTTTCAGGTGAACAATATTGTTGTAGAGATTTAAAACACAAAGTAACCTAAATTTGCCCAAACCAACTACCATCATTATGAGCAGGTCCTAATTTCAGGGGTGAAGGCATCGGCAGAGGGGGGTGGGGGATGTTGAGGGCTTATATATTTATACTTTACAGTAGGAGTAATTGGTACCCTTTTTGGATATTCACTGATATTTACCTTATAGGCATGTTTTAGCTAGCCTCCATTTCAATGAAAATGTCCAGAGAGAGAAGCAAATAGGAAAGAATGGTGACCCATTATCCAGAGTGTCTTATCCAAAATTCAAAGTTAGTGAAGAAGTAGTACGTGATGTCAGGACTCCCCAAACTTATGGTATGTTTATTTCACTGACTTCAGTAAAGATTACAAATCTAAATGTAGCCAATAAATTTGTGGTATGAACATGTGTGGCAGAGTTATCACAAATTGTCACTGTATTTTTCTTCAGGTTATGTGGATGAGATAAAAAAGCTACTGTTTAGTTTGTCAAGGGCCGAAATGAAAGAGACCTTTACCAAGTATTCATCCAAGGCTCCTGCGTCGCTGACCTCTCAGTTCCCTGACAGAGTGGGAAAAGCAGATGCTGTGAAAGCTTATGAAGAAAGAACACGAAGATCACTCAACTCTTTCCAACTGGTAAACTTGTCTTAACGTATTACTCAGTATTACTCAGTGTTAATAATCCAACTGGTGAGGGGATTTACAAATTATCAGTTGACTTTTTTAGGTTCATAATGTGGTTCAAGCAGTCAAAGAGTCAACTTCGTTCTCAGGGCTCTTTTGAGGAAGGAAGAGAAAGAACCCTGGGAACGAGGTAACAGGCTGCCAAAAAGTGATGGCAAGTATTGAGGCTTGCTAGAATGGTTGAGTAACATTCTTGTGTGAAATTGATCACAAGTTTACAACAAGGGGCAAAATGTTTAAAGAACAGACAAATTGTGACAATGTTATAAGTATAAAATTATCATTCTTTCTTACAGAAGAGGAACAAAATGCCCTGCAGGAGAGTGTTCTGGAAAGTCAATTGTCCAACTCCAACCCCAGAGCCTCAAGGAAAGCACACAATACTTGTCGCACATGTAAACAACCAGTGCGTGGCCATTCAAAGGAAACATAACAACAGAATAACAAAGGACAATTAACAATCTTTTGTTAGCTATTGTTTGATTTAAGACAAGAAAATACAACAAATTTTGCATAAAAATAAGCTATCCATACTGTATCAGTATGTATGTAAATATCACAAGAGGGTCCTCAAAATTGCCATCAATGTTCATGTTTTTACATTCTTAATTTTACATTTTTCAGTAATTAATTGTAAATAGTTAAGTGTGAACATTGTAATAGTAAGAATATTGTGTGTCGTCTATAATGTATTTATGTTGTATTTTTTTGGTCAATGGCAAATAAACGAATGAATGAAAGTAAAATTTATTTGGAATTGTTGTATCTTTCAGAGAATTGTAGGCAGGTCTAGAAGCATTACAATTGAATGGGTGCGTGGAATAACAACTTAAAGTGCCACTACGACGAAAAGTTTTATTTCTATTTTCCCTCTTTTCGTGTTCCAATCCATTTAATGAGTTCGTAATTGCAAAAATAGCTATTAATTAGCTTTATACAAGCTTACTGATCCTGGGAATAAGTGGTCGAAAACCGTCGAAAACCCGTCCGCCATTACTCCGACGGCAAAGTGACGCCCGCGATGATTCTAAAATGCGGTTGCTTGTATGAGATCTTTGCGTGACGTCATACGCGCATCGAACGTCGTGCGTTCCTTGCAAGAACTCAGTAAACCTCAGTAATCGTAAGTCCTAAAGTAAGTGAATAGGCAAGATTATTTGTAAGATTCGCCATCCAGTTTGGTGAAAAGCGATCTAAAGGACAATTTTACCGAATATCTTGGATTATAATTTACTTGGCGGTGGATTTGGAGTCGTATGACTGCAAAGAATACGCTTCGACGACACGCGAACAGCTCATTTAAGCCTGGGATTTACATGTAAAGCCGAAGAAGAAACGAATTCACTCCGGCATTTATCAATCAAAGCTGCATAATGAGTCAAGAAAAAAAGAACTATTAACCTCGTTTTTTTATAGTTCAATAAAGCTTTGACAAAACTGAAATGATGTATAATTAACTTCAGTTGAAAAGTGGGTAGCTATAATAGCTGTAATCTACAGAATATTTGCAATATTACAATACTACAGGGCTGTAATCGACCAGGTATTACCTGGTTAGATCCCGTCCTCATTCTACAACAACTTTCAAGCAGTAAATGAAGTAATCATGAGGGGCCTAATATCTTAAAGCCACAGTTCAAGTAACATTCGACAATAAATTGTTGTAAAGCCCTCAAATGCAGATGGAAAACTAAATATTAATAAGAAAGTTTTTTTTTTTTAATAAGAAAGTTTAGGAGGACAGCTAAGGAGGAAACCTTAGTAGGCTTGCATCATATCTCACCCATTTTTGTTATTTCAACAATGTTTGTTCCTTGGTCAATGAGGATGTGTGAATCTGAGTGAAACAAGCAAACCAGCCTCTTGATCTCATTTAAAACTGACACTATAATATTATTGTAATCATTTTACATGTTGAGTGTGAAGAGCCAGCATAACACTGTGCTGTAACAGTATTGTGTATTTTCCCACATAATCACACAATGTTCACAGACATAAAATTGAAATATCATAGTTATGAAAGAATGACCATCCTTTCCACAGATATACCTTAATTATTCTTGGAGATTCTACCAGAAATGAGATTTAATGTCTTTTTTCTTTGGTGTTTTAAATTAAGAGCCAAAATACTTTAACCTAAATTTTCACACAAACCACAGCTTATTTTTTGTTTTCATTTTAATTTTTTTCTATCTTGTAAGTTTTATCTTAGTTGACCCCACAAACATTTTCATGCTTTATACTTATACTATGTTTGTTTCAAATAGCTCTGGCTTTCTTATGTTGGATGTTGATATCTGTGGGTTTTTACTTTGGCCTTCAGAAAATAACCAGAACCAAGAACAGGGCCAGCTTTAAATATCAAAGCCATTTTTTATGCCAATAATACCACATATTTTACTTTATTTCATTTTATTATTATTATTTTTTTTTTGGGGGGGGGGGGAGGGGGCTTTTTTGTTTTGTTTTTGTTGTTGCTGTTATGACATAACACTCAAATATCCCTCACTATGAACAAGCCAACAAAATAATGGGCCATCAGTAAACAATTTCCATAATCCCTTCACTGTTTATATTAATGTGCTTGACCTATATCCAGGAGATGTTTGTGAAGACTCTCCTATCAGCTATGTTGGCAGTTTCTAGGATCAAATTTAAAGGTACGCCTTTTGCTGTGACCCTCTCTGATAACCATTTTCAACAATGAGAATACTCAGAGCACAAGAATGCATGCCATGAACCCACTGGCCAAAAACCTTTCCTGTATAAAGATAAGTTTACCCTTGAAGTCAGAGGCCAGTCTTGTTGTCTATTCTCACCATGCCTGCAGCATTGTGGTTCTTGATGACATGGGTATGAAAGCAACTTTTAAAAATACCACACACAGTCTACATGCATTACCAGTACCTACTTGTCATATTGATATGATATCAATGCTAAATATTGCAAAAATTTGCTGGTAGTTCTCCTCCTCTCCCTTCCATTTATAAATTTGCACATTATGTACAATGTAAACCTTAGTGTAAGATCCTGGCCCATTCTTCTGGACATGGTATCTTCTGTAACTGTGGAAAATGCCTTCATGCTTCCCCAAAGTGAAACTAACTCCAATAATACAGATCCCAATATTTAAGGTTCAGAAAAGTGTTGTTGACAGATCTAAACTAAAAGCTAAGTGAGATTTACTATGGCATTATTTACCATTGGTAGTCCTATTTACCATGGTGTGCTTAGGTGACCTTGTTGACGCCTTTGTACTCTCTCTGGTATATACCAAAACAGTGCAATATTTTTGGTAGAAATTTGTTATGTTGTACAAAAAATGCTATAAAATTGGCTGTCCATATAACAGACTTTGCCAAGAAAACAAAAGAAGGCACAAATACAAAATTAATAATTCAAACACAAATATGAAATTTACCAAGCACTGGTAGTTTTCCACACTCTTTAGAATAGGGTATTGGACAAAATACTGTCTCATAATTTTGTCAGTTTGGTCCATTCGTTCTCTTTAGTACAAACTAAAATGGTTTAATTGTAGATGTTATCTTGACTTGTCCCAGAAGATAACTTTCATGCATAATATTCACTGCAAGTCTGCACAAAGGTGCAGTCAAAGCATATTTACAAGTGATGTTTAAAAAACTTGCTCAATAATAGTATTATAATTAGTTAATAACACAGACCAAATAGGATTGCCACAAGGCCTTCTTGACTCACAGTAATCAGTGATCGTTACATTAAAGAATTTTGCAAGTTGGAGTGTCAGCAAGTCCACATCAGCTGGAAGGTTGCCTGCAAATTTCTTCTGACCTGTACTTTCACATATCATGTGATTGTTTCAATATATAGAGATGAATTTTTCATGTCAATGTCACAACCAGTTTAATTACAATTGCTCATTTAATACAGATCGAAAATCTCGCCTTGCTGTGTATTCTACAGTCGGCATACAAGTCTTTCAGAAATGTGTTGGGTGCTTTGTACGAAGAGAGCATTCGAAAAACTCGAGGCAGTTGATTGTTAATATTATACCACAAGCAATTATTATTATTATTATTATTTTGAATAAAATGGAGTATCTATGCACTTTTATTTTACCAAAGCATGACACTTATAGGAAGTAGACGTAATGAACACTAGACAAACAAAGCATTATGTACAATGAGCTATAAACAAAACATACACACCACCACTCCGCGCCACTTGCTTTCATTGCACGCATTCACGAAAACATTTCATTTCCGATCAGTTATCTTGGCCTAATCGCTTCACTTAGTCCTTAGATTTACCCTGGAAAAGTAAGCATCGAGGCAGTAGCATTGTATGGCAGTCCTTTCCGTCGAAGCAGCTTTCGAAGTCGTCGAGAGGATATGTCTTTAGTCACTTCGGTGCGATGTACAAAAAGACGATTTGTCTGAAGAAATTACCTCCTTTTGGCATATTTCAGAACCATAAATGTTCAAACAACCACCATAAGGTTTCTTTCGGGTGCCCACAATACGTGTGCGTTGTAAAGACGGCCCTTGAGCCACTAAAATAAAAATAAGTGGCTTCTTTCAGAGAGATCCGAACATTCGAAAGCAGGCCATGTTGTTGTGCGCGTATGACGTCATATTCCTGTCGGTGCAACTAGATCCAGTAGTTCACGGCCATTTGTCGTTCGAGTAATGGCGGCACAGCGAAGCTGAACTTCGCGTTTAAAATAACTGGTCTTCCCGTTGGAATTTCGATGTAAAATTTGGCGTGGTAAGTATTTATAACTTCTACTTTCCAAAGCTGAAGAAAAAAAGGGATGCAAAATTTTGATCGTAGTGGCACTTTAAGTGACTTTTGATGTAATGTCAAATTCTCCTTTTGCTTCAGAAGTGAAAACAAAGAAATTTGGATGGAGAATCTAGCAATAGAGGCAATCGACTGATTCTAGCAAATCAGTTGTTGGCGAACCTCCAGCACTCCTCCAAGCACGATTCCTTCCTGAGAAGCGCCATCCTTGTTTTCTTGTAAAGTTTCTTTTCAGTTGTCGTACATGAAGTAAGTTGAAGCTCACGATATTATTCCATGCTCCTTACACAACGACGTGAATGAACCACACGTATACACGCACTTGTGCAGCGCGCATACATACGGTAAACGCGTGTTCGTTTCTGATAGGTATGCGTTGAACTGACGCATGTGGAGAAACTGGTCATATACATGGGATAAAAACCCATAAAATTGGAAAAGAAATGGCAAGTATTCGTGGGCAAAAAACGCACATACACCTTGTCATAATTTTGAAACAAATGGCCGACCATAGAAATCAATGCTGGTGACAATTTTGTAGATGAGAGATGTTGTTAAGAAAAAGCCTCTGCAATTTTCGTTAACTTCAATCATCTCTGGAATATTATATTTCAAATTTGACTAAGGATGTTTTTGACCATTGCCTTACGAAAATGTAAATATCTCGGGAATGAAAACAAAACAAGCTTTGGCATCCCCTACAGCTCGTGTTTGCTAAACTAGCAAGCCTGGCACTTCTTTGCATTAGACATTCACGGCCAGGAATTTATGATAATCGATACCACTTTTGTTATACGGCATATTTAATCAGGCCGTAAATAATACTGAATTTTAATTCAGTATTATTTAAAATTGATAATCCTATCGCGCTTTATAAAATATTTGGGATAGTACGCACGCTCTCAGTGGTCAATAGGTGTGTTTATATGAGAATATGTAAACACGGTTGTGACGTCACGATGTCTGTGTCTCCCGGCACAATTCGAAAGCATTTCAGAAGCTTTCGCAAGACTCGCAAGGTAATTTTAAGTACAACTGTTAAGGAAATGGAGAAAAATTTCCCAAATTTTGATCGGGGTTTGCCTATCTCCTCGCCCCTAATCTCGAAGGGGAAGAAAAGCAAAATAAAGATGAACTACAGCGTTTTATCTACCTCGCCAGACGACCTCATCGACGGAAATGAAGCGAAGACGATAAAATATGCAACAAAATACGCAGTAAACGTTTTTCAAAGTATTTTTTGCATCTGAGTACCACAATAAAATTCTCTAAAAGACATTCTTTATTCAAAAAAAAAAAATGTACACGAAAACGAACACAAAACTACAGGCTACAGACTATAAATGTTATAAAACTTTGTACGGCCGGTTGCCTTGTTTTGGCTGTCAAATTTGTATAAAATGGATTTTCTCTGAGACGTTGTCAGCGTAAAAATCTACTCTTACAATCACTACATGTATTACCATCAACAACTTTACCGAGCTGGATCCGCTGCTTGTGCTATGATTCCTAACCAGCAAAACTACCCAACGCACGATGAGCGATTCAACTCTTAACCATGTTCTCAGGCTGCCAAATCGGGAAAGTTCGCGTAACTTTCAAGAGCTAGTGGCCAAGCACAGTGACATTCATTTTCAGCTTTAATAATATACACGCGCAAATTTCAGCATGCTCATTGGCTGAAAACACGCCTATTTATCCCAAACAGTGCAGAAAGTTTAAATTGGGTACAACAAGTTGAAATCGAGTGTAGAAAGTTGAAATTAAATTGACTGACAGGAAAGTCGTGAGAGCCTAACAAAACAAAATGGGTGACAGGTTAGGAGAAAGTAACAACGTTTTAATTCAGAATTCGAAGAAGAATACTTGGAAGAAAAGCACCCAACAAAGCAAAAATAGTTAGCTTAAAGTCTGGGAGACTTCGGCTTCTTAAAAGAGCTATGATCCAACTATTGAAAAGTACAAACGGGAGGCCTGAAAAAAAATTCTGGAGAAGTCTTACGCAACAGGTCGTAAGAAAAACGGGGAAGATTACGAGCCTGATAGCCTTCGTGTAATGGTTACTGCTATTGACCGATACCTAACAGAGAAAGAGTACAAACACTCAATTATTCGTGACAGAGAGTTTAAAAGCTCGAAGCAAGTTCTGGAGGGAAAGGCCAACCTACTGCGGCAACAAGGCAAAGGTAAGCGGCCGAACAAGGCGAGAAGTCTGACAACAACCGAGGAAAATGAGCTCTCGGAACTAAAAAAAAGCTGGGAAAGGGAAGTCCGCAAATCCTTGTCCAAACAGTTTTGTGGCTTCATACCCGATATTTTGGTTTTCGAGGTCGCCAGGAACACCACAGCATGACGGTTGAATATTTCTCCTTTGAATTGGATGAGAACAACACAAAGTACTTCAAACTCATCGAGAACCCGAGAAAAACACGCCAGTCCGGACTGTCCGCAATGCCCAGAAGCTTCCTTCCAAAAATGTTTGCAACTGGAGATGACAGATGTCCCGTTGCAATCTTTAAAGAGTTTCTGTGGCGTCGTCCTCCCGAAATACGGACAACCAGTCCACTCTATCTGTCTTGCGTGCCAAATCCGTCCTCGCAAGTCTGGTACAAGCGTCACCAATGGGAGTGAACTAGATCAACCACACGATGAAGTCCGTCATTAATGGAACGACCCTAGAAGATTCATTGAAGACCTTTTCCAACCACAGCGTCAAGAAAACAGTCGTAAAGAAGTTGAAGACAGCAAGCCTAGAGCGAAGTTCAATTGTTAAAGTAACGGGCCACAGAAATGAGAAGTCACTGGATGACTATGACGAAGGAGATGAAAGAGAACAGCGACGGCTTTCCCACACCATGAGCCATGCTAAAAACATCAACAGCCAGTTAGCTAAAGGAAACAGCTGTAATAGTAGCACCAGCAATATTTTCAACTAGTTCTCGCCAGACCCTCAATGTGGAAACAACTTCAACCAACCAGCTTTCGCGGCGTTTCAGATGCCAAGTTATATCTCTGGCCAGAAAGATCAGCGTCAGTGTTTCATGAACATAAACCATTTCCACCAATGTCAAATCGCTTTCAACATGGGAAACACAGCAGCTCCCGAAAAGCCACAGTCAGCCGCACCGCCTGGCGAGGACAATGTTTCTCAGTGATTCATAAGTTCGAAAAGCTTCAAGTTTTGAAAACGTTGATCGGTTTCGCCTCAATTAGAATCGACAACAAACATTAACAAGTTGACTTCTTTAAATAAACAGGTTTTGACGTCTTTCCAAACCTCTTTTCTCCATGAGGTCCATAAAATGAAAACGCTTTAGAATGATAAATGCTTCCAGAACTCTAAGTTTCCACAAGTGCTAGCATGTCAATCAAGATAGTCATTTTTCAACCAATAACGTTAATGTAGGCGAGTCCAGTGAGCCATGACACGAAATAAACACGATGAGAGAAAAACGGAGTCAAATTTTTGCATGTATGCTATTAACAAGTAATCACAAGATTTGTCTCCTGCAATTTGGGATAAATCAACACTCGTAAATTTTTCAAAGACAACAAATTGCTCGAGCCCGTTGGGCTCGTGCCATTTGGTTAGCCTTTGAAAAATTTACTCGTGCTGATTTATCTCAAATTGCACTCGAAATCATGTGATTACCCATACAAATAAACTCCTCATCTTGAAGTACTTTCCTTACAGAATCGCATATTTTGAACATTTCTTCTTGTTTTCACGGGACGTTCGGTATTTTTCTGTAAGATTTACGAAGATTCAAAGTTGAAATCGCCATCATCTACACGGGACTCGCTTTCAACTTGAGTTTGAGTATTATAACGCAAATTTTGATTGGTTCATGTGTAGTCAGATGACCGTTTTCATTGGCTAGTAGGAAATATGATTGTCCAGAGTGTGTACTGAGAACATCTATTTGAAATTCAATCAAGAAATAAATAAACAAATTTCCTTCATTTGTCGAGTTAATTTTAGACATATTTTATAAAAGCAATAGAGGACTTTTTTCCCGTGTTTATATTGCCGCATCTGAATACTCGGGGAGTTGGGAGAATTCTCGAAAGCTATGCATACCTGAGACGCACTGTCTCGAATTCTCCCAACCCCCCCCCCCCCCCCCCCTCGTGTTTAAATGAGGCTATATAATATTGTGCTTTGCCGTTTGTGGTCCTTCTTGTGAATAATAACAGATGAATAATCATCAAATACTTCATTTATTTCCAACAATCACTCTTTACCTATGTCAATTTTATCCTATTCAAGAAACCTACTCGGGACGAAAAGGGTGAATTAATTATTTGGAAGTGGGAATGGGAAGGTGATATCTACTTCTCTCATGGGACAAACCGCCAAAAAGGTGTTTGAATTATTCTAAATCCCAGAAGTGTTGAGGACTATAAGGACTTATCAAGGGTATTATATCATTTACAATACTCTTCTTGTAAATTCAAAAGATAGACAAAAAAATAGAACTTTAGATGATTACATACCATGCAAAAATCACCTACAGACATTTTATAATATCCTAATGCCAGGATGGTTCTCCTCTCCAAGTTTATCCTTATTTGTTCTCAATTATATTAGTAAACAGCATCTACTTTAGACTATTCCAAAATTAAAATTGTTAAAAGAAGAAAGGCAAATAATTAGTTCAAACAGGAAATTGTTTGAATGTGATTATATCTCATGCCATGTAAGTAACCACTGTTTTTTTTTTCTAATGTGCAGTGGTAAATGGGACTTCTGTATTGAGTATTATATGTTTAAAGGAAATAAAGAGTAATGATAAATTAAATAAATAAATAAATAAATAAATAAATTAATTAATTAATTAATTAATTAATAAAATCTAAGTGCTACGTGTCTCCAAAAATGTCAATTGTTTGAAAGTTTTGCTGTCACCCTAGATATTGAATGATACATTCAACTAGATTCAGCTATAATTTTATCGGGTTGGGGATACAAAAAGGCATTTTTTGCAAAGCCCGTCTCTTTCAAAGCAATGCGTGTCTGCTTACTGTCTGATAAAACTCTTAACTTTTCTACCATTTTTATGCACGTTTCTTTCAGGAAAAGGTCCATTTATATCAGCTACATAGCATAAGAAATGCCATCTAAGCTCACATTGTAGGTCTCAGGGAACCTGTGGAGAACACTACATAAGAGTGGAATACTTGATCATGCTCCTGAACCCAAAAGTCTTTGCTATTTTAGGATACTTAATGGCCGTATTGCGGTCAAATTTTCCTTCCAAGCCAGCCTCCGGGACGTTAGTTTTACAGGCTATCCTCGTTGGCATTTAAATTACTGCCACGCATTGACTTCTCTGCGCACTGCGCTATTGGATATAAGGTAATTAACTAATATATATATATGTTTAGCCAAGCCTTAAAGCGGAGCTCCAATTTTTTTCATTGCATTTATAGAAATCTGCTTATCGTATAGACATAGTAAACGATTGAATCATCTGTCGGTAAAGCTTTAAACGCGTAACATAAAGAAAATTATCGATAGTTGCCTGGAAGAAAGCATTTTCGTTTACAAATGATTTGTAAATGGCCGTCGAATCACGTACTGCATGATATTTTCTGCGAGAGCTCCCGGGGAAAAATGTTTGGAAATTCAAATTTGGGTCAATTCTGTTCCTACAGTAAAGGTTCTAGTCTCTAAATAAACGTTAACAAATGGAGAATACTGGAAAATAGTCTTTGGCTTTTGGTAAAATTATTTCAGAGCTTTTAAACTTGTGTGTGTTTACAAACACATGACAGCCGCGTGGTGCGAATGAAAAAAGCACGGCCACGAAAAAATATTTTTCAAAAATGAATTTATACACCAATATCGATGGTATCAAGAATTTAATAAACGATTGACGCATCTGTCGTTAAGGCTTTAAACACGTAACATAAAGAAAAGTTATCGATCGTTCCCCGTAAGAAAGCATTGTCGCATACAAATGAGCTATAAACGGCCGTCGAATCACGTAAACATTATATTTTCTGCGCGAGCAAGATATATAGCTCCCGGGGAAAAATGTTTGGAAATCAAAACTGTGTCAATTCTGCTCCTATAGTAATAGTTCTAGTCTCTAAATAAACGTTAACAAATGGAGAATACGGGAAATAGTCTCTGGCTTTTCGTACACTTATTTCAGAGCTTTTTTTTAAAAGCTTGTGTGTGTGTACAAACACATAAGAGCTTGCGGTGCGAATGAACAAAAAAAAAACGGCCACGAAACAAAATGTTCAAAACTTAATTTCTACACTAATATCGATAGTATCGAGAATTTAATAAACGATTAAAGTATCTGTGTAAAGCTTAAAACACGTAACATAATATATCATCGATTTTTGCCTGGAAAAAAATATTTTCGTTTACAAATGATCTGTTTAAAAGGCCGTCGGAATCACGTAAACATGGTATTTTTTGCGAGAGCAAGTTTATAGTTAATAGCTCACGGGGAAAAATGTTTGGAAATTCAAAACTGTGTCAATTCTGCTCCTAATTTTTAATAATTCTAGTCTCTAAATAAACATTAGGAAAAGGTGAATACAGAAAAATACTCTTTGGTGAATGGTAGAATTATTTCAGAGCTTTGGAACTTGTGTGTGTTTACAATCACATGAGGGCCATGCGGTGCAAATGAAAAAAACACAGCCACAAAACATTTTTCAATAATTAAATTAAAGTGTCTATGTAAAGCTGTTTTAGAGTTCTGAAAGTTGCCATAACTGATCACGAACGGGTGATATAGACAAATGTGAGGCTTCTTTAAACTAACTTTTCCGGCCGGTCTGCTCTAACTTGCTATTTATCGCTCTCTTTCATGTTGAACTTTGCTTAATCGTCCCGCTTTTCTGTTTTCTTTTTCTCTCTCTTTCTCTTCTTTCCACGTTTGTCAACATATCCAACGAAAACATATAAATTGACTTTGTATTTTGTGTTCTTTAGCATTTCTGCTGTAAACGCATCTCGCCATGCAACTTCCCGCCAAACAAACACGGGCTCATTAGCATTGTGGGATTGCGTACGGACGGACGATCGGACGGACAAAATGACGTCATAACCAAACCAAAATTTTTCGATGTCATGGGTTTCCCAAATTTTCTTAGCTATGGGGCTCCGCGCGCACGCCTCCAGCGCGCGGAGCTCCGCTTTCATAAGCTCAAATATTAGATTTTACCAATAAACGAAATCGCCATGTTTATTTCGGAAATACGAGATAGCCGCTGCCGTTCCGCGGGCGCCATGTCTGGGATTTTTGGTGACGATCAGGATCATTCATGATGGTTTTGTTTTTTAACTCTAACTCTTCGTAGACTCCATTCTTCAACAAGTTAAGCTCTTCTTTCATGTCACCTTGTGAATGGAAATTTCACGGAGGAAAACAATGTTGGAGGAAAGTAAACTTTTTTTTTTTTACATATCGCGACAATTGCATATTAGACCAGCCTAGTGTTAAACGTGAGATCTGTTATAAATTACATGGCAGCTCCCAAAAAACCGATGAGTGCTGCTGTAAATGTAAACAGTTATACTGAATCAACAAACGTGGCGAAAACAATGCCAATAATATTGGCTAATAAACAAAGAAACAGTAATAGCCCGTTGGCTGGTGAAAGGGAGCGGGCGGGAAAAAATGTGTCTCTTGATATGAACACTCAGATGGCAAGGGAAGGAAGTACGCAAGTAACAATTGCAAGGAATCTTGACCTATAAACCTAGTAGGAGACGCCCTAAATCCTAATATGCGTTGGTTAGGCTCCAGCTTATTTAATAGCATGACCAAACATGACACACTTAGAACACTTGTATTGTAACATCTTTCGTGGAAATTTTGCGCTTGAGTTTTGTTCCGTTTTGTAGTTTCTCGCTAATTATATTTCTCGAAAATAGTATTATCTCCAAGTCTTCTCCAGAGAGGTCAGTCTAGCATTTCTTCCATATTTACACGTTTTCAGTGCTACTTTCGTCAGTTTTTATAGGACGTATAATTTTTACCAACAGAGAGCGGACGGCCTACTATAACAGTAAATTTCCTCTTAGCTAGCAACTGTGAGCTTTCGCTACTGATCTTGTCTGACGCCTTTTTTAAAGCACAAAAATTGGGCTCCTTTTTGCCTTTTAACTCCCTTCAACCCGTAAGTGTCTTTTTATATTTCTCGTCTGTAAAATGCGCCATAGGCGTTATTGTAAATGCTTGGGCACGTCTGCAAAATTTCGTCCAAACATTTCTCCCCTTTGCATCTTTTGGGCAATTATGGATTAGGAAAAATCTGGTCTTTTAATACTAGTCACGCTTTTTGCAAAGTGCCACTAGTGTGCCAGCAATTTTCGGTATGATCTCAAACAATGTAATGTAAAAATATAAAAAGAAAATAGAAATAGCACTGAATAGCGCGTAAGTCAGGTATGTATCTGCCCCTTTCATGACGTTTTCAGAAAGAAATTTCCGGTATGATCTCGAATACCGTAACGGAATATTTTAATTGCGAAGGGAGAATAGCTCTAAAAATCTGCGAAGCGTACAATGAAAATAAATCAGGCGCAGCATGACGCGTAAATGCCAGTATAGGCATCTTGTTCAGAATGCCTGTGACAACCAAAAACAACTCTGACCACTCTGCGACCTTTCTTTTAGCCTTGTCGATTGTAAAGAACTAATCGAGCGTGACGAGTTGTAATGGTTGCGACCACTTCCTGATAAGCTGTCTAACTGTTCGCAGCTCGTTATCCAATTAACGACTCTTTTATGATACCCGAAGAGGTCACTTTCACTTTTCAGTGAAATCTCAAGACGCGTTGTCTTTATCTTCCTCCGAAGCTAATTCGTTATGATAACGACTATGAGCATCTTGGAAATGATGGTAGAATCTGTCCAGTCCAATAAGTTCTATTTTGACCCCATCCATCCATTCTTTGCATCAGACATTTAATTCGTGATGTCGGTTCGTTTACTGGCTAACCGCGACTAATGCAATCTTTTGATTTTGTTTTAAGTGCTTTTTGGCTTTTTACTGTTGATTTTCGAATCCTTTGTTCCGCTTTTGAACTGTGGCAGAAAAAAAAAAAAAAAAAAATCAGAGCTCTCGCCACCAAATTCGTGTCTTTGATATCATTTAAATCATACGTAGTTCATAAGCTCAAGGTGTTGGGTTTATCGTCCTTATTTGCGTGCGTGGCGTTGGCGTTTTCGCTCAATTGCCCTATGTTTGAGCACGTGCTTTCGGTTTTTTTTTTTTTTTTTTTTTTTTTTTTTAATACTATACGGTCGTTTTAGAGAATGCAAGCATCGAAGAAAATTATACGAACCAGAGAATTTCAGTACTGTTTTACGTTGCGTTAGGCTCGATTATCAGCCATTGTTCTGGAAAATGGGCCCACGCTTACCCCCGACCCGAGGGAGCGGCTAAAATCGAGCCTAACATTACGTTGAATTGTATGTTCTGAACATTTAGAGAATCAAAACAAAGTAATTTTCATAATGAATTTAAGAGTAGAATGTTTTATTAAAAACTTGTGCTCTCGTTCCTCACAGGACAGTGCACATTTGTGAATCCCAGATTCTTACGCGCCTTACCGTGACCACCCAACAAACTTTTTTGCAAGTTAGCCAATTAGGATATCTTCCTCATTGTTCATAAAATACAAAACGACATGTTTTCAAGTAGTGTTGCAAGGAGGCTTTACCGTTAATCAAATTCGCTTATCCTGATTGGCTTACTTGTAAAAAAAAAAAGTTTGTTGGGTGGCCACGGTAAGGCGCGTCGCACTGTAATGACCGGTAAGAAGTGATGCAAAGCGTAGCAAATCAAAGTAAAGAGATGTGAAACGAAGCGAGTCGGACCAGTTTCGAAAACTAAGCAGCAAATGGCGACATAAGAAATTAAACTGACTGAGGATTTATAAAAAAATTAAGAGAATTCATAGACTAAAGCTATAACCAACCTAAAGAACAAACGTTGGCTAGTACAAAAGAAGCTAAAAAGGGCAATAAGGTTTCAGAACCTTATTGGGGAAACATCTCCGGTAAACTACCTACAAAGAGCCATATTCTTGTTATACAAAGAAACCTCCCCATAAGAGTGGAAAAGAAAGAAGTAAAACCATAAAATATTTGGCAGCAAAACTTGTCCTTTCAAGAGAAAGAAAAAATTGGTTAACTAAAAATGCAAAGCTAAAATTACGCGAAGTTTTAGGACTTAACTTACATCAGTACTCGTTATACCTAAACTTGATATCAGAATAATCAAAATTGTCAAAGTTCTCTCTTTCGTACAAGGTCTAGGAATACATTTTTTCATCTTACCAAATATTATTTATGTAACATTATTGTGTGCATGACTTTAACACTTATTATTACGTGAAAAAAGTGAAATTTTAAAATTTCATAGAAAAAAAAAACTTTCTCCTGGGTCCTTTTAAAAATATGTATTTCGGAGGTGACTTAGTGGGGCCTTCCGCATAGGTATTCTACGGAGACGGTCAGCCGTTGGGTGCCCATGTCATGTTTACTTACTGTTTCTTGATGGGCACATCAACTTTTATTTCTGTTAGTTACCAAGCAGAAGAAATAGTATACCCGCTTTCTGGCTTTTTTAAAATGAATATTTCGTTTCCAGAATCATTTCTTATGTGGTTTAGATTCATGTCAATTAATATTGAACCAAAGAGAAACAAGCTTTACGTCCATAAGCGAAATTGCGTAACAAACAGAGACCACTACGAGTAGAAAGTTACCAGCTTTCAGCATTAAAAAGGAATGACAACGTTGGGTTCCGTAAACGTGATGAAATGTCCTTCCAGTGGATCTGTGTTCTTAAACTACCTTCTGTATCCTTTACAAATTACACATTGGCTTTCACTTCTTTTTGCCCCCGTCTTTGTAGAGGAACTTGTTGAAACACCTCTTGATGTGTTATGGTTCCCTCACATTTTGAAAACAATAGACCTTTTTAGTAAATGGCGGCCGATTTATTATTATTTTCGCACACTCGTATCGCTCACGTAGCAAAACAGACTCAATACAGCGCGTTTTACCCACATGTTACAGCGGTTACCAATAACACGCGACCTCTTGCCTTCAAAAGAGTCGGACAAAGTTGCGTTTTGGTGGACGTCGATCAAAGAAAAACCGTTGAAGTTATTTTGAATTCTGAACTCATGTCCAATATACATAAACGGATACAGATCGTCAAAACACTTTCACCAATCGTACCATTGGTAAAAGATAACGATTTCTCAAAGACGCCTTACGATTCGTACCATTGGAACGAATGGTAAGCTCCTCAGTCGATCGGAATTCCATTGGTGAAATGCATCTCATTAACACTAGGTAAGCCGCGCGAAAACGAATGGTCGATTGGTACCATTGGTACCATTCGTACAAATGGAAAAGTAGTCAGTCGATTGGTTAACCATTGGAATCTGTATCTCAAAACAAACGCCATGACGTGAATCCTCGTATTACCTCGTTCTATCATGCATGAACCGAAACAAGCGTGCTACGCTGAGCTGGCAAATGCAGTGTGTTAAAGCCAAAAAGAAGGCCATGAGAGTCCTAGGGATCCTTCAGAGGAGCCTTTCATCGTGTGACAGATCTGTTAAAGAACATAGCTATCTATCCTTAGTGCGCCCGATTGTTGAATACGCCACTCTTGCCTGGTCTCCACACACCAAAGAAGGGATTGACTGCATTGAGTCTGTCTAGCGCCGCGCAGCGCGGTTTGTTAACAACGATTATAGCCGTTATAATAGTGTATCATCTATACTCCCAGACCTAAATTGGCCCTCACTGCAATTGAGACGTAGCATATGTGATATCGGCGTGTTTTATCAAATACATAGAGGTCACGTTAACATCTCCCTCCCCCACGAGCTTACCTCTGTGCCCGCGTACAGCCGTACAAGGGCGAGTCATGACTTTAAGATAAGTCTACCGTTCTCTTCAGTCGACGATTACAAACACTCATTTTATATAAGATCAATCCCAGCATGGAATGCATTACCACCTGACATCGTCAAGTCTAACTCTTACTCGGAATTTATTAGTTCTTTATATGTTCTGCAGGTATAATTTAACCTATTGTGCATCCGCTGGCTGCTCCATTGCCGGATTAGCTTTGCTAATGGCAACTATGCTAATTAAAGATAAAGATAAAGATTGCACATGAATATATCTCGTTCTTTAGTCCATGAACCGAAACAAGCGCTCTACACATGAAAATACCTCGTTCTTTAATCCATGAGCCGAAACAGGCGCGCTACAAATTAATATATCTCGTTCTTTAATCTCCATGAGCCGAAACAAGCGCACTACAAATGAATATATCTCCTTCTTTAGTCCATGAGCCAAAACAAGCGCACTACACATGAATATACCTCGTTCTTTAATCCATTACCCAAAACAAGCGCACTACACATGAATATATCTCGTTCTTTAATCCATGAACCGAAACAAGCGCACTACATTTAAATACCTCGTTCTTTGTTCATCGTTTATGGCTTAAAGAAAGAGGTAATAAATTCATGCTTAACAAGCTTGTTTCGGTCTATGGATTAAGGAACGAGTTATATTCATGTGTAGCGCGCTTGTTTCGATTCATGGATTAAAGAACGATGAACATTTATGTGTAGTGCGCTTGTTCAGGCTCTATGGATTAAAGAACGAGTTGCATTCATGTGTAGCGCGCTTGTTTCACTTCATGGATTAAAGGACGAGGTATATATTGATGCGTAACGCGCTGGTTTCGGTCCATGGATTAAGGAACGAGTTATATGTGTAGCGCGCTTGCTTCGGTTCATGGATTAAAAAACGAGGCATATTCATGTGAAGCGCGCTTGTTTCGGTTGAGGGATTAAAGAACGAGTTATATTTATGTGTAGAGCGCTTGTTTTGGTTCATGGATTAACGAACGAGTTGCATTTATGCGTTGAGCGCGCTGGTTTCGGTCCATGGATTAAGGAACGAGTTATATGTGTAGCGCGCTTGCTTCGCTTCATGGATTAAAAAACGAGGCATATTCATGTGAAGCGCGCTTGTTTCGGTTGAGGGATTAAAGAACGAGTTATATTCATGTGTAGAGCGCTTGTTTTGGTTCATGAATTAATGAACGAGTTATATTCATGTGTAGCGCGCTTGTTTCGGTTAATGAATAAAAGAACGATATTCATGTGTAGCGCACTTGTTTCGGTTCAACAATTAAAGAACAAGGAATATTTATGTGTAGCGCATTTGTTTTGGTTCATGAATTAAAGAGCAAGTTCTATTCATGTGTAGCGCGTCTGTTTCGGTTCACTGAAACTAGGTATATTCATGTGTAGCGCGCTTGTTTCAATTCATGGATAAAAGAGCGAGTTGTACTCATGTGACACGTGGATTAAGGAAAGAGTTATATGTGTAGCGCGCTAGTTTCGGTACATGGATTAAAGAACGAGTTGTATTCATGTGTAGCGCGCTTGTTTCGGTTCATGGATTAAAGAACGAGGTATATTTTACGCTTGTTTCGGTACGTGGATTAAGGAACAAGCTCTATTTATGTCTCACGCGGTTATTTCAGTTAATCGATAAAAGACGAGGTATATTCATTCGTAGCGCGCTTGTTTCGGTTCATGGATTAAAGAACGAGTTACGTTCATGTGTAGCGCGGTTGTTTCGGTTCATAGATTAAGGAACGAGTTATATTCATGTGTAGGGCGCTTGTTTTGGTTCATGGATGTAAGAACGAGTTATATTTATGCGTAGTGCGCTTGTTTCGGTTCTTGGATGGTACCAATCGACCATTCGTTTTCCAACAGCTCAGAAGTGGTAATGAGATGCATTTCACCAATGCCGGGTGTATTAATGGAATGCCAAGTCACCCTATTGGTACCAATCGCACCATTAGTACCAATGGACGAACGGAATCCAGAAACGTAACAAAAATAGTCTAAGTCCCCTTAATGAGATGTAATTCACCAACGGTGTACCAATGGAATGCCAAGTCATTCTATTCGTACCAATCGTATCATTGGTACCAACGGACGGACGGAGAGCGAGCTTAGTCTAGTTTTCGGTCGCTCAACGAAACCAACGCGGCGAGTATGGCTACAGCAGAAGAAACGTTACTACTTCCGCAGAATTACGGCGAGGCGGTGGGATTACTAAAAAAGCTGACCATCGAGGATTTGAGAGCTTTCTGTTACACATCCGGATTACAACAAGATGGTGGGAAAGCAACTGTTAAAGGGCGATTTTTGGAGCATTACAAAGGAGAATTTTAAGCGTTATCTAGAACTACAGTGCCAACTCCACACAGGAAAAGTAGGCCTATAACCCCACAGTCAACCGACAAAGAGCCGCTGTATCCTTCTGCTGCAATCGACGTTGAACAGAGGATCGATAACTTGGAACTTGCCATTTCGCGAATGAAAGAGTACATAGAGGAGTCGCCTCCACAGTTCCCTGTTTTTTTTTTTTTTTTTTTTTTTTATTTTATTTTATTTTTTTTTTATTATTTTAACAAAGTCCGTTAAAGAGTCCACTGAGCGAATTGTACGGTCTTACGACAAGCCTTCCGAAGAAGATACAAGAATCGAAACAGGCTCGGACCGATTTGTCCCTGATTAAAAATTTGTCTTGGAAAAGCGAAAATTGGAATTTCTGGAGAAAAAACGCGAAAGGAGTGTGCGGCGAATTTGAAACATTACCTCATGTAGAGGGTGCTCCATCGACAGTGTAAAGTCAACTAAAGAGAGGTTGATTCAATATAAAAATGACTGCTTACGTTCTGCATGGGAAATTTTAGCGATCGTTGAAGAAGGTTCCATGGCATTCGTGGAAAGCAGCTTTTTTATTTAAATATTTGTTATTATATTATATTAGTCAATTAAAGAGGTTGCTCAATATGAAAATGACTGCATGCTTACGTTCTGTTTAGAAAATTTTGGCAATCGTTGAAAAAGGTTCCATGGCATTCGTGGAAAGCAGCGTTTTTTTTTTTTTGTTTTATTTAAATATTTTTATCATATTAGTCTTAGGCATTTTTAAAGCTGACGAATTTTGTACCGTGGATAAATAAAGATTATCGAATCGTATCCTATCGTATCGTATAGAATGAAACGAATTTCACTCAGGAACATCAAGGATCTCCGGAACAGCCGAGAAGTTTATCGCCAAAAAAGGGAGTGAAAGAATCTTCAAGTGAGTACCCTGAGAATATCACAGGTGTTACAGTCAATCCAGGTCACGCGTGAACAGTATTTCCAAGAATGAAATGAACTTTCGAATTTCTCTTTGTAATGTCCGACGTGTGAATGAAATGTTGGACATTTCTCTGGAAATCGTTCCGAAAAAGACGAATTAACTGAAAAAAAAGATTCAAAATACTTGGGAAACAATTGTTATTCTTGAAATATTCAATTTTGCAATGTAAAGAAAAATTCATAGCTTTATACCGTCAATAAGCTAAGGAAATTTATACGGGAACTCTGAAATCTCGTTGGCGATTTTCAAAACTGACATGTAAATGTCAAAACTCCGTTCAAATTTCAAAAATATCGTTCACGTGTGACCTGGGTTGACTGTAAGCTGCCGCTATTACAGTTGTCCAAGTTTTCTGGAAACGTATTAGGATGGTCAGCGTTTTACGATGCATTTGTCGCCACTGTTAACCCGCGTAACAGGCTTAGTAACGTGCAGAAGTTTACCCACCTGAGATCATGTTTGTATGGCAGAGCTTATAAGTGCATTGAGGGCTACTCAGTCACTAATGATAACTACCCAAAGGCAATGCAAGATTTACAAGGGCGTTTTGCACACAAACGTGAGTCTGGTTGTCCCCGAAAAGGCTGTAGGGGAAGTATTTAATACATTTGTACAATACACTGCGTAACAGATTGAGAAGTTTGAAGTCACTTAATTGGCCTCAAGCCTGATGATAAACCCAGCCTATCCATGGTGTTGCTTCCTATCTTTGACATAGAGTTGGTGCACGAGCTTAAAGAGACATGCGAGTTCGAGCTTACGAATAATGACAGTGACGAAAAAAGCAAAGAAGTCAACATCAAGAAATGCTATTGATTTCTGGAGGGTCGCATGCTTAGCAAAGAGTCTCATGGGAATACAAGGAACAGATTATCTAAGCCTAAGCCGAGAAAACGATTTGGTAGAGAAAAGAGATCCAACATCCCGTATGACAAGGAGTACATTTCCGCGCAACCCCTAGTCGTCTCTTTAGACTTAAAGAAGGTGAGGTGTTGATCTTGAGACGGTAAAGTTCGCAACAGCATTGGGCAAGACAGAGCATGAAAGATGAAAAATGCTGATGAAACGCAAAAAGTTATCCAACAGCTTTAATTGTCTGCAGGCAGGAGGTATCTCTCACAATTCAGAACCTGCCAGGTACCACGTTGTCCTGTTGACGAATGTGGAAGGAAACACCACCAGCTCCTACTTACCTCAGTGTCCAAATCTTATTGGCTTCTGTTTCTGCAAATAAGCATATTTTGCTGCCAACCGCCTCTGCAAGATTGATATATGAAGACAAGGAATGTCCTGTTCGCCTCCTACTAGATAGTGGATCACAAGAGATATTTTAAGAAAACTGTTGCTTAAAATTTCAAGATAAAATCACGGGGATCACCCGGTACTAATAACATAAAGGTACTCGGGGGACAAGAACAAGGAAATAGAATAAATGGTGACGTTCACATTAGCAACTCTTAATTCAAGTGTTGATTAGGCAGTTTCCATTGATACCTGTACGATAAGCAGCGTTTGTGCCCACTTAACAGATGGATATGTTGATGTCAAGAAGTGTGCACATCTTATAAACCTGAATTCTCGGCTTTCGACTTGTTAGTTGGGGCTGACCAATACAATAAGATAGTCAAAAGAAACATTAGAAGAGGCCGCCCAGGAACACCAATCGCAACGAAGTCAGGACTGGGCTCGCTCCTGTCTGGTCCCATCGCTGTTTCTAGGAAAGTTGAGAGTACGGCAGCCATGTTGACAGTGACCAGAGTGGAAAATCAGAACAGCCAATTAAAGCGATTCTGGAATCTTGACGTTATCGGGATGGTAGACCAGAAGAACGATCACATGTCAGTCGAAGAGAAAGATGCAGTTGATCAGTTTGACAGTTCCTGTAACTTTGATGGTGATAGATATGAAGTTGGTCTCCCATGGAGGAAAGACCATCCACCTTCAGTTGATTACTACCAACAAGCTTATCAAAGGCTCGTCTCTATGAAAAGAAACATATCAAAGAATAAGGAGAAGAAGAGAATGTATTGTGAAGCTTAGTACAGATTCACGCCTGAGCGATAGACAAAGAAGACGAAAAAGCAGACAAGATAAGATATCTCCCTCACCATGCAGTTTTCCGAGAAGAGAGGACCACCACTAAGTGCCGGCTTGTATTCGACAGCAGTGCACAGTCGGCTGATGGAGTTTCTCTCAATTCATATGTCTTCTTAAAGGACCGCAGTTACAACCAGACCCGAGACATGTTATGATTCGATTCAGATGCCATCGGATCAGACGTCCCATGGCAGACATCAAAAAGATATTTCTTCAAATCAAATTGTAACGAGAAGTTCAGAACAGTCGCAGATTCCTGTGGAAAGGTATTCTAGGCAACCAAACGCCAGATGTTAATTGTATGACCAGATGAACATTTAGCGTAGAGCCCTCACTCTTTCTATCCATATTTACAGTGCAGAAACACGTCTAAGAACACGAAAAAAGATTTTCCTATGGCTGCTAAAGAAGTGAAAGAGAACATGTATTTGGATGATTTATACACTAATTGAATGTAAATATATGAAACATATAATTATTTTGAACTGCGGACGAAAGATTAAAGAGAAAAAGATCCTCGCACTTAGTACGCAAATTAAATTAGTTGGGAAAGGAAGCCTGTAAAAATTCAGGCTTGAACGGGATTCGAACCCATGATTACCACGATGCCGTGTAGTGCTCTACCAACTAAGCTATCAAGCCAACTGGAAGCTGGTCATATTGAGTTCGTAAATAAATATATCCGTGAAGGATGAATAAATGAATGTAAATATATAAAACATATATTTTAAACTGCGGATAAAAAATCAAATAGAAGAGAGATCCTCGCAGTTAGTACCCAACTTAAGCAGTTGCAAGAGGAAAGCCTGAAAAAAATCAGGCTTGACCGGGATTCAAACCCATGGCCTACGATGCCGATGCAGTGCTCTACCAACACAGCTATCAAGCAAACTGGGAACTGGTCATATTGTGAGTTCGTAATATACCCGTAAAGGATGAATAATTGAATGTAAATATTCAAAACAAATATTTTGAACTGCGGATGAAAGATCATGGATCTTTTTCTATTTCTATTCCACAAAAATTATGACTGTCCTAACAGGTATAAAAGCTATGATCAACTCGCGACCCCTCACGTATATATATTGGAGACGGAAGAATTATCACCCTATCTCTGCTTGCCATTGGAAGAGATCTACTGAGGGACTGTAGAAAAAAACCTACCCGAGAAATTTGAAGTATCGCTCTCGGAACGTAATCGCTACCAGCACCGACTTTAAGATCACTTTTGGTCTCGTTGGGTACGAGAATATTTGCCCGGGTTCACTGTTCCTCAAAAATGGACAAGAGAAGGGATTCCTCTAAAAGGAAACGACGTCCTTCTGATATCGGAGGACAACATATCCAGAGGAAATAGGTAGAGTCACGAAGACCTTTCCAGGTAAAGGAGGAAAGATTTGTACTGTAAGACTGCAAACCAAGAAAGGAATTATTAACATACCAGTGTAGAGGTTACACTTGTTAGAAGAACACAGGTAGATCAATGAAGTTCAGAGAAACGAGAAATACCATAGACAAACAGTTTTCCGAAGTTCAAAGCGTAAGAAATAACTGTCCATGATTCTGGAGGAGGGAAGATGTACAAACCCGCGTGCAAATTACGTGATCTGGGGGGGGGGGGGGGGGATATTAGACCTCCCAAGAGATTTTAAAAAAAAATTAAATTGGATGTACATGTAAGGGAAAACAGAGTCCCCTGTAATTAGCAAAGGAATAAAAGAAAAAATTCGTCAAACAAGATGTGCCAATTCGTTGTGAAAATGATCCCGTACAGTATCCATCCAGTAATCCATTGGCTGTTTCCTAACGTTTCGCGCACATACAAAATAAGTCATCTATCCCTTCGATAGTTTGAAATGTAAAACGTCTCCTCCCCTTACACAAACGATCTCTTCTGCAGAAATAAAGGCGTCATGAAAGAAGTAAAAAAGTTAAAATTATGTCACATAAGGTTATTGACAAATTGACAACATAGAATCGGAATGGCCCTAGAGTCAACAAAATACCCTAAGAAGACAAGATAATTTCTTCTCCATTGCTAGAAAATGGTTAGAAACGGTACATTCTTCAAAAATAAAAGCTTTATGGTAGAGCTACCTTCATTTTATCGCGGAGAATAGAGGGGTCAAGTTTAATTTATTCACGGAATTTATTCACGAAATTATCGCCGCTGTCCGCCGTTGCATGCCATTAGAGGTCCTCTTTGTTTGCTTTACAAAGAAAGCAGGATAGCATCGTATTTTGTGTAACATGTGATCTTATGTGGGGATAAACTAGCGCTGGATCCTTAAAATTTAGGTACTGTACACATACTGACCGCATACTTTGTTCACAAAAAAACTCATTTTATTAGAACAATGCATTTGGTTTGACTTCTCTACTACTTCTCTGAATACATGGAATCTTAAGTTGGCATCTTAATTCATTGATCAGGCTAAACCTTTACAAATTAAAACTGAGCTTGAACTTACTAACTACAGGATTATGAAAAATGATTCCTTGAAACTTCACATGAGAAATTTCGTCAATCGGAGGCAAAGCTTCAAAGTCTGAAGGTTGGCATTTTATTCTTCTTCTGAAGCCTGAGAAGGAAAACAGCAAACGAAATTAAAATCAATAATCCGACAAGAGAGGCATGCAGGAAAACTATGTTTAACACACACTGAAATAAACAAACTTAAAAAGTAGGAAATGATCATATCCCTGACATCAACG
This sequence comes from Pavona decussata, assembly GCF_977016875.1. Taxonomy (NCBI): domain Eukaryota; kingdom Metazoa; phylum Cnidaria; class Anthozoa; order Scleractinia; family Agariciidae; genus Pavona; species Pavona decussata. The sequence goes on along the minus strand of NW_028145430.1, from coordinate 441,031 downwards.
GTTGCATATCAGCCTCGTGATTCCATTGCAAGGGCAAAAGGATTTCAAGCAGTTTAATTGACTGCATGTGTTTGATACTTGTGGTGCTAACTGAATATAAATTGTTATATTATACATCTTTGGTGTTAATGAATTTACTAGTGTTATATCCGAAACAAAACGGCTTTTCTACAATCTGACTTCCTTCCTTTCTCCCTGTATTTGCAAACTTTTTGCTTTACTTACAATTTCATAATAAGCAATCAAACAAACATAAAATAACAATTCATTCAAGATTTCACTCAGGATAGCTCATTCGGCCACATCAATCGATGACACAATCCAATTGTGAAAGATACAGTTTCATTTAAGAAATCCCTAATACAGGTTAATATTTGCGTCGGAGGGAATTTATTTTCCGACGTCATTTTCCAAGATTCCTTTCAGGTCTTTAAAAAGGCATTCATAAGGAGCTAACACAGTTTGATCTGTTCCAATTTACTTAGCTCAATTCGAGATTCTGAGGGCATTCAAGCCTTTAGAAAATATTTTCCCAGACTTAATCTGAAATCTTACGTTTCCCGAAAACATGCTGTCTATCCCTTTATCGATACAACGATTAAAGTAGCAAATGAAAACGAACAGTTATCCATATGAAAAGACCTCTCAAATTCCTCCTACTAATGATCTTCTCCTTTGTTTGTTTCTGTACGTTCGCAGACTGTGATTGTGGAAGCCCATATAATGTGATTCAGAAAACGTTTTGGAACTTATAAACTGAACACCTAGCAAGATTGTCCACGCATCGTTCATATCTAAAGGCTTTATGACATCTGCCTTTGTTTCTCTCCTACTCCTTCTTCTGGAACACCTTCTTAGCCTAGTGACACATCTCCGTCTCCTTCTTCTTCGCGGCCGATCAAAAGCTCCTCCCTGGTCCATGAGAATGCACATCACAAGCAGCAATAAAGTCAACCGGATAAAGAGACGCTTTGAATCCATTCTTGAGTGTTACTCTGAGAAACCTAAAAAGTGGTTTAGTTGCGGGAGCTCGTATTCTGAAGTTGTTCTCGACGTGTGAATGTAATTGTTAGGCAAGCCTAGTCTAGCCACCAAAGTTGTTCCACCGACCTAACTGATTCTGATATGCTGCATTCTGGTCACCCAGTATTAACAGATAATTGGCTCAGTTTGCTAATTTATTTGGAATCGAGGAGGTCAAGGGCTAACACGTCTACCATATGGAGTATGCGTCATGTGAAGGTCCATGTTCATTATTTCTATCAGGTGTTTGCGATCAAGCGCCAATGGGCCAATCTTACCCTAAAGAAGTATTGTAAACCGTCATAAGAATATGCAATGTGTGCGGTATTTAAACTTCTTACTATTATTTTACTGATTTCCAGATAGTGCGTAAGTTATGGTTTAAAATATACCAAATATACCAATTAAGCTAATTGCTTAACATTTTCTATATTGATCTATTTTTAAAAATGTGCTTTGTTGACCAGGAAGCTCAGGCTACGTAATATACTTCGGAGAAAATGGCTAATCTCCAACAGCTACCCTTGGGGATATTATCAAGGGAAAAGCTCCCTCAGTGCAAATATCAATGAGTAACTTTGCAGCCATTTGGGTCCTTTCATCTTTTTGGGATAAATCACCATTATGTACATTGGCTGTTTCTAACGTTTCGCGCACATATGAAATGAATCATCAATCCCTTCGACAGTTTGAAATATGAAACGTCTCCTCCCCGTAACACAAAAGATCACTTCTTAAAAAAAAAAAAAAGCTTCAAGAAAGATGTAAGAAGTTAATATTGTGTCCAACGAGGACAATATTTAATGTCGACAACTCGACAACATAAAATCTCGATCAAGAGATGAATGTTAGCGGCTTTTTTTTCATTTTGCATGCGATAGAACGTTTTATTGTATTAGTTTGATGTTTTAACGATTAGGAATGATTGATTTTAGGAAAGGTTCTAGCCACAAAAGTGATCCGTATTTTGTACTTTTGCGAACATGTGAGTACCAGATCGTTATTCAGCAACGCACATCTACGCGGCAGAATATATAATCAGTAATCTGACCACCTTTACCGCTAATAATTATGCAACTCGAAATTTTCTCACGGGAACTTTCACTTTTTAATCCTCAGAACTTTTGTTAACTTTGCAGGGGTCGCTTATAACCTGGCCAATTTTGATGTTTTAATGCTGAAAACGTAAGCAACCTTTGTTTGCACTAATCCAATTGAGCTTGTTGCTTAACACTGCACGAAAAATACGGATTTACTCAACTTTGAAACAGGAGGAAATCTGAAGAAAATTTAAGGCTCTAAATTTGACGCAAATTTGCCTTTGATAAAGATCTTACGCAGATAAACAAATTTGCTTCTGCTCAATTTGTGTGCAAATGTGGCTTAAATCTGATATGTGCTTGGAGTTTGCGTCAGTTTTGCAACATAGGTAAACGAGTGTACCAATGCCATTCAAGTTTGCTTACCATACCAAAGTTGAATTTTTTAGAGCACAGCAATTGCTGGCAAACACAACACAAATCCCATGTTTTTATCAATTAAAAACATTAACAACGATGCAAAACTGGAAATTTCCGTTTAGTTTGTTCACATTTGCTCCAGGAGTAAATGTGCTAATTTGCCCTTATTTTACATTGCTAGTCAAATAAGTGACTAAGCTTGCATCACACTCACGTTTGCTGCAGGAGCATGCCTGTTAATTTGCACGATTTCGTTTTGTTTTCTAAATCAGCAAATTTGCATCATATTTGCTAATAGAGCAAAGTTTTAATTTGCACACGCTGTCTTAACACTCGGATAATCATGCAAAGGCCAAAACAAAGGCCAAAGGGCTTATTGTTGGTGCTGATGACGTTCTAGGTTTACTGGCTTATATTCTCCACTTTTTGGGTGCCACAGTTATTTTAAAGACATGCTTTATTTACGACGTCTTATAGTTGGGGGCACGTGACTGTGCTTTAGGTTATATAATTTATAACGCACGCTTATTAAGAATGGCTGTTTTAGAAAATGACAATAACAAGTGCCTGGAATACCCCTCCTTGTAAAAAAGCTTCAGCTTCCCCGAAAATTTCTTTCCTTGGTGCTAGTCGTTTTTTAGAACACACACTGGTACATTGTAAATGAGGTCATGGATTTATATTCAGACTAGAACGGTATTCGAACCCATGACCGCTACGATGCCGGTGCAATGTCTCTCTAACTAAATACTGGTCAGATTGTGAGTTCGTAATAAACCCCTCGAAGGATGAATAATTGAATGTAAATATATGAAACATACATTTTGAACTGCGAATAAAAGATCATGGATCTTTTTCTATTTCTATTCAACAAAAACTATGACTGTCCTAACAGATATAAAAGCATTGATTGACTTGCGACCCCTCACGTAAATCGGAGATGACGTTAGAGACGGACTAATTATCACCCTAGCTTTGCTTGCCATTGGAAGAGATCTAGGTAATGCACCAAACAACCAATCCGAGAAAGCTGAACTATCGCTCTCGGAACGTTATCGCTACGAGCACCGACTTCAAGATCGTTTTTGGTCTCGTTGGGTACGAGAATATTTGCCCGGGTTGACCGTCTAAATTGGACAAGAGATGAAATTCCTTTGAAAGAAAACGACGTCGTTTTGATATTTGAAGACAACGTATCCAGAGGAAAGTGGTAGAGTCACGGAAACATTTCCTGGTAAAGACGGAAAGATTCGCACTATGAGACTACAAACCAAGAAAGGAATTATCAACATACCGGTGCAGAAGTTACACTTGTTTAAAGAACAAAGGTAGATCAATGGAGTTCAAAGAAACGAGAAATGCCACAAAATACAGATAGACAAAGATTTTCCCGAAGTGCAAAGGGTAAGAAATCACTCTCCGTGATTCGGGGGAGGGAAAATGTACAAGCCCGCGTGCAAATAACGCGATCTGGGCGGAGTATTAGACCTCCCAAGATAATTTTTGAATAACTTCAATTGGATGTAAAAGAAGGCGAGGACAGAGCCCACTGTAATTAGCAGCTGAAGTAAAATAAAAATAACATTCGTTGAATGAGATGTGTCAATTCGTTGTGAAAATGGTCCCGCACAGTAAATATCCAGTGATCCATTGGCTGTTTCCTAACAAATAAGTACATCAATCCCTTCGATAGTTTGAAATGTGAAACGTCTCCTCCCCTAACACAAACGATCTCTTCTTCTAAAGCTTCATGAAAGAAGGAAAAAGTTAAAATTATGTCACGTGAGGTTATTGACAAATCGACAACATAGAATCGGAATGGCCCTAGTGCTAGAATCTACTAAATACCTTAAGAAGACAAACATTGGTAAAAATGGTTAACGAATGGGATATTCTTCTAAAATAAAAACTTTAAGACAGAGCTAGCTTCACTTTATCGGGGTGAATAGAGGCGTCGAGTTTAATTTATTCACGGAATTTATTCACGAAATTATCGCCGTTGCATGCCATTAGAGGTCCTCTTTGTTGGCTTTACAAAGAAAGCTGATGACATCGTATTTTGTGTAACATGTGATGTTATGTAGGAATTAACTAGCGCTGGATCCTTAAAACTTACTGTAGACATACTGACTGCATAGTTTGTTCACAATAAAACTCATTTTATTAGAACATTGCATTTGGCTTGACTTCTCTAATAATTCTCTGAATACAAAGAATCTTAAGTTGGCATCGTAATTCACTGATTAGGCTTAAACCTTTACAAATTAAAACTAACTACAGGATTATGAAAAATGATTCCTTGAAATTTCACAATTTTCGTCAATCAGAGACAGAGCTTCAAAGTCTGAAGGTTGACATCTTATTCTTTTTCTGAAGCCTGAGAAGGAAAACAGCAAACAAAATTAAAATCAACAATCCAACAAGAGAAACATACAGGAAAACTATGTTTAACAGTTACGGAAATAGACAAACTTAAAAAGTGGGAAATAATCATATCCCTGACATCTACGGTTGCATATCAGCGTCTTGATTACATTGCAAGGGCCTTTGATGTCCGTTTCCACAAAAAAAACAAAACAAAAAAAAAAAAATTCCGATTTCAGGCAATTTACTTTACTGCATGTGTTTGAAACTTGTGGTCCTAATACAAATGGTTTTATTATCCATGTTTGGTATAAATGAATTTACAAGTGTTAGTTTCAAACCGAAACGGCTTCTTTTGAATCTAACTTCCTTCCTTTCTCCCTGTATTTTTAAACTTTTTGCTTTACGACAATTTCATAATAAGCAATCAAACAATCATAAAATGATAATTCATTCAAGATTTTTACTCGGGATAGCTCATTCGGTCACAACAATCGATGACACAGTCCAATTGTGAAAGATACTGTTTCCTTAAAAAAAAAAAAAAAAAAAAAAAAAATCCTAAATACTGGTTGATATTTGTGTCGGAGCAAATTTTGTTTTCAGACGTTATTTTCCAAGATCCCTTTCAGGTCTTTTAAAAGGCATTCATAGTAAGCTAACACAATTTGATCTGTTCCGATTTGGCTACCCTCAAAAACAGAAATTAGAAACAGAAACCCATCCCTCCAATTCAGCCGGGCTAGTTTCGCCTTCTGCACCGCATGCACCAATTTCCCTTGCTAGGAAAATTTCAGACGGACAACACCAATTAAACACTGTTCAATTCGAGATTCTGAGGCCAATCAAGCCTTTAGAAAATATTTTCACAGACATGAGCTAAACGCTTACGTTTCCCGAAAACATGCTGTCTATCCCTTTATCGATAAAAATTTCCTCCCACTAATGATCTTCTCTTTTGTTTGTTTCTGTACGTTCGCAGACTGTGATTGTGGAAGCCCATATAATGTGATTTAGAAAACGTTTTGGAACTTTTAAACTGAACACCTACCAAGATAGTCCACGCATCGTTCATTTCTAAAGGCTTTATGAGAACTGCCTTTGTTTCTCTCCCACTCCTTCTTCTGGAACACCTTCTTAGCCTTTTGACACATCTCCGTCTCCTTCTCCTTCTCGGCCCCTCAAAAGCTCCTCCCTGGTCTATGAGAATGCACATCACAAGCAGCAACAAAGTCAACAGGATAAAGAGACGCTTTGAATCCATTCTTGGGTGTTATTCTGAGAAACCTAAAAAGCGGTTTTGTTGCGGGAGCTCGTATTCCGAAGTTGTTCTCGACGTGTGAATGTAATTGTTGGGCAAGCCTAGTCTAAACACCAAAGTTGTTCCACCGACCTAACCGATTCTGATATGCTGCATTCTGGTCACCCAGTATTAACAGATGATTGTCTCAGTTTGCTAATTTATCCGGAAGGGAGGAGGTCAAGGGCTAACACGTCTACCACATGGAATATGCTCGAATGAAGGTCCACGTTCATTCTTCCCATTAGGTGTTTGTGATCAAGCGCCAATGGGCTAATCTCACCCTAAAGAAGAATTGTAAACCGTCATGAGACTATGCGACGTGTGGGGTATATAAACATATTACCATTATTTTACTGATTTTCAGATAGTGCTTAAATTATGGCTTAAAAATATCATTACGAATTAAGCTACTTGCTTAACATTTTGTTTATTCTATTTTTGGATAATGCAGTTCTCTGACCAGGACTGATCAAGTTACGTAATATACTTCGGGGAAAATGATTTAACTCCAACAGCTGACCTTGGGGAAATTACCAAGGGAAAAGCTCGCTCAGTGCAAATATCAAAGAGTAACTTTGCAAGCATTTGTGTCCTTTCATCTTTTTGAGATGAATAACCATTATTTTTATTGACTGTTTCTAACGTTTCGCGCACATATGAAACGATCGTCAATTCCTTCGATAGTTTGAAATATGAAACGTGTCCTCCCGTAACACAAAAGATCAATTCTCAAAAGAAAAAAAGAAAAAAAAAGAAAGCTTCACGAAAGAAATAAATGTTAAAATTGTGTCCAATGAGGACAATGTCCAATTTCCAATGTCGACAAATCGACAACATAAAATCGAGATGAAGAGATGAGTGTTAACGGTTTTTTTTTGTCATTTTGCGTGCGATAAAACGTTTTATTGTATTACTTTGATTATTTAACGATCAGGAGTGATTGATTTTAGGAAAAGGTTCTAGCGAGTAAAGTGATCGGTTTTTGTACTTTTGTGTACATGTGAGGACCAGATCGTAACTCAGCAACGCACACGCGGCAGAATATATTTCCTGTAACCTTTACTATAAAGTAAATTCGATTTTGAGACGGCATTACGGCTTTATGATGACGGCCTCTTGGGAGAAAATACATTGCGTACTGGGCGGAGTCGCGAAGCGACGGAGCCCAATTCGCAATATATATTCTCCCAATGCCGTCATTATAAAGCCGTAATGCCGTCTCAAATCAAATTTAGTTTTTTAATGCGATACTAACAATTTGTTGAAGAGGAGTACAAATCGTACGCTGATTGAAAGAGAAATTCTTACTTCAGTCAAACTGTAGCCATGGTAATATCCGTGCGCGAATTTTTTTCTCGGGCGGGTTATTTTGAATCTTTGTCTTTAATTTTTACGTCAAAACAAAGAAAAGGCAAAAATTTGCAGTCCATAAAGCACCTACCATTGATAAATAAACGAGCTAGTAGGTTTGAACTTTTTACCATCAAATTTTATTAAAAAATTGTTACCGCCGGGAGATAAACAACAACATGAAAACAGTGATGAATAAACCTTACAACCAGAAGCAAGAATAAAAGGAGCAACCATAATAGTACGTAAACAGAGCATTGTTATCCTAGCTTAGATGCCGTGGAGATTTAAAAAATTGAAAGAAACCAAGTGGCAAAGAATACTGTAAAAATTACCGAGTCTGGCGTTCGGCGCTACGACAAGAAGATCAAAATTGACAGACCTGAGCCATGAAAAAGAACGCAGCAGAGCTCTTGAAGCAATTTTTCTCTAGAGATAAGAGACATCAGAAAAGAAACAGACCATTTGGCTTTGAAAATGCCATAATTTATTTGAATTTAAGCTCATTGTTATTTACAGTGGCCGTTTACACACTCAAGAAAGTCTGTTAAGGTTGGTGCCTACTAATAGCGAAGTATTTTTGCGTGGTTTATCACTATGTGGGAAAAGCAGATCTTAGTAGCGGCTATTGAAATCTAAAAAGAAAATTGGGGGTAATCACTCATTTTTTTAGAGATAACTAAGCAACAATTATTCTAAAAAGCAGCAAAATACAAAGCAATGTACGGCGCTTTCTTCAAAATTGAAGCTTTATTATCTCTGAAAAATGCATGGTTACCCCTAATTTTCTTTTTGGATACCCAAGATCACTTGCTAACGTCTGCTTTCTTCGCATAATTTTAAAGCCCACAAAGATATCCCTGTATTGGTAGGCACAATCCATAGGAATCCCAAGTATCTCAAAATGGGCAGAACATATGCGCAGCAACAATAGTAGGCACCGTTCTTAAGTAAATTTCTCTTCATCGAATTTATAATCATTCTTTTTCGCTTACCTTCAAGGAAAAAGTTGTATCCGCTCTATATGGTACATCTTCACCACAAAAAAAAAAAAAAAAAAAAAAAAAAAAAAAAAAAAAAAAAAAATTATAAGTGGTCCTTAAATAGTATCAGAAGCTTTGTAAACTCAAATGAAAAGAAATAAACAACACCATCCAACGTCGCATCTTCATTTACAAAAGTAAAATTTTGATCTGAGCGCGCCGAACCCATTTAAGTGCCGTGCTGTCATGCTTACATGACAGTTTTTGAGCCAATCGGAAACCGTTATTTTGAGACGACATTATTGCAAATAACGTCGTCTCACCGCAATGAGAATATCCCCCAGGATCGTGATAATGGCAAAAATTATGCGACTCGAAATTTTCTCACTGGAAACTTTTAGTTATTAAACCTTAGTACTTTTGTTAACTTTGCAGGGGTCGCTTATTACGTGACAAATTTGATGTTTCGATCCCAAACACGTAAACAACCTTTGTTCGCACTAATCCAATTGAACTTATTACCTAACACTCCGCGAAGAAACGGATTTACTCAACTTTGAAACTGGAGGAAACCTGAAGCAAATTTAAGGCTCTAAATTTGACGCAGATTTGCCTTTGATAAAAATGTTACGCAGATAAACAAATTTGCTTCTGCTCAATTTGTGTGCAAATGTGGCTTAAATCTGATATGTGCTTAAAGTTTGCGTCAGTTTAACAACACAGGTAAACGAGTGTACCAATGCCATTCAAGTTTGCTTACTATACCAAAGTTTAATATTTTACAGCATAGCAAATGTCAGAAAGCAGTGCACAAATCCCACGTTTGCATCATCGATTGAACACATAAACCACGATGCAAAACTGCAAATGTTCGTTTAGTTTATTCACAATTGCTCCGGGGGTAAATATGCTAGTTTGCCTCAGTTTCGCAACATACCTAGATCTACAGATTGCGTACACTTTTTCATCACATTTGCTCACGATACCAAAGTTGAATATTTTAAAGCAGAGCAATTGATGGCAAACACAACACAAATCCCATGTTTGCATTATCAATTGAAAACAATAACAACGATGCAAAACTGGAAATTTCCTTTTAGTTTGTTCACATTTGCTCCAGGCTAGAATGGTATTCGAACGCATGACCGCTACCATGCCGGTGCAGTGCTCGTCCAGCTGAGCTATCAAGCCAACCGGGAGCTTGGCATATTGTGAGTTCGTAATAAACCCCTTGAAGAATGAATAATTGAATGTAAATATATGAAACATACATTTTGAACTGCGAATAAAAGATCATGGATCTTTTTCTATTTCTATTCCACAAAAATTATGACTGTCCTTACAGATATAAAAGCTTTGATTGTCTCGCGACCCCTCACGTAAATCGGAGATGACGTTAGAGACGGACTAATTATCACCCTAGCTTTGCTTGCATTGGCAGAGATCTAGGGAGTGCACCAAACAATCCACCCGAGAAAGCTGAAGTATCGCTCTCGGGACGTTATCGCTACCAGCACCGACTTCAAGATCTTTTTTGGTCTCGTTGGGTACGAGAATATTTGCCCGGGTTGACCGTCTGAAGTGGACAAGAGAAGAAATTCCTTTAAAAGAAAACGACGTCGTTCTGATATTTGAAGACAACATATCCAGAGGAAAGTGGTAGAGTCACGAAAACATTTCCCGGTAAAGATGGAAAGATTCGCACTATGAGACTACAAACCAAGAAAGGTATGATTAACATACCGGTGCAGAGGTTAAACTTGCTAGAAAAATACAAAGACATCAATGTAGTTCAATGAAACGAGAAATGCCACAAAATACAGATAGACAAAGATTTTCCCGAGGTGCAAAGGGTAAGAAATCACTCTCCGTAATTCGGGGGGGGGGGGGGGGGGAGGGGGATGTACAAGCCCGCGTGCAAATTACGCGATCTGGGCGGAGTATTAGACCTCCCAAGATAATTTTTGAATAACTTCAATTGGATGTAAAAGAAGGCGACGACAGAGCCCACTGTAATCAGCAGCTAAATTAAAATAAAAATAACATTCGTTGAATGAGATGTGTCAATTCGTTGTGAAAATGGTCCCGTGCAGTAAATATCCAGTGATCCATTGGCTGTTTCCTAACGTTTCGTGCACATAAAAATAAGTACATCAATCCCTTCGATAGTTTGAAATGTGAAACGTCTCCTCCCCTAACAAAAACGATCTCTTCTTCTAAAATAAAAGCTTCATGAAAGAAGGAAAAAGTTAAAATTATGTCACGTGAGGTTATTGACAAATCGACAACGTAGAATCGGAATGGCCCTAGTGTCAGAGTCGACTAAATACCTTAAGAAGACAAGCCATAACCATTAGTAGAAAAATGGTTAACGAATGGGATATTCTTCTAAAATAAAAGCTTTATGACAGAGCTAGCTTCATTTTATCGGGGTGAATAGAGGCGTGAAGTTTAATTTATTTACGGAATTTATTCACGAAATTTTCGCCGTTGCCCGCCGTTGTATGCCATTAGATGTCCCCTTTGTTGGCTTTAAAAGAAAGCAGATGGCATCGTATTTTGTGTAACATGTGATCTTATGTAGGAATAAACTAGCGCTGGATCCTTAAAATTTACTATAGACATACTGACTGCATAGTTTGTTCACAATAAAACTCATTTTATTAGAACATTGCATTTGTTTTGACTTCTCTTATAATTCTCTGAATACATGGAATCTTAAGTTGGCATCGTAATTCATTGATTAAGCTTAAAATTTTACAAATTAAAACTAACTACAGGATTATGAAAAATGATTCCTTGAAATTTCACAATTTTCGTCAATCAGAGACAGAGCTTCAAAGTCTGAAGGTTGACATCTTATTCTTTTTCTGAAGCCTGAGAAGGAAAACAGCAAACGAAATTAAAGTCAGCAATCCAACAAGAGAAGCATACAGGAAAATTATGTTTAGCACACACTGAAATAAGCAAACTTAACAAATAGAAAATGATCATATCCCTGAGATTAACGGTTGGATATCAGCGTCGTGATTCTATTGCAAGGGCCTTTAAACTTTTCAAGCAGTTTATTTGAATACATGTGTTTGATAGTTGTGGTGCCAACTGAATATAAATGATTATATTATACATCAGTTGCTGTTAACGAATTTTCTAGTGTTAGTGCCGAAACGAAACGGCTTCTCTTTAATCTAACTTCCTTCCTTTCTCCCTGTATTTGTAAACTTTTTGCTCTACGACAATGTCATAATAAGCAATCAAACAATTATAAAATGGCAATTTATTCAAGATTTCTACGCAGGATAGCTCATTGAGAAACATCACTCGATGAAACAATCCGATTGTGAAAGATACTGTGTCATTAAGAAAAAATCCTTAATACAGGTTAATATTTGCTTCGGAGCGAATTTTATTGTCAGAAAAACTCTCAAGATTCCTTTCTGGTCTTTAAAAGGGATTCATAGTAAACTAGCACAGATTGATGAGTTCCGATCTGCTTAGCTCAAAAAATATTCTATACAGAAGCTCATCCCTTCACTTTCGGCCGTTCTTGTTTGGCCTTCTGAACCACATGCATCAATTTCCCTTCCTACAAAAAACATTTTTAGATGAATTTAAACCGATGAAATACTGTTCAATTCGATATTCTTAGGCCATTCAATTCTTTCGAAAAGAATTTCACCGACATGAGATGAACGCTTACGTTTCCCGGAAACATGCCGTATTTCCCTTTATTATATGGCTGGCTCTGCGAGCGGGCAAGATGAGTCAAATTCTACGCTGTGATTGGCTACCCGAGCGGGCAAGATAGAGCTATCTTGCCCGCTCGGGATTACCCGTTGCCCGTCCGCTTGGCATCGAAAGTTTAATCCCAACAACAATGCGGGTTTTCCTCGATTTTCTCGTTGTTTTGGGGGAAAACGCTCACTAAAAAGTTCCGTAAACTCTCAACATTTACCTAAAGGAAAGGAAAGAAAATGGAAACGTCCTGGTGTAGTGAAAACTTCGTTTCAGCTACAATGAATGTGAGTTGAGCCGGTGAATTGCTCTGCGTGTAGTATTTTAGATAGAATTGATTTTGAAAAACTTACTGTCTCCAGTCGAGTTCCAAATTGATAAGTTCTCTAGGTTTGCAATGACTGTATTTAAATCATAGCGTAGTGGAAGTTGCGGTTAGTGTTTAGAGCAGTTCAGAAAAGTATTTTTTTTTAAGTTCGCCGAAGAAGCTGACGTTTTTAATTCAGCCGCGTCTTGCTTGTTGTAAACAACAAATCTTGTCAAAGTTTCGCCCAGTTTTCTGATTTACCTGCTCTTTTTTTCGGCTTATGTTTGCATATAATCTCAAAATCTATTGTTTCATTCAAGAATTAATGATTGGAAGCCGAAAACTGTGTAAAAAAAAAATATTATTTACGCCACCGCGCGATCGCGTGAAAATGGCGAGTTTGCCGGATTCTATTCAAATCTTCCCGCTCTTGCGAAAATCTAAATTTTTCGTTGTCGATAATTGTACACTTCCCTTAAGCCATTATAAAGTTAGAGCCCTAAGATAATTTAGGATTCCTTGTTTTCCACGATTACATTCTAATCCAAAGGTGCACTGAAAATAAATCTTGCACCGGCCGGCTATGAAGAATTTCTTTCCGAGTTGAGCAGTTTCATGTTGTGTTTTGTTTTGTTATTGTAGTTTTAACTTGATGGTAAAGCCATATAATAAATCCTTTATTGACCAAGCTTGTTCGGTCAAGATGGCTGGATATTGGCCTCGTTTTTTTTTTGCGTTTTTATGGACCTCGACTTCGTCTCGGTCCATAAAAACGCAAAAAAAGAACTTGGCCAATATCCAACCATCTTGACCTCACGCTTGGTCAATAACGCATATATATCAATACAACGATAACAAGTAGCAACTAAAGGAAAGGAAAAAAAAACCTCCTTCTAATGATCTTCTCTTTTGTTTGTTTGTTTCGGTATGTTCACAGAGTGTGATTATGGAAGCCCGTATAATGTGATTTAGAAAAGGGGTGGGAACTTATCAACTAAACACCTACCAAGATTGTCCACGCATCGTTCATATCTAAAGGCTTTATGAGATATGCCTTTGTTCCGTTCTTACTCCTTCTTCTGGAACACCTTCTCAGCCGTCTGACACATCTTCGTCGCCTTCTTCTTCTCGGCTCCTCAAAAGCTTCTCCCTGGTCCATCAGAATGCACATCACAAGCAGCAACAAAGTCAACAGGATAAAGAGACGCTTTGAATCCATTCTTGATTGTTACTATGAGAAACGTGCAAGGCGGTTTAGTTGCGGGAACTCGTATTCTGAAGTTGTTCTCGACGTGTAAATGTAATTGTTGGCAAGCCTATTCTAGCCACCGAAGTTGTTCCACCGACCACGCCGCTTCTGATATGCTGCCTTCTGTTCACCAAGTATTAACAGATGATTGGCTCAGTTTGGGAATTTATCTGGAGAGGAGGAGGTCAAGAGCTAACACGTTTACCATATGGAGTATGCTACAAGTGAAGGTCCATGTTTATTCTTCCCATTGGGTGTTTTCGATCAAGCGTCATAGGCCAATCTCACCACTAAGAATTGTAAACCATCATGAGACTATGCGATGTGTACGGTATATAAATATCTTACCATTATTTTACTTGTTTTTAGATAATGCTTTAGCTATGGCTTAAAACATTATGCCAATTAAGCAAATTGCTTAACATTTCTATATTCTATTTATCAATAACAAGCTTTGTTGGCTAGGAAGCTCAAGTTATGTAATATACCTCGGGCAAAATGGCTAAACTCCAAAAACTACCCTTGCAGAGTTGAAAAAGTTAAAATTGTGTCCCCTAAGGGTATCGACAAATCGACAGCAAAGAAACGAGATCAACAGATCAATATAAACGGTCTTTTTTTCTCATTTTGCGTGCAATAGAACGTTTTATTCTATTAGTTTAATGATTTAACAATTAGGAGTGATTGATTTTTAGAAAAGGCTCTAGCCACAAAAGTGGTCCGTATTTTGTACTTCTGCGTACATGTGAGGAAGAGATCGTAACCCAGCAACGCACACGCAGCAGAATATATGATCAATAATCTGACCTCCTTTACTGCCAATGATAATGCGACTCGGAAGGCACATGTGCTTTTGGTTATATAATTTATTACACACGCTAATTAAGAATTGCTGTTTAAAAATATGACGATAACAAATGTCTGGAGTACCCTTCCTTTTAAAAAAGCTTCAGCTTTCCCGAACATTTCTTTTACTTGGTGCCAGTCGTTTTTTAAAACATATACTGGTAGGTGTAAATGAGGCCATGGACTGGGCTTAAAATCTTCCTTATTATTATTATTATTATTATTATTATTATTATTATTATTATTATTATTAGTACTAATATTATTATTATTATTATTATTATTATTATTATTATTATTATTATTATTACCACTATTATTATTATTATTATTATTATTATTGTTATTATTATTATTATTTGTCATCATTTTGATGTCAGCTACTTTTAGTACTCATAGAGTTTCATTGACATAAAGATCTTTCTTCAGTGTAGATGAAGTATAATCATAATCATAATCATAATCATAATCATAAACATAATAATAATAATAATAATAATAATAATAATAATAATAATAATAATAATATATCATGATGATTATAGTATTAATTTTTTACTGACTACCAAAAGATACATTCATCTCTTAATATGACCACATTTTGAAAACCCAAAAGTGAATGCCACAACAAGCAAAACAAAATACCCTTCAATTTATCCTTTAGCTTGACACGTTCGAATTGTGACCAATACATGTACATGTTAAGCTTCTCTGGCCGTTTTTCCTTAATTTGGAGCCAGTTGTTTTCTTTGTGATCATACAGTATCATTGGCATGTTTTACGATACTACTTTTTTATAATAATTAGATCTCTTTATTAAAATATTCCAAGGAAAATTGATAATAACAAGGTAAAAGTAGAAAAAGTAGAAAAAATATTCCGAGTAAATTGTTATTTACAGGTTTAAAGTAGAGAAAAGAGCTATTAAAACCTATTTACAATTCTTTTCGATTAAAAAAAGAGAGACTATTTTCAAGCACAGTTTTTTTTTAAGAAAAAGGAAAAAAATCCAAATGTCATCAAATTATAATAGTATTCTTATTCGTTTATTGATTTTTACCTAATTAAAAAACCTATCAAACTATATTGTATAAAAAGAAACAAGACAAAGTATGTATAATAATCATAGGAACTAGATTATGGCGAGGCATCTATCTAATTCAAAGTCCGCTTCTCGAACATTGCTTCTCACTGCTCTTCTTACTGTTCTTGACCCTCTAAATCAGAGTAAAGCCGACCTAACGATGACAAAGGAAACTTTAGAACGTATCCAAGAGACAGTGGTGGCATAGTAGCCAATTTATAAGTAATATAAATTTAAGTTAATGCAAACAACCATGAAAGGGAGGTCAGAGAATTGAGATGAGCTACCCTTCTGAAACAAACTGTTTGTCACGCAATATTCCACCGTGACAAGATTCTCTTTTTCCCCTCGTGACGCGTTAGCTCTAGACCAATCACATTCATGCTTTTCCTTCATGTCAGTCAAAGACCATGCGGCCGTATCTTCACACTGTAGTTCACTTCAAGTTCTCTGACCTCCCAGAGACTGTTTGAGAAATTGTAGCTAATTGTGAATTTTTGCCGTTATTACTCGTCTGAACTTCGCTCTAGCGGAGTTTTTTAGTGTGTTTCGGTTTGTTTCTACGAACTTCCGTTCAAGTTTACGTACACAGACAAGGACAATGCCGCCGCTTCGTCGAAAGTCCCGCGTTCAAGAGAGGAATGTGGTCGCCGATGCCGCACTTCTGAACAGTTTTTCGGTCCAACAACTAAGAAACTTGTGCCGACAAAAGAAGATTGCTTCCACCGGCAACAGGGCCACTCTTTTGAACCGGCTAAGAGGTTCTGGTCCCCAAGTCACGGCTTCAAACGCAAATCTGCGAGAACCAAATCTACCAAACAACGTGGGTGTAAATTCCCAAGACCATGTGGTCAACGCAAATGCGAACGATGCCACCTTCTCGCAAGGACAATTAAATACAATTCGCCAACTGGTTCAGGAGTCTATCGCTGCTGCCTCGAGGGAACTCGCCAACGAAGCAGCTCTGGCCGCTGTTCAGGTTTTGCAGCCAAGTTCCTCGCAAACAGCTTCAAATCCCATTCCCGCCACACCAGCCATCGAGCCTGTCACACTACAGCAAACAGCAACTCCATCGAATGTATGTCAACATGCGGCGCCATTCCAGGACATCCCTGCGGAATACGTGAAGGATATACAGTCCGGTGAGTTCTTTGAGTTATCAAAGCTCCTTCCAAAAAGTCTAGCAGAGTTCAATGAGGGTGATACTCTGGTGCTCATCCTTGACAATTCAGTTGTTCGAGTCTCAAAGAAAGGCAAAACATCCACCTCTATCACAGAAATTGATCAGTGGACCACCGCGTTCACGACGTATATGAGCGTTTTCACGCAGAAGTTCCCTCTGCGTTCCCAAGAGCTATTACAGTACCTTAGCTTGATTAGGTATGCTGCACGGGTACATAAGGGTCTAGGATGGGCAATTTATGATTATAAATTCCGCCAAAAAGCTGGTCAACATAAGACCCGTGTGTGGTCGGAAATTGATCAGCAGCTATGGCTTACGATATTTACGGTGGCACCATCTGTGCTAAAGGAGGAGTATCCTCTTTTTTCAAATGGACCCCAAACTAGTAGTGTCTCAACTGGGGCCGAGCGCAGAGGCACTTGCCATAACTTCAACCGTAGTGGGTGGTGCAACAGGGACCCCTGTAGTTTCAAACATGTCTGTAACAAGTGTGCAGGGGCACACCCGGGACGTGACTATCCCAAACTTCCAGGGAAACTACGAGAGCCCAGGGAACACGATCGAGACACTGCAAGGGATGGACACAAGGGAACCCTTCACTCCAACCCTTCCCGGAGAAAGTGAAGCATTCACTGGGTCCTTACCCACTCCTATTAATGTCAATAACCTAGAGAGGGTGCTTATTGACCACCCAGACCATTTATTTGTCTTGAGTTTATGTAACAGTCTTAGGTATGGTGCAGATATTGGATACAAAGGGGCCCGGGTTCCAAGATTTTTCCCGAAACTTACCAACAGCATTAGTCGGCCACTTTCCGATGGCCGAATTCCATTTGCAGTCTTGTATATTCTAGATTGATTTTATGAGCTTATTTTCTTCTCATTGTTCGTCTATGGGGAATACACTTTGTGTATTTTTGGGGATGAAGTGCTCCATACAGGTCGCCCCTTTGCCCCATAGACTCACATGGTCAGTTTTGGTGGCAGAATGGGCCCCCCATATATCCTTGTTACCATGGTAACAATGAACTTCTTATCATGGTAACAATGAGCTAAACCTTTGTTGTTGTTGTGGTTGTCCCCAGGGGGCCTGGGAATTAGGATCCCAGAGAGAGGATTAGGACCTCTCTGTAGCCTGGGGACTTGATGGACTCATGAAAAAGAGGGAGAGGATTACCACCTCTCATGGCCTGGGGATTAGGACTCCAGAGAGAGGATTAGGACCTCTCTTTAGCCTGGTTGTTGTTGTGTGACAAATGTTATTATTGTGTGAGTCCTCTCGTTCCCAACCACCTTACATTGTAACTGTCTCATCTTGTAAGATTCCAATAATATTGGCAACTCGAGCACTTCATCCCCTACCCCCTTTCTCCCATACATTTGTTGTTGTTATCTTGTTCGATATTTTCATGGGTTGGGAGCATTAATCTCTCCTTTCTTCGCTGCGACTAGCTCTGCCAGCCTGTCATGGTATCTCTTGCACTCTTCTCCAATGCCGCCTGTTGTTGTAAATACTAATAGTGTAAATGTTCCCTGTTCCACGTCCATCACTCTTTGTGTATACAATCTCCTCTTGTCGTTCTCGCGCTGCTTGTATATCTGCTTGAGGTCCAGGTCTCTATAAGAATCAGCGTTGGGGTAACATACCCGTACATCGAAGAACGCTGGTCTTTGTCTTTCCCAAAAACCTCTGGCATGGATGTCTAGGCGAGCGTCGGGAGCCCTGTTAGCTCCGCTTGGAAGTGACTCTCCCGTGAGCTCCTGGAGGACGGGCTCAATCTTGACATCTTTGCAGACCATGCTGAGCATGTCTGCCTCAAGATCTCTTAGCTCATTATGGCGCTGTATTATGAAGCCCCCACGCCTGCAGACCATGGCATGATCAACATTAAAGACATCGCCACACACGCAAATAGATGGCTTGTCGGCGAATCTGAACTTTAGAGCGTCTTGAAACTCGCCTTTGTTCAGAGTGAAGCCCATTTCATCGATCGGTATGATTGTCAGCCAGTTAGATGCACCTTTTTCAGAAGAAAGTTCAACAGGGCATTGTGTCTTCAGAGTAAGAGAGTTCTTGATGTCTTTCAGTCTTGCTCGAAACATTTCGTTTTTTTTTTATCTTCGCACACTCTACTGTATGTGAACTAACAATGGCATCATCTGGTGTTTCATGGGCTTGTGAAACAATTTTCTTGACTAGTGGCGGTGTGCGCTGTGGTCTTCACTGACGCTTGGTACTGTAGATCTGCGTCCTGGCTTGGATTTAATAATAATAATAATAATAATAATAATAATAATAATAATAATAATAATAATAATAATAATAATTCTTTATTTAAATATTCCACACAAATTGCTGTTTCCAAGTTAAAGGTATAATTTTAGAATAAAAAGTAGCGACATTAAAACATGACGTTTCAAAAACTCATTAATAATTGTGCAGTGGTTTTAAAGTGCCTATCACCCCTACACAGTCTTAATGAATTTCGAAAATGTATGCACGTCTAAGACGCTTTGCGAAGAAATAAATCGTATTCCATGTTTCGATTTGTTTTTATCAGACGACAAAATCCCCCAAAATAGGCCGTTTTCCGCCATATTAAACACAAAAAAGAGCAGTTGAGAGACTGGGAACTAACAAACTTGTGACGTTGACCCAGTATCTCGGCCACGGAGCATTTATTCATTTGTCACTACATTCTCTGTACTGAACTGAAGGTATGTGGTGGGTGAATGTGCTGCCTTGTCAGATAAGTAGAAGGGCATAGTTCTGCACGCTATACTGTTCTATAATGATGAAGCAGGGAAATTCAGAAAGAAGTATATTGATTTCATGAAACAAAAGCGGGCTAAATGGAAGTTGACCCAGAAACTAGTCGATATGATCCAAGCACTTCACGAACGACGACTTCATGCGTCGATTCTGATTTATTGATAAAGTGAGTAACAAGCCAATCATCCCAAGACTGAGATGGCATCGGTATAAATGTGACGCCAACTGTCCATGCTAAAGTGGTGACCACAAGTCCAGTCCTAGTAGCTACTAGTGCCAAACATCGCCGCGAACGAGCGGTAAGAAATGTTTCTATTTTTTTTATTTAAGCGTATAGGTGCAGCCAAAAAAACCTACTGAAATAGTATACTTATTTTAATTTGTAATTGATCTAGACTCTCAAGAATGCAAACAGGCGAATGGAGTCTTTTACCTCTGAGACTACTG
The DNA here is from genome assembly GCF_977016875.1 of Pavona decussata. Lineage (NCBI taxonomy): Eukaryota > Metazoa > Cnidaria > Anthozoa > Scleractinia > Agariciidae > Pavona > Pavona decussata. The sequence continues at coordinate 420,924 of NW_028145430.1, read as the reverse complement.
TCTGTTGGCGACGGCGGATAAGCGCATGAAGGGCCACAGTGACAGGAAAACGCTAGTTCTTTTTCTTTCTTAATTCCACGTGTATAAATTTGGAAGTAGGCTTTCCAAGAAGAACGAATCATTCTTTTTAAAAAGCGTCAGTCTTAAATTTGTCTGTGAAGAACGAGGTTAAGAGTCAATCGAAGATATCGGTCGATTGACATGCTCGAAATACTGCTTCAAAAGGTCGGCGTTTCTTACCTGGAAATCGGAATATTTTTAAAAATATGACACACACAACGGCTTTCCAAACGTTGTGTGGTTTTACTTCTGTTACTACCAGACCAATTTCAGCTAATAAACAGTTTAAAAATGTTAAAAATATCAACTAAACAAGCAATGTTATATCTACGCCACGGAAAATGGAATCCTAAGAGCTGCTTCCTCAGCGGTCCGACTGCGCCAGTCGCATAGAACTTTTACATGTGCCGAAGCATAATTTATACCTGACGTATAAATTATATAAATCATATCTATCCCAGAAGTCTGTGCGTTTTATCGACTTGGCTTCTGCAAAAAGCTTCATTCTGAACAAGATGGCGGGAAAAGAGGAATGTGCTTGTTTTTCTTGTTTCGAAACAACTGAATATAATTGAAAGATAAAAAAGAAGTCTATTCTTGATGTGCACACGCACTTCAAATCGACAGAAACTTTCCAATGCAGGCTATATCAAAGGCGAAGCCTCAAGACTTCTCAGAACAAAATCTTCAAAAACAACATTAAAAAAAAAAACATTACTCTATTCAAACAGAGATTACGCTACAGAGGTTACCTCGATAATCTTATAGATAAAACTTTTTCAGAATTGTCAACTTCCACGAAAGAGTGTCGGCTTTACAAAACAAACAAAAAACGCGCAAAAACAATTCGCCGTTTGTTACGGAATATCGCCCTTCTGTGCCTAACCTAAAACAATTCAGATGAGTAAATGGCACTTAATAGAAAATCAGCCTCTGCTGAGAGAGATCTACAAAGACCCTTCCCTACTTTCGTACAGAAAAACTTACTCGTAAGAGCAATTAGCTTTGATGTTCATATTCTTCCTATCTCGACCAATAGTCTTTGGCCTGTCTTCATTATTTTACCAAACAATCTCTTCCATGTCAGAGTTCATCTTTCCCACCATTTTGAATTTTGTTGAGTAAAACAACAGCCGCTGACCACGAAAATCTACTTTCTCACTTCAGCTTTAATTAAGTTCGACTTCAGTTAGGTTCGACGTCTGAACTTAATTATTTGGGTCGACCTTAATAGATATTAGGTTCGGCTCATGTAAAGTTCGACGTATGAACCGGGCCTAAGAGGTATGTATTTCAGTTCTAACCGACATATCGACATATCGTCAAATTGTCAAATATTTACTTTGCAAGTTCGACACTGACACTCGTCTAATCAGCTTAAGGTCGCCCAACACAGTTTTCCAGTATACAGGTGTTAGTAAACATTATTTCAAAACTACGTACTTCTGAGTACCCGAAATTAGCATGGTGCAACATTAACAAAGTAGAAATAAATTTTAATACTTCTTGTTGAGCAAGGTGCCAATGCCATGGCAACGCAGCAAGCTATTTACCGTCCACAAATAATGGTTTTCCTTAATTTTTAGAAAACGCACTCTTTAGATTTCTTTCCATTTTTTGTATCCAGAAAAACCAACAAAATACTGACATAGTGACGCTGCTTTCATGTAATTTTAACAGAGAGATCTTCTGTAAATGTTGGTTTTACTCTTAAATGTTTTTTTGAAGTTACCCTCTGTTAGATTTTGGTTTTTGTTTGTAGGCGAGTTACGCTTTTAGAGAACTGCTGTTTTGTCAAATTTCGCGAAATTCTAACGAGCGGTTCCTTAGAACTGAAACAGTCCATTTCCATTAAAACAACCAGCCACAACTTTTTTTTTCTCAGCAGAGATATAAAGCTTGCAAAAAGGATTAGCTCTTCGTGAACTCACTTTCTTTGTTCGGTGATAAATGCAGAAGGATTCACAAACGAGAAACTGAGTTATTTTAAGAGCAAAACTCACCTTTGTGATCCATTTGGTATAAAATCGAGGGATCGATAGAATTTGTTTACCACAACCCTAGCGCGCGCTTAATAGCATCATTAACAGAATCTGTAAAGCGCGCGCAAACTGTGTTGGGCCACCTTAATGGGACACAGTCACCTTTGTGACCGCGCTGACCTGGACACTAGTTTTATCAGTTTGAAAAGCGTCTACCTCAACGTGAAATCAAAAGTAAGCGTCGAATACATCTAGAAATCCGCTTCAATCTTTCCAGTGTTTTACTGGATTTTCAATTTTTTTTTTTTTACTGAAAACCTGTTTCTGAGTATGCTTTTGCTGATCCTATGATATTATTTTATCATATTTGGTTAAAAACAGTATGGCTCGCGTCTCCAGCGGAACACGAAAAGAAGAGGTGGGAAACGTGAAGGCACTGGCCATGGGTTGAAGGAATCGCCTACGTCGACTGAAATAATAAGACAAATCAATCAAAAACATTGGAGAGCAATTCACCATGATATATATTTGGAAAGTCGCATTTTCTCAATCTTGCGAAAGGTTCGTGCGGAGGGAATCTTCGCAAACGATTCGAACTTCGCGTCATGGCTACTTGCGGTTTGGAGCTGAGACGAAGACAAGCTTCGGTACAAGAAAAAGTTGTTTATCTCCTAGACAAGGATAACAAAAAGTTGTTTATCTCCTGACAAGGATAACCTCTAGTAGAACCTTGTTTTTTACCGGTCGAACAAGCGTTCTTGCAATGACATGGGTTTGGTTCCTAAATTTAGATAGTGGAGAAGCTGTGGAAACGAAATTATAAAAGCAAAATATATGATTGAAAGCAGAAATAAAGCTCACCTGTCGTTTCGCTACAAAGTAGTTTCGCTACACTGCAGCTCAGTCGATTCGCTACTTTTTTAAAATTGGCATATTTTGTAATATTTGAACTCAATTTGCTTCTCATGCAAACACTGTGAAACTGTGGAAACAGCTAAGATAACTTTTCACACGAAGTATTCGTTGGCGTTTGGCTTTCCCTGGACAAGTCTATCAGTAAATTATCCATGGTATCGAGGAAATGAATGTTCTAATATGACATTAGGGTCTATAATCACTATAATAATTTTGACTGGCAAATACTTCGACTCGACAAGATTTGTTTAGATTTTTCAAAGGATGCGCTTCTCAGCGCGAGACGGGCGATGAATTGTGGTATGCAAATCAGTCAAGAAATGGTATCTAATGTGCATGTGCACTAAGTGACTGTGTCCCTTTAATCGCTTCGTGATCTGTCTACCTCAGTTGAACTTGCACAGAACATTCACCTGTCTATTAAACGCTGTTTACGTTTTAGTCAGAGTTTCCTGTCGAGTTCGTTTCTACCCTACGCACAACTCTACCCGTATTATTTATTTGGATTTTTGGTTTGGCATTCTATTCTTGTGAATTACAAACTGAGCGTTTTCTTGAACATGTTCGAGAAAAAGCTAACTAACTACAAAGGACTATAGATAGAATAATTGAATGCATTGTTTTGTTGCTTTTACGTGGGCAAACATATCCGCTGATTTGAGCACAGGAAATTAAACTTACTGACCGTCACCAAAGAAACTCTAAAGTCTAGAAAGGAAATATAAAAAGCAAAAAAATATTTTGTCAGCAACACAAATATTTAGTACTGCAGGATGTTCTTCGGAGTTACGTTCGTACTTTATTACTTACATTTGTCGGCTGGAAATGGTTTCTGGTCAAACCTTCAAATTTTCTTCCATTTTCTATGTACATTTCTATTACCTACCAGCACGAAAAGGTATTTGACAAAGGCTTTGTATTTCAAGAAGTTATCGGTACGGATACGAATACTGTACCATAAAACCTAATATTAGCGAAATCACGCGAAATTAACAAAGATCCCTACGAGCAGAAAGTTTTCAGCTTTGAGCAAAACAAGCAATGGTAATTTCGGGTTTCGTTAACGTGATAAAATATCTTCACAGTGGATCTGTGTTCTTAAACTGTCTTCCGTATCCTTCACAAGTCTCTCCTTGGCTTGCACGTCCTTGCGCCTCCGTCTTTGTTGTCACACTGTTCAATTGAATTCGCTCGCGATTTTCTTTCGCAAATTACACAACCCCCTTTGAAATTGTTTTTAAAAACACGCTGAACATGCTTTTAAGGAAAATAAGGTCGCCGACCAGCATAATCAAAGTCAACTTTTCCGCAACGCTTCTGATTTTCACGAATTTTAGTTTATAGATTCCCACCAAAACAAAAAACAAGAAAATGAATAGAAACAAAATTCGCACACCCGTCAGTGGTCACGTAGAAGGGCAGGCTTGTTACAGCAGTTTTAACTATTGGTAGTAAACTGTCTCCTCCTCTAACTCAAACTGTCTTTTCTTTAAAAATAGAGTTCTATGAAAGAGCTAACTTCATTTCATTCCCGTTTTGTTCGGGTTTGCCGCCAACGCAACGTCTTGAAAACCGTGTTTTACGATAAATTTAATGCCTTTTTTGTCTTATATTAGGTGGTTTGTTCCAATAAATCTCCTACTATCTCTTAAGCCGACCTGAGATTCATCGGACTGTCTTGTGCGACGACAATTGGGGCCACTATGAGAGCTTCAGTCAAGTTAAGAAGGCTAATAAGGTAAAATAGTGCCACCTGAAGTTGTCGACGAATCGTCAAAAAAGAATCGGAATGACCCCCAAGTCGACAAATTACCCTAAGAGGAAAAGTTAACTGCTTAATCATAAAGCCCATTTACCAATTGTTTCTTAGCCTAGTCCGGTAAAAATTCTCTAACGCTTGCAATCAATTATTAGGAGCCGCACAAGAGAGAAGGTTTTGCCAGGATCTCTTTCAGCTCTTTAAAAAGGATTCAGAGTACCCGAACACAGTTCTGTCTGTTCCGATTTGCTTAGCCCGCTGAAAATTGTAGAAACAGAAGCCTACCCTCCAATTTAGCCGGCCGAATTTCGCTTTCTTATCAATATGAACCAAACTTTCCGTGTTACGAGAGTTTCAGATGGCTTTACTGACAAAAAAATATATATTTTTCTCTACAATTCAATTTTAGATCATTAGGTCATTTAGGCCTTCCGGACAGATTTTTACCGACATGAGCTGAACGTTTGCGTTTAGCGAAAACAAGTTGTAAATCTCTTTGTTAATACAACGATACAACAAGTAGCAAATAACAACAAACATTTATCCACATGTATAAAGGAAATGGATGGAGGATATTCAGAAATTCTTCCTTCTAATGATCTCCTCTTTCGTTTGTTTCTGTGCTTTCTCTGACGCTGATTTTGGAAGTGCATTAAATGATTTTAAAACGGTTTTGACACATAAAACTGATCACTTACTAAGATTGTCGACACATGGTTCATGTATAAAGGCTTGATGACACCCTCCTTTATTCCTTTATTATTTGTTTTAATACTTTTTCAAGCTGTTCCAGTTCTAATGCCTTTTTGAAAAACGGCCCAATGTCATAACGGGAGTTCCGGCGTCTCCAAAAAAATTGTCTGAGATTGGAGCTGGTCTCAATTTTGTCAATTGGAAATGTCGCTTTGAAAATAATTGTATAAAAAAATTGTTGACATTAGCTTGAGCTTTGCATAAAGCCTAAGGCGATGGGCGAGAAAGTAAACCACCGTTACTTCCAAAGGATAGTTGTGGCCAACAATATATTAACATTACATAAGTAATCCTAATTCTTCTGATTATTTTGTTATCCATCGGCATATTACTGTGCAAGGAAACGATTTGTTAGCAATTCACTGTAAATTTCACAAGGTTATGTGATTGCTTAAACAGATGAAGGCCTAAGGTGGCACTCATTTTGTAACTTAACATCCCAATTAAGGTCAGTCAACCAATTTAATTGTCTACCAATGTTTCTCATCCCCAACTATAAGCAATATTTCTTATTCGGGGAAAAGGTTCATAGATAATTGGCAATATACTGATATCTGAGCTGATTTTCCAGAAGGTGGCTACAGAAACTAAAGTTTTTGCTAACTTTTCTTAAGATATTTATTTATTTATCTATTTATTTTTAGCGTTTCCTATTGAATTGCACATTTTTGACTTTATTTGATTTTATATGGAATTACAAAATCCCGGAGATAAAAAAAACAACAACAACAACAACAAAAAAAAAACACGTTGACAAAAAGACAAGAAAAACGGAGGCCTAAATATGATAGACTTTTCTTTGTTTTATAGAGCATTAAAAATATGTTGGGTAAAACGTTTCTGCTCAGAAGGTAATCAACCGTGGAAGATCGTTCCTTTACGTCTGCTCTCAAATGTAGGCGGAACACTGCTGTTTTATTGAAATTATAACGTTAAATATTTGACTCTAAATGCAAAATTGCCCGCTTTTTATAATGAAGTAATTTTACATTGGCAAGAAATTAATAACGTGATTCCTAAAACAAAGAAAGACGTACTTGATCAGATTATTTGGAGCAATAGTTTTGTAAAAATCAGTACTGAACGTGTCCGTGTACTATAAAGCTGGCACCAAGCCGGTGTCACTAAACTGTCGAGCCTTGTGGGTGAAAACAAAACCCGACTTCTATCTTTTCATGAGTTCTTACAGAAATTTAGGATCAAATGCAGCGTTATGTAGTACTTTGGCCTCACTTTTACAATACTGGGAAAGTGGAAGAATTATTTAAAAGAAGTAAATCAAATTAAAACTAATACGACTAATTTACTTGCCATTGATAAGATGACTTGCAAAACAATACACAGGGTACTGGTCGAAAACCAAGATTCTAATCCGCCGACGGCAGAGAAAAAGCTAATGGAAATGGGATTCAGGAAGGATGAATTTCACAAAATTTATTCTTTGCCATTTGTTGCTACAAAAGAAATAAAACTTTCAATGTTTCAGTATAACAAAAATTCACAACAAACTTTACACAAAAAAATGTTCTTCACAAAATGAATGAAGTCGAGGATCCTTTCTGTCCTTATTGCACAAATGTGGAGCAAACAGTCACCCATTTATTTGTATCCTGTCCTATTGCTGTTTCCTACTGGTCCGACGTCACTGGTTGGTACCAGTTTATTTCCAAAGAAACTCTTACTATAAACAGGAAAGAAATCATGTACGGCATCTTGAATAATTGGTCCTCTTGTTCAGCCCTAAACCATTTTATTCTTATTGATAAATACTTAATCTATTGTAAAGCAATAAATAGAGTCAATTTTCTTTTTTTCTGATTTTAAAGCGTTATTACATCAAAAAATTGAAACAAAAAATACATAGCATTCAGCTCAAACAAATGCAGCACTTTTTACGAAAAATGGGCCAGATTTTTAAATTGACAACTAATTCAATGTTATTGTTTGTATAGTATTTTTGTTTTCTTTCTTTTTAGCTTAATAGTTTAAATTCTTTAAGTGAGATTCATTGTAACCTTTGTTACATGTAGTTAACAGTGTAGTGTATATGCCTTGTTTTCTCGCATCACTGATATTGCATGTAATATTTTATACGACTGCTCTGTAATGTGTGTTTGACTGTTTAATAAAGTAATTAAGAAAAAGCAAGTTAACAAATTACAAGGGTTAATAGAAGACGTCCGTGAAACAAACATCTCCCCCCCCCCCCCCTCCCCCTCATTCCTGGTGATGGCACAGTCAGCCACATTCTCTCCCAAATGTCTATAAACCGCACAACGATTCGCTTTCAATTAAGCACGCTCTGAGCTCAGAACAAATCATTAGACCTAGCGTTTTGTTTGGCTTCCTGAAACAAAGTTTTCCCGAGGACATCATTAAGTCTAGTGAGGGAAGAAGTTTTACGAGTGCAGTTCCTGCTTCGTCTAATATGCTTGCTACCATAGTCCCCCATTGAGCTAAACGGGTAAATTTCAGTTACTAGGGCATGGACTAAGGGTTGCGTATTGTGAGCTTTGCTTGAGGATGTGACAGTTTTTGGCTTTCAAAAAATGGTCTTAGGGATGATTTCTAATCGGGCAAGGTGAAATTATCGGAAATTCTTATTCCAGCCAAAACCGCTGTATGTTGTTCCCCGTTCAAATTTTTTTGTCAACATTCGGGACTTAAAGTAATATGGTAAAACACGAACAAGAAATGGCAAGGATTTGCCCTTCAAAAAGCGTCAGTTTGAAAATCCATTCAATTATTAATTCCTGGTAGCGCTGCGAACCTCGCACCTCTTTCCCCAGTACGAACACTGATTGTCTGGCAAAAAAAAAAAAAAAAAAAAAAAAAAAAAACATTCGGGAGCAGACAATGTCCCACGAAAATTGGAGGCGCTATGTTATTGGGGGCGCTAATATTTTTGCTTTACGCTCAGCGTGTTTTTCAATCATCACTCCGCCGCTCTAGCTCATTCAAATGTCGCGCTACGTAAAGAAGATTTAGTCCCGCGTTTAGTGTGCAGAAAAAAAAAATATTGGTGACTTTGTAATAGCTACTGATAAATCCAATTGCAAAATCATTTGCCCAATGCCCCTTAAGAGATTTTAGTTTTACTCGAGCGTTGCGCCCGTTCTGCAAAAACCAGAATAAAATTTTGAACGATAAAAATTTGAAAAACTTTGGAAAGAGAATTATTCACTCGCAAGACCTATTATTCTATTGATGGGAAAAAAAAGTCACACCTTCGTTGAGTGTTGCGCGCTTGATTGATATCTACAAAGTTGCGTGGGCTTTACGAAAACTAAAAATAATGTTCTGAACAATATTTCACTTCCAATCACTGTAAGAATTCGGTTAAAAACTTTGAAAGTCGTTGCAGACCGATTTATATGTACTCGCGAGCAGGACCTTTAGTATTCAACATATTCTAAAAAATCACACCTTCGTTGCGAGCCGCACGCTTGATTGATATCTACAAAGTTGCGTAGGCTTTGCGAAATCTAAAAAAGATGTTGCGAACAGTCTTTTTTTCTAGTGACTGCTAAACAAACTGAAATAACACAGGCGCTCTTTGCAAACTTAAAAAAATCGTATTGAGCAGAATATATTTAACAAAGATTTTCGGTTTAAAACTATAACAGTCAGTTTGTGGACGTATACACGAGCAAGACCCGTTTTTCTTTTTTTCGTTTCTCATACCTACTATATTTCCCGCTTTTAACCTTGTTTTAGTTATACTGCTGCATTGCACGCGCTATTGGACACCGGGGTAAAATTTTGATCAGTGTAACTTTAACATTGATTGTTATCATTCGGTTGTAAGCTATGAAAAACTTTGGAGACCAGTTTACTCGCGATTCTAACAATGGAAAAAAAAGTCACACCTTCGTTGCGTGCCACGCGCTTGATTGAAAGAAGAAAAATCACACCTCCTTAATGAAGCGCCGCGCGCTCAACTGAAAACAAACTGAAAAGTCATAATCAGTGCGCTCGGCGAAAGCTAGAAAAAAATGTTTTGAACAGTATACCTTTACAAAGACTGTTAGAACTATGACAGTTTTTCGGAGAGAAATTAGCACGCGCAAGACCTGTAATTTTTTTCATAACGACCGCAAGCTCATCATACTGCAAGCGCTTCGGTGAAAAAAAAAGGGAAAATGCTTGATCAGAATATTTTTAATCATCGAATGCAATCAGCTAGCATAAGGCTTGTTTTAAGAAGGAGAAATGTCCAAATTCCAATTCAATGATTGATACACAGACCCATAAGCACAGCTGAGCGCCTCAAAGTCATACACCGGACACTGTTCACCTGATCGTCACGCAGCTTTCGGTTACGCGCAATAAAATATAAATGTTTTAGTGCTTCAAGTTATACCAGAGAGGTGGTCGATCTGAATGAGACACATGCGGACATTTGTTGTTGTTGTTGTTGTTTTTGTTTTAACTCTCGACTTTCTAATCAGTCCGATGGGCGTATACGCGCACCGGTGGTCAAATCTCCTTGGGGTACACCAGTGACAATTGACCTGACGAGTGCAAATTTACTCTGCCCACTCCCCCGATACAGCTAAATTGTCACGCCGACAATTTCCCGATCAGTCGTGAGCTTTTCCGCATAGCTTCGACCAAAGTCCCTCAGCGACACCAAGGACAAAAGGACTATTGTCTAACGGCGCAATGCCCAAAGTTGAGCCGGAACAATAGACCATTTCTTGATACGTTTTGCTTCCTTCGGGGGTCAGCTGTCTTGCATTTCACCTTTTGAGTTCCCGATATCCACCCTCGGCAATATTGGTAGCCTTGTTTTACATCTCAGGCGTCTGATTCTTTTCTCTTAGCCGCCAAGGGTTCTCTGGGCATTGTTTTAGCTCCTTCACGTTCGGGTTTTTCATCGCAATGGCCTCTCCCGTGGGATCTGTGGGATCTGTGGGTTTTTCGTTTTTCGCCTTCTTGAATTTTTTTCTTTTTTTTTTTTTTTTTTTGATTTTGATGTATTTTCGCACCGCGCCTCCGGGGTTTGTCACTTGATGTTAATAAACTTGTTTAAAGTTACTCGTTTGTTCTGCATTTAATTTTATTCTCTATCGTCTTTTTTGGTTTTTAGTGCCCCTCGCAAGTCTCCCGGTTTTAACGCCAGCTGTTAGCTGTCCTGTTTGCCAATACGCCAACGGTCATACTTTCCGTTTTTGTCAGAATTGCGGTTACGTTCGGAAGTGTTGCGTGCGCAATACTCGAGCTTCGGTCGCCTGCGATCTTGTCGCCATCGATGATCGCATTTCTTCCTTGCAAAACACCGCTTTGTCCCCTGGATACTCCAAGCAGAAGCAGTCTCTCAGGAAAGAGTTAGAAGATTTTCTTTTTGCTCTTCCCGGCCGGAAATTCCTGTTTAGTGCGACTCCTTGGTTTTTAAAGACTCAAACGGCAAGTCTCAAGCTCACCTGCCTGGCTGTCCGCATTTGGGCCTTAGGGGGTCGTTCTCTTGCGCGTGTCCTTTTCGCCTTTCCTATAATAATCAGTGACTCTTATATAGGTAAGCTCCGTTCTATCTTCAACGAGGTCGGTCGACAAGGTGAATGGCATCGTGCGTTGCGCGTGGGTAACCCTGCTCTCACTCCCTAGTTAAGCAGTACCTTAAGTCTGTCACAGACTGAGCAGCTCAAAGCCAGAATCTCTCCCAAGCAAGCCACCCCGCTTTTTTGTCCACAAGTTGGCTTCGCTCTCCTCCTTCCTCGAGAAGCGTATCCTTTTGCCTTCTCTCGCTCCATCCGAGCTTTTTGTTGTCGCTAGAGACCAAGCTTTCTTTAAAACGCTTTTCTTCAGTGGTGATAGGGGCGGAGATTTGGGCCAGATTAAGACCGTAGATATTGCCCGTTTTCCGGGTGATGACGGCTTTGTATTCAACCATGTTAGGGGCAAAACTTTAAGGGACGATAGCTCTAACCTTTTCGGGCTACGACGGCATCCTAACTCTTTAATTCTTACTCTTAGGGCCATCGAGAATTATGCTATTTTAGCTCAGAACATAATCGAGTTACGTCACGGCTATTTATTCCATCCCACAAGTCCTCAGGGAAACATCTTAGACAAACCCCTATTGTACTCTGCGGCTGAAGCGCGTCTTAAGTTATATCTCAAGCAGGCTGGTCTCGACGAGGGCGAGACTCTGCATAGGAGTGGTTGCGCCTTGACGCTTGCTTTTTTTTTCCGATTCTCTTCTCGCCGATATTATGTCTCATGTTGGTTAGCATAGTTCTTCAACGGCAGCCTACTACATGAAGCTAGCTGATGTCTTACTTGCGGGTGCTCCAGCTGATGCGCTTGCTTCTATGCCATTGCCAGCTGTTGAGTCCTCGAAAGTTTATAGTGATTTCGATCATTTGAGAGATTTCGCTCTGGCCTTCCTGCCATCCAGTCGTCATCCTCCTAAACGCCGGCGCCTGCCCTGTACAATCTGTTTGATTTTTAGTTTGGAGATTTGTTCGTTTTGGCTGGGTTTTTTCTTGAGTATGGGCTGTCCGGGGTCTTTGCGTTTGGGACTTCTCTTGTCGCGGTGTTATTACTATCGGGAGGCAGATTAGCCCATAATTTAATGCAGGAGTGCAGGTGAGACCGGTGAGAATAAGATACTATCATCTCTCAGGTTTTCTTCCTTAGACGTCCTGCAGATTCGCCCATAACTCAATACAGTAGTGCAGGTGAGACCGGTGAGAGTAGGATACTATTTAGAGGTTATTTCCTTTTTTTTTTTTTATCTAGAAGCTTTTTGTACACGATTTTGTTTGGCTTCTTGAACAAGTTCCTTCCTGAACTTTGGATAGATCTCCTTTTTTTTAAGATTGCCTTTGAAAACAACAGTACCACCGTAATCTTGAAACTCCTTGTCGAAAACAAGTTTCCATTTGCCTAAGTTTGACTCATCAAGATATTAAATGACCCACAAAGCTTTAAATGCTTTGCTAAAAGATTGTATGTCGATCATTCTCAGGCCGCCTTGAAAGTAGTCCCCTATCATTACGTCCCGTGACGTAAAACAAATTGACAATAAAATTGTTGCAAAAAGATGTAAAAGATATCAAGGATACGAAAGGTCGATTGATGTCCAATATTCAATGACATTTTCCCATGCCCTTTCGTGTCTGCCAGATAAATACTTGTTCAGAAAGGGTTTTCTTTTAATCATAGTTTTAATCACCACAGCTTTCGGCATATTTGGCCAGAGAAAAAACGTCTAATTGCCTTATTATCTTTCTGTGAAACCTTTGTAATACCTTTAACATACCATCCTTTATAGTACATAGACCTGTTTTCAATTCGTATTAGAGAATTATGCCACAAACTCATTGAGAGGAAGTCGGTTTGGTAGAATTTAGGTTGTCTTCATACCTGGTTTCAGACCAAATTTGCAAAATTTCCTTTATAAAGACATCCGATAGTCCTTCTTGAATTTTGGATAAATCTTCTTTTTCAAGATTGCCTTTAAAAACAGCAGTACCACCGTAATTTTGTAACTCATTGTCGCAAACAAGTTTCCATTTGCTAAGTTTGACTCATCAGGATATTTAATGACCCACAAACTTTTAAGTGCTGTGCTTTGTTAAAAGATTGTATGTCGATCATTTTCAGGCCGCCTTGAAAGTAGTCCCCCATCATTACGTTCCGTGACGTAAAAAAAAAAAAAAAAAAAAAGTGACCATAAAATTTTTGTAAAAAGATGTAAAAGGTATCAAGGATACGGAGGTCGAATGATGCCTAATATTCCATGTCATTTTCCCATGCCCTTTCGTGTCTGCGGGATAAATACTTGTTCAAAAAGTTAAAAAGATATACGTATATATATATTTTATCATCTAAGCATTCGGCAAATTTTGCCAGAATAAAGTGTCTAATACTCTAATGCTTTCAATTCGTATTAGATAATTATGCCACAAGCTCATTGACAGGAAGTGATCGATAGAATTTAGGTTGGGTTCATAGCTGGTTTTAGGCAAAATTTACAAAATTTCCTTAATAAAGCAAACAATAAGCTGTCTACAGTTGCCGCATTCTGTTGATTCTCGGTTTGGTCTCTATTATGTCACTGTCGTGTTAAGTTTGCAACGCAGTCTGATAAGCCATGCAGAAATTTGAGACCATTATAAAGACATCAGATAGTCCTTTAATTTTGGATAGATCTTCTTTTACAAGATTGCCTTTGAAAACAGCAATACCACCGTAATTTTGTAACTCATTATCGAAAAAAAGTTTCAATTTGTCTAAGTTTGACTCATTAAGATATTTAATGAGCCACATAGTTTTAAGTGCTTTGTTGAAAGATTGTATGGCTTTCATTCTCAGGCCACCCATGATGCAAATAAAACTGAACATAAAAATGACCATAAAATTGTTGCAAAAAGCTGTAAAAGATATCACGGATATGAAGCTCGATTGATGTCCAATACTCTATGACATTTTCTCACGCCCTTTCGTGTCTGGGGAAAAATAATTGTTCAAAACATTTTTTTTTTTTAACTTTAATCACTGTCTTCTTAACATCACAGCATTTGGCATATTTTGCCAGAATAAACTGATAAATTGCAGATGAAATGATTTCAGGCTCCCTTCATTTAGGCATGGGATGATGAAGAAAGTATTTTTTTTTTTTTTTTATGACGTGCGCCTTGTTGTTCCATAAAATTGTTTCCAAAAGATGTAAAAGATATCAAAGGACACGAAGGTCGTTTGATGTTGAATACTCCATGACATTTTCTCATGCCCTTTCTTTCTTCGGGATAAATACTTGCTCAAAAGTTTTTTAATCTTCTTTTTAATCATCAGAGTATTTGGCATATTTTGCCAGAATGAAGTGTCTAATTGTAGATGAATTGATATCAGGCTCCCTTCATTCAGGCATGAGATGATAAAGAATGTCTTTATGATGACGTGCGACTTGCTCTGCCACAAAATTGTTGCAAAAACATGTAGAAGTACTGTATGGAGCGGAAATGACCGGCCTTATCATGAGGTTAATTTTTTTTCTTTTTTTTTAAGGACTTTAAACACTTTATTACTTGGGCTTCTCAAAAGGAGACCAAGTTGAAAATTGTCCTTCGTTATTTTAGTTTTGGTTTTTGTTTTCGTCAGTCAGTCACAAATCGCCGTCTAGGCCTTAAAACGCATGCCCAGGTAATCTTGTCGCTGCATGCCTTTGCATGGGTCGGACATTTTTTTCAGTGGCCGATTTTCGAGTTTTCCAAAGGAAAACACAACTTTTCGAAATGGTACATCGAAAGAAGAACTACTAAGGAATACTCAACAGTTTCGATAGCGGAAATCCGAGAAATAACGGCGAAGAAACTGTGCTTCGAGTACAAATTGTTGTTTTATCCAGGCGACGAGTTAGCGGAGCGCGGACATCTCAAATCCTTATCACATGCCACGGACTTTCTACGAAATTTTTGATCACTTCTGGGAATTCAACAACTGAAAAATCTCAGGTTTGATTGTGAATTTGTACTGAAATAGTATTCTAATTGACCGATTCTTTTATATTCTGAACAGTTTGTTCGAAAATTTGAAAAACGTGCCACGCACGGGTTGATAAATTTGCTTCGAAATGGACTGGTAGTTCCTACAAATTGCTTTGAATTCGCGTCTCTCGTTTCGCATTTTGAATTGTAAGCGTTTCTTTCTTAGGTGTAAACAAATAATTTTCTGAATAAAATTTTCCTTTAGAAAAGCATTCTGTCTGTTTTTCTTTCTATTTTAATTGACAAAACGTGACAACTGCGTAATGCGTGCTTCAATTTTACCTGTTACCATCCCCCCTAGGCACACCCCCGGGAAAACCCGGCCCGTCTGGCCCGGGGGTCGGGAATTTTCTCAAGCGGTCTTGCCCGGGTGTAGAGGGGCGGGGCAAATCGAAATAACTACTCGCGAGAGGACTTATGGGGTGACACAATGGCGGCTAACCACGCGGAAAAGACCACGTTTTTTGCTGGCAAGTCAATTGAGTACGTTTGCACATTTCCGCCTGTCAGAGATCGTCTTGTAGAAAAGCAATTTATTTGCACTGAAAATACAAAAGACGTTATTCCACATTGTTTGTAGGAATTTAAGATTTGTTTTGTAAAGAAACATTTCAATTTTTGAGGCAGTTTGGTTGAAACGCCCTCCTGGTGTATTAGTGTTTGTGTCGAGTTTTATAATATTAGCTTTACTTCGGAAGGGAGTTAATTGCTCTAAAAGTTTAGGATTTTTTAGGTTCCTGCTTTTGTTTAAATGAAGAAATAAATCATGAAAACGAAGCAGTTTATTTTTAGTCCATGTCATGAGTTCCGGGGGTGGGAAATGGTCTCTTTCTGTGTGCCCGGGGGTGGGGAATAGGACGTCAAGTAAACAAATGCCAGGGGTGTGCCAGGGGGGGAAGGGGGCGGGGGGTGGTGGTAACAGGTAGAATTGAACCACGCATAATCTTGCGTAAACAAACACTTGCACTCGAGACGGATCAAATTTTGCCTATGTGACGCGAGGACAAATTTCATCGATTAATGGGTTAAAGATACTGACAAAACGAAATTCCCACGGAACATCAATTTCAATCAGAATATCCCTTTTTTCAAAAAACAAAAACTTTTGCGAGGGGGGATGAAGCCAACGCAAGATATCCCTGCCTACTTTTCTAAATCCTGTTGGCCAGATAGATGCACACAAATTGATCATGAATGCAATAAAATCTGAGGTTGAAAGCTCAGATTTTCCTGTCAATACCTTTATTAGATTCTACTGAATTTATTACTTAATCGATCAGTGTAAAACGCAGACTACAGACCGGGCGTAAAAAAACGGACAGAGGGTAAAATTTAGACCAGCAATATACATTGCTTACAATATACTTGATTGTACTATGCTTGAGCTGTAAAACAATCGACAAATTAGAACTGAGATTTTATCATGTCAACTTTCTGGGCCCAGTTCCTCGTAGCCTGTTCCAGGCTCCTAGAGAGAAGGGCAAAGGAGAGTGCGAGGGGATGAAAACGAAGGGGGATTGGGGGAGAGAAAAAGAGGGAAAGAAGAGGAGCCTGTAATCATTTTCTTAAACACCTCATGCCGGTATACCAGCTCCCGGTATACCTTCTGATTGGTCAGTTTTGACAGTTCACACATCACTTGAAAGATATCGCAAAAGAATCTGAAAGAGTCAACAATGGCGAGTGTGTCACACGCGCGTAGTTTTGATGAGTTTAAGGCAGTTTAAGAGAATTGTCTTCAAGATTTTCCCCAAGTCAAAGTACTCAGGAAGGAGCAAATAGCTCTCGAAAGCAAGAGACAACAATGATAAGCTTTAAAAGACGAGGATATGTTACGCCCATATCCGTGATAAACAAACACCTTGCGGCAATTTAAATCTTCCCGCAGCGATATACAATAGCATAAGCATGAATTCACGAGAAAAGAAATCCACGGATCCTGTGTCTTCGCAGATAAAATTTATTTAGCGCTACCTGAAATCTTGCAGTTAATCCGAGCCGATAAACTTTAACAAATGATCAAAAGGGAAGAATCTCTTATACAAAAGGAAATTCGCCTAAAGACATGCTTGTAAAGGCAAAACTGAAAAGGCTTTTATCAAAACAACAGACACATAGTGGGAGTCGTGCAGGTCTGTTAACCCCATTTTAACATTAAACGTGCCATAAATTCTGGCCAAGGTCCTCGCACAAGTGAGGCAAAAAAAAAGCTGGAAAGCTCTTCGTTTCTTAAAAGCTTGCGAAGACACAACCAAGCGAAGACACAACATCGGCCAACACTAGAGTCTCGTCGCTCGATAACTTCGCTTTAATAGGGACCTTAAGCAGAGACGACGACGACGAAGGCGAAGACGAAACTTAAAAAATTACCTTCGCGTCTTCTGAATAAATTTACGATGATTTATACTCTCTGTTTGTGCAATGTATCCGAACTATCGAGGAGCTAAATTAAACGTCGTAGGGGCGCCTTTAAAGTTCAGAAAGAGAAAGGAAAATTAATCATCATGCGTTCACGTTCTCCATAAAACCTTAAATTTGGTCAATTCACGTTGCTGTTTTGCAGAGGACGACGAAGAAATGTACCAAAGTGTATAACGCACGTGCAGAGCCAGTGTTTTGCTAATTAAAACTATTGTTTTCTGACGTTCTCGTTGACGTCGTCGTTGTCGCTGCTTAAGGTCTCGTATTATTAATAGCTTTCTTATTTCGAACAGCGTTGAACAAGGACACCCGGAGAACTTTCGTTCCAATACACTTTAATATTTTTTTTGGCAAAATCTACAGGATTTTGAGGGTTGAAATTCCAAACCCGGAGAACCTTTCGGTACCTGCGACATCAAGGCGATGTATGGACAACCGCGCGAACTCGAGAACTCGCGCGAGTAATCGAAACCCGTATCAATGAAAAGTTTGCCATTTTGACATGTTCACACATTTTTTCCCTCTTTCTTTCTCCACCATTCCCCCCTCGTTTTCGTCCCCTCGCACTCTCCTTCGCGCTTCTCTCTTGGAGCCTGGAACAGGTTAAGTTCCTCAAAGCATGGTTAGCGCCAATGCTCGATCTGTAAATGTTTTGAAAAAAACGTTTCCTCTTCCTTCAAAATCTCTTTCGGACTCGTTATTTTCATACCACTGTCATTAATCAAGGATGTAACGTGCTTTTTGCTTTGATTTGCTTTTTCGAGGTTGAGGAAATATTTCGAATTTTTCTCACCAAGCTCATACCACCTTGCCCTGCTTCGTATAATTGTACCGAGCGTCTTAATAGCGGAAATTTTTTCCAGCTTAGCTTTAATTTTATTCATTTCGGCTTTTTCTGTGCCACTGTATTTCTTCTCAAAAGATCCTTGTAATTGCTCTAACCTTAACCAAAGACGTTTTTCTTCGTTGTGCGTTGCTTTTGCCTTTTGCTTGGAATATTTAATCGTGAATGCTTTTATCTCCATTTTAATCATTTCCCAATATAATACTTTATCTTTAACGTCTTGGTATTTTCGAGCTGCTTGTGGAATTAAGAAGCTTAGCTTTTCAACGTAGCAGTTGTCGGACAAGAGAGAATTAGAATTGTTGAATTTCCAGAAGCCCGGTCCACGAGGAGGACTTGCTTCATTAAATAATAAAGATAGTGAGACGGCTGAATGATCGGAATAAATATTTGGGAGTATCCTGGATTCGTTGATAAGATAATTTAAGTGTTTTGATACTAAAAAATAATCTAATCTGCAGTGAATTTTTATTGATGAGTTACTCCATGTAAAGCCATAGGATTGCGGATTTTTAAAACGGCATGAGTCAGTAAGGTTATGTGTTTTCAACAAAGCTTGAAATTCCACAACGGCCCCTTGCGTTTCATCAACAGGTTTGCCGCCGCGTTTGTCCATGCTGTTAATTGCGCAGTTTGTATCACCTGCTAAAACAATATTTTCATTTGCGTACATATTTAGATAAGAATTGGACATTTCCCTAAAGAATTGGGCGGATACTTTGGTTCGTTTGGAGCGTAAATATTCATGCAAACAATCTTGTTACCATCAACAGTGACTTCAGCGACTAAATACCTGCCATGCTTGTCTGGAATAATTTTTTCAAAGGAGACGTCAAGGCGTGGCTTGAAAAGAATCATAACCCCTCTGCTATGGGTGGAACCATGGCTAGAGACTATTTTGACCCCCCCCCCCCCCCCCCCTCATTCTGCTTCCCACATTTTTATAGTTTGAAACGATGAATACGTTTCTTGCAAAAAGATTATATCCGACTGTTGTTAATGGAGCCAGCTAAACAATTGCCTTCTTTTTCTTGATTTGTTTAGCCCTCTCACGTTTAGTGTTAATAATTTGTAATTAGCCATTTAAACTTCCTGTGCTGAATTTTGCAAACGCACCCGAGAAGGAAGTTCTCAAATCGACGACGAAGATGACTCCACCATTTTGGACAGGCTCATCGTTATCGAGGAGAAATTAACCACACTACTTCAATTAGTTCCCGAACTCGAAAGTTACAAGTGCCGCCTCAACAACCTTGAAGAAGAAAATAAGAGATTGCAAGAAAGTCTAAAATACCTTCATGCCCAGAATGGAGACATGAAGAAGAAGGTTGACACTTTAATTTCAAAAGAAGAAACCTCCCACATCGAACAAGAACGCCTACGTGTGAAACATGGTGAGCTTTACTGTCAAGACATCAAACTTGAATCTCATAGCAGAAGGGATAATATTAAATTTTTCGGCGTCAAAGAGGAGAGTCATGAATCCAACGATGATACGGAGGAAGTATTAAGAAATTCTTTGAGGTCTACACTGAAAATTCCACTCAGCGACGAGGCGCAAATTAATTTTGAAAGAGTCCATAGAATCAACACAAGGGTATCCGACAACAAGAAACCGCGCCCTATTATCGCAAAGGTTTCCCAATATCAGGATAAAAACTTCATCAAGTCGTTTATTAAAAACCTCCCAAAGGGCTCAAAATATGGAATATAAATAAGCGACGACTATCCCAAAGAAATCGATGAGATAAGGAAGAAGCTTTATCCGGTGCTCACAACAGCGAAGAAAGAGAAGAAATCAGCCTATTTCAACGTTGACAAACTCATCATTGATGATCAAATTTATCGCGGATCAGAGACATCTAATTATTCTCTCTACGGGCGCATAATGAGCAGTTGAACAGTCAATTCTGGCATATATATTTTGAACAATCGCAATTTAGCATATGAATTATTACCCATGACCTGCTGGCCATTTCCAGTTGTGGTAGCTCAAACCCGGTCTATAGTACCGTACAAATTCTTGGTAAGTTCGTTTCAATATTTTTTTGTACTCAATATGTTATGTCATGCATCGTGTAATCGTATCTCTGTACAAAAATCAATGTGTAGTGAAAATCTCTGGTTAAAAATCCAACACTTTAAACTTGACTTTTCACGAGGAAACTTCTGCACATTACGTTGGGTTTAAGAAAAGGCATCAGATAGTCCAGGTAGTGTTCATATAAAAATAAATACCAAAATTTGTCAGTAATGGTTTAAAAGAAAGAAGACGTTTCGGGTAGATACGCCTTCTTCGGTGTGGAGAAAACGGATTTTCTACACACTGAAGAAGGGTTGTATACCCGAAACGTATGTGTGTTTTTGTTTTTGTTTCTTTTGAACCATTACTGATACTTTTTGATATTTATTTTTATAATAAAAAAGCTTTGTACAGTTCACTACTTGTCGGTATCCTCCTCTCAACAGTTTAGGAATAGAGGACTTTTTCCGTGTTTACATAGCCTCATCTAAACACGAGGGGGGTTGGGAGAATTCGAGACAGTTATGCAAACCCGAGACGCAGTAGAGGGTTTGCATAACTTTCGAGAATTCTCCCAACTCCCCGAGTCTTCTGTTGCTTTTATAAAATATTTCTAAAAAAATAATTTGAAAATTGAAAGGAAATTTTGTTTATTTATTTCTTGATTGAAATAGATGTTCTCGATACACGCGCTGGACAATCATTTTCGCTACTAGCCAATGAAAAGGCGCATCTGACAACACATGAAACAAACAAAATTTGCGTTATAAAAGTCAAAATCAAGTTGAAATTTATGGCAAGCGTCAGCGAGCCCCGTGTGGATGACGGCGATTTCAGCTTTGAATTCTCATAAATCTTACAGAAAAATACCGGACATTCGGTGAAAACTAGAAGAAATGTTTAAAATATACGATTCTGTAAGGAAACAACTTCAAGATAAAGAGTTTATTTAAGCTGAAAATGAATGTCACTGTGCATGGTCGCTCTTGAAAGTTTAGTTACGTGAACTTGCCCGATGTGGCAGCCTGAGATGGCCAAGGAGTCGAGTCGCTCATCTTGCCTTTTGAAGTTTTGCTGTTTAGGAATCATAGCACAAGCAGCGGATCCCGACTGTGAAGTTGTTGCTGGTAATAGTAATCGTAACAGTAGATTATTACGCTGAGAAAGTCCCAGAAAAAAATACATTTTATGCAAATTTGACAGCCAAAATACGGCAACCGACCGTACAAAGTTTGATTTAAAACATTTATAGTCTGTAGCATATAGTTTTGTGTTCGTTTTTGTGTACATTTTTTGAATAAAAAATGTCTTTTAGGGAATTTTATTGTGGTACTCAAATGCAAAAATCACCTTGAAAAATGTTTACTGCGTATTTAATTTGTTGCATATTTTGTCGTCTTCACTTGAGCTCCCTCGACAAGGTCGTCTAGCGGGGCAGGCAAACCGCTGTGGTTCTTCTTTCTTTTGCTTTTTTTCCCTCGGGTTCAGGGGGGAGGAGATAGGCAAACCCCGATCAAAATTTTGGGAAGTTTTTTATCATTTCCTTAACAGTTGTACTTGAAATTACTTTCCGAGTCTTGCGAAAGCTTTAAAATGTTTTCAAATTGTGCCGGGAGACACAGAAAGTGTGACGTCACAACCGTGTTTACATACTCTCCTCTAAACACACCTATCGACCAATGAGAGCGCGCGTACTATCTCAAATATTTTATAATGTCTTATACAAATGTTTGATAAATCAATCTTTGAAAAAAACATTCTGATGAATAAATGGCATTTGATAGAAAACCAGCCTCTGCTAAGACAGATCTACAAAGATCCTCCCCTACTTTCGTACAGAAAAGGGAGATCTTTGAAAGACGTACTCCTAAGAGCAAAGCTTTGAAGGTCATGTAGTTCTTATCTCGACCAATAGGAGTCATGTTTGGCCTGTCTTCATTATTTTACCCCCACGATGACAGATGCTATGCTTATTCCACGATAGTCTAGATTGCTTTGCGGGATATCCACTTTAGGAGGAAGATTGATGTTTGCCTTCTTCCAGGACTGAGATTGAGTCAGATAACAGAAATATGTTCGAGTTATTCGAATTTCGACGTGGTCTTTTCAAACACAGAAAGAACAGCAAGAACAACAACAACAACACCAACTTATTTGAAAAGGAAATAACGGAATGAATTGTTTGTCCCGCAAATAGTTACAAAACTAATAAAGGCTGGACAAACGAATAAAGGAATACTTGAGAAAAGTAACAATAACTTTTAAATACAGATATGCAAAAACTTTACGCAGTTACATATTTAAAGTATTTTACACTAGTTCACAGAATAAAAGTAATGATAGTAAATGAAAGAATTATTTAGTTAGACCTACATTTTTAATTTTCATAGGGATTTCGATGTAACCATCTTCTTTTTCCAGGACATCAAAAAGCAATTGACGAAGTACCATTTTAAATGTTCTCTTCAAAAGATTTGTTAAATGAGATGGTATCTACCTTCGATATGTTCGACGCAAGTTAGGGAAAATCGGTCGAGTGCATGAAGTCAAGGCAAATAGAACTTTTTGTTCGTGGATCGACATTTTGCTGTTCATTTTTTTATTTTTTCTTTCTTTTTTTTTTTTTTTAATGCAACACAATTACTTACATTACAATACAAAAAATACAGTACTCTGCTGCAACAATAAATACTACTTACAATGGGGTACTAACACGACTAAGATACAAATACGTATATCATTTACAGTACAATAGTCTATTTACAAAGCTTTTTTAATATTACTTGCAAAGCTATTACATAGAGAGAGAGATAGAGAGAAAGATAAAAAAAAAACTATATATATATATAACCCCAAATTAAAAGAACTTTTTCCTCCAAATTCCATCATAGCCTCTTTTCGCAGATCTAAAAATCTCAAGGAACTGTTGGCGCCATCTCGTTATGGCCCTAACACCAAGCATGAAAGGGCTGTTGAGGTTCAAGGTTGTTTTAAATGTAAAAGAACAAGATGCGATCTCTGCCGCAATTTCTTTGTTGAATCAAATTCTTTCCAAAGTTTTCAAACAGGCAAGAGTTACAAAATACGATCAAAACTTTCTTGTGATTCCAAAAATGTTGTTTATTTGGCCTCGTGTAAGAAATGTCGCCTGCAATACATCGGTTCTACAACAACCGACTTTAGAGTTAGATTTCGCAGCCACAAGTCTGCTATGATCACCAAGAAAAAAACTTGTGAGGTAGCGGTGCATTTTAACAAAACACCGCACGATTTAAGCGACTTTTCATTTCAATGTATTGATCAAGTGCAGGTGACTGCAGACAATTCAACGAACATTGAAAAATTTTTGATCACTAAAGAGGCATATTGGAGTGCACAGTTGTTCTCTCTGGCACCTTTTGGGTTGAATAAACGTCAAGAATTTCACTCGAAGAAAAGAATAAACTATAGTTAGCGTGAAAATAAATAGCAAGGTTGGCCGCCATTCAAATTTAGTTGTTCAAAGGCCCCGGCCACGGATCCTGTTAGCTTTGTTAGCGCAAGGTAATCTCAGGGGCCCCCATCTGGGATTTTATTACAATATTGTTGTTTAAAGGCCCGGTTCGGGGCGCCTGTTGTACCTAGCCGCGGCATGGTTTCAGGAGCTTTGTTTGGGGATTTTGTTATAACTTTCGCTAAAAAATCTTTTTACGCAAGTTCCTAGACATTTCCAGCTGACTCGACGAACTACGAAACGTTTTCTTTTTTCTTATCTTTTTCTTATCTTATTTGTATTGTATTTTCTCATTAATTGTATTGTTTTTTTTGTATTTTGGTACCGCATTGTTATAGTTTTCCACTTAGTAATTACCGATTGTTCATCACTTGTTAATTTTTTGCTATCATGTGTTATCACGCCCTGTTATGTAATCATCTTTGTAATGTTATGTCATCTTTTATACTGTGAGCCTATTTAAGGAAATTTTAATTCATTAATCACTTGCACTGCAACTGATGAAGGTCAACGACCGAAACGTCTTTTTTTATTAAAACTTTTTATCTTTTTTAGATTTTTTATTGTATATAGTTTTCTTCGCTCGAAATTGTCCGTCCTCGTCGTTTTTTGTACCAGTTTTATATATATATATATATATATATATATATATATATATATATATATATATATATATATATATATATATATATACCTGAATCTTTAAAAAGATGGCTCCAGACATATTGCATTATGTTAGTTTCTCTTGAGAGATTTTGCTTTTTTAATTATTTATTTATTTACTTTTTTGCATTTTTTTTTATTCTAAGTAAATACGAAAAAAATATAAAGGGTCATTAGCAGATATTTATAAAATCAAAATATTTCCCCTCCCCCCCTCCGTCCCTCCTTCCCTCTCTGTTTTAGTAACCTAGCCCCACTCTCTCTCAAACGTCTTTTAACCGCGCAACAATTTGGCTTTGAATTCGGCGCGCGCTCTAAGTTCAGAACTAAGTCATTAGACTTAGCGTTTCGTTTGGCTTCCTGAAGCAAAGTTTTCCTGAGGACATCATTAAGTCTAATGAAAGAAAAAGTCTTACGTATGCAGCGTCCTGCCTCGTCCAAATATGCTCCCTATTTAGTTCTTTTCAGCTAAACAGGTAACTCTCAATTACTCGGGCGTGAACTATAAAAGGTAGTATGTTGTGTGCTTTGCTTGAGGAGGTGACAGTCTTTGGCTTTAAAAAGTAGGTCTTAGGGATGATTTCTTTTCGGCTAACGTGGAATTTCCGCGAATTTGTTACCCAGCCAAAGACTTAGTATATATTTGTGGTAGAAAAGGGCGCTAACCCTTCCCTTTTCAAATGTTGATTTCAACATCCGGGAACTTCAGTTACTATGGAAAACACTAGCAAGGATGGGCAAGGATTTTGTCTTCAAAAAGCGTGAGTTTCAAAAGCTATTCGATTATTTTTCAATTTTATAACTGCAGCGTCGTTAGGCTAGTGATCGATTAGTCGAGAAGTGCGATTGTGGGTGGTATTTCCGCTCTCGAGTTTCATAAATAGTTTCCTGCAGATGTTCGGTCGCCGTGACTCTATTTCGCGTGCAGCATGAATCTAGTATGAGCATAAAAAAATCAATTTGAAACGCTATCTTTCTCTCAAGAGGCCGTTCCTGTTGAAGAAAGCTAGACTTGAGCGCTAAAAGACCGGGTTTTGGGCGAGATTTTAGATGCGTTGGCGCGGTGAATCATTGCTAAATTCTGACACATTTTGTAGGAAGTTCACAGGTCATGTTTCATTTCATGCAGATGTTTTTAATTAGTGTCATGTCTAATTCCAAAGAAAAGCCTCTTTTGTTTTTCTCTCCCATACTATTCTTTGACCTTGCTTAAAATCTTGTGATAAACCCTAATTGAAGTCTTGTTGATGACTAGCATATTCCTTCAGCCTAGAAGGTCTCAAAATGTGCCCAATTTCTGGGGGCCACGTGTTCAAAAATCCAGGTATATATTGAGAGTGTATCAGCCAAATTGCAAAGAACGGGTTGATATTCTCGTCTGCGTGATTAATCATGTTGCAATAAACTGTAGCAATCGAATGCAAAGGAGACATTGCCTTCATAATGTGAATTTGTAAGCAAGAAATTGTGTTCTTAATGAGTGCCTTCCAACAAAACCGTAGCAATTGACTTTCATTCGTCATATCCTGAAATAACTGGCTTAGTTCAGGATTTCAGTCCGTCTAGTAACGTCAGATTCATTGCTTGAGAAACAACTGTGATTAAGACAAGCAGGGCTATAAAAGTTTCCTCATGTTTTCAACTTCTTTGTGCTCATTTGCCTTATACCCTTGTAATTTATACCTGGATTTTTGAAAACATGGCTCCAGAAATATTGCCTTGTGTTACTTTCTCTAGGGAGCTTTTATTTATTTATTTATTTATTTATTTATTTATTTATTTATTTATTTATTTATTTTTTGCATTGTTCTTTTGATTCTAAGTCAATAAGAAGAATGTATAAATGGGTCATTAACAGATATTTATAAAATCAAAATATTTCCCCTCCCCCCCCCTCCCTCCCTCCTTCCCTCCCTGTTTTGGTAACCTAGCCCCACTCTCTCTCAAACGTCTTTTAACCGCAAAACGATTTGGCTTTGAATTCGGCGCGCGCTCTAAGTTCAGAACTAAGTCATTAGACTTAGCGTTTCGTTTGGCTTCCTGAAGAAAAGTTTTCCTGAGGACATCATTTTGTCTAATGAAGGAAAAAGTCTTACGTATGCAGCGTCCTGCCTCGTCCAAATATGCTCCCTATTTAGTTCTTTTCAGCTAAAACGGGTAACTCTCAGTTACTCGGGCGTGAACTATAAAAGGTAGTATGTTGTGTGCTTTGCTTGAGGAGGTGACAGTCTTTGGCTTTAAAAAGTAGGTCTTAGGGATGATTTCTTTTCGGCTAACGTGGAATTTCCGCGAATTTGTTACCCAGCCAAAGACTTAGTATATTTTTGTGGTAGAAAAGGGCGCTAACCCTTCTTTTTTCAAATGTTGATTTCAACATCCGGGAACTTCAGTTACTATGGAAAACACTAGCAAGGATGGGCAAGGATTTTGTTATCAAAAAGCGTGAGTTTGAAAAGCTATTCGATTATTTTTCCCTTTTACAACTGCAGCGTCGTTAGGCTAGTGATCGATTAGTCGAGAAGTGCGATTGTGGGTGGTATTTCCGCTCTCGAGTTTCATAAATAGTTTCCTGCAGATGTTCGGTCGCCGTGACACTAGTTCGCGTGCAGCATGAATCTAGTATGAACATAAAACAAATCAATTTGAAACGCTGTCTTTCTCTCAAGAGGCCGTTTCTGTTGAAGAAAGCTAGACTTGAGCGCTAAAAGACCGGGTTTTGGGCGAGATTTTAGATGCGTTGGCGTGGTGAATCATTGCTAAATTCTGACACATTTTGTAGGAGGATCACAGGTCATGTTTCATTTCATGCAGATGTTTTTAATTAGTGTCATGTCTAATTTCAAAGAAAAGCCTCTTTTGTTTTTCTCTCCCATACTATTCTTTGACCTTGCTTAAAATCTTGTGATAAACCCTAATTGAAGTCTTGTTGATGACTAGCATATTCCTTCAGCCTAGAAGGTCTCAAAATGTGCCCAATTTCTGGGGGCCACGTTTTCAAAAATCCAGGTATATATTGAGAGTGTATCAGCCGAATTGCCAAGGACGGGTTGATATTTTCGTCTGCGTGATTAATCATGTTGCAATAAACTGTAGCAATCGAATGCACAGGAGACATTGCCTTTATAATGTGAATTTGTAAGCAAGAAATTGTGTTCTTAATGAGTGCCTTCAAACAAAACCCTAGCAATTGACTTTCATTCATCATATCCTGAAATAACTGGCTTAGTACAGGACTTCAGTCCGTCTAGTAACGTCAGATTCATTGCTTGAAAAACAACTGTGATTAAGACAAGCAGGGCTATAAAAGTTTCCTCATGTTTTCAACTTCTTTATGCTCATTTGGCTTATACCCTTGCAATTTATACCTGGATTTTTGAAAACATGGCTCCAGAAATATTGCCTTGTGTTACTTTCTCTAGGGAGCTTTTATTTATTTATTTATTTATTTATTTATTTATTTATTTTTTGCATTGTTCTTTTGATTCTAAGTCAATAAGAAGAATGTATAAATGGGTCATTAACAGATATTTATAAAATCAAAATATTTCCCCTCCCCCCCTCCCTCCCTCCTTCCCTCCCTGTTTTGGTAACCTAGCCCCACTCTCTCTCAAACGTCTTTTAACCGCAAAATGATTTGGCTTTGAATTCGGCGCGCGCTCTAAGTTCAGAACTAAGTCATTAGACTTAGCGTTTCGTTTGGCTCCCTGAAGCAAAGTTTTCCTGTGGACATCATCAAGTCTAATGAAGGAAAAAGTCTTACGTATGCAGCGTCCTGCCTCGTCCAAATATGCTCCCTATTTAGTTCTTTTCAGCTAAACGGGTAACTCTCAGTTACTCGGGCGTGAACTATAAAAGGTAGTATGTTGTGTGCTTTGCTTGAGGAGGTGACAGTCTTTGGCTTTAAAAAGTAGGTCTTAGGGATGATTTCTTTTCGGCTAACGTGGAATTTCCGCGAATTTGTTACCCAGCCAAAGACTTAGTATATTTTTGTGGTAGAAAAGGGCGCTAACCCTTCCCTTTTCAAATGTTGATTTCAACATCCGGGAACTTCAGTTACTATGGAAAACACTAGCAAGGATGGGCAAGGATTTTGTCTTCAAAAAGCGTGAGTTTCAAAAGCTATTCGATAATTTTTCACTTTTATAACTGCAGCGTCGTTAGGCTAGTGATCGATTAGTCGAGAAGTGCGATTGTGGGTGGTATTTCCGCTCTCGAGTTTCATAAATAGTTTCCTGCAGATGTTCGGTCGCCGTGACACTAGTTCGCGTGCAGCATGAATCTAGTATGAACATAAAACAAATCAATTTGAAACGCTGTCTTTCTCTCAAGAGGCCGTTTCTGTTGAAGAAAGCTAGACTTGAGCGCTAAAAGACCGGGTTTTGGGCGAGATTTTAGATGCGTTGGCGTGGTGAATCATTGCTAAATTCTGACACATTTTGTAGGAGGATCACAGGTCATGTTTCATTTCATGCAGATGTTTTTAATTAGTGTCATGTCTAATTTCAAAGAAAAGCCTCTTTTGTTTTTCTCTCCCATACTATTCTTTGACCTTGCTTAAAATCTTGTGATAAACCCTAATTGAAGTCTTGTTGATGACTAGCATATTCCTTCAGCCTAGAAGGTCTCAAAATGTGCCCAATTTCTGGGGGCCACGTTTTCAAAAATCCAGGTATATATTGAGAGTGTATCAGCCGAATTGCCAAGGACGGGTTGATATTTTCGTCTGCGTGATTAATCATGTTGCAATAAACTGTAGCAATCGAATGCACAGGAGACATTGCCTTTATAATGTGAATTTGTAAGCAAGAAATTGTGTTCTTAATGAGTGCCTTCAAACAAAACCCTAGCAATTGACTTTCATTCATCATATCCTGAAATAACTGGCTTAGTACAGGACTTCAGTCCGTCTAGTAACGTCAGATTCATTGCTTGAAAAACAACTGTGATTAAGACAAGCAGGGCTATAAAAGTTTCCTCATGTTTTCAACTTCTTTATGCTCATTTGGCTTATACCCTTGCAATTTATACCTGGATTTTTGAAAACATGGCTCCAGAAATATTGCCTTGTGTTACTTTCTCTAGGGAGCTTTTATTTATTTATTTATTTATTTATTTATTTATTTATTTTTTGCATTGTTCTTTTGATTCTAAGTCAATAAGAAGAATGTATAAATGGGTCATTAACAGATATTTATAAAATCAAAATATTTCCCCTCCCCCCCTCCCTCCCTCCTTCCCTCCCTGTTTTGGTAACCTAGCCCCACTCTCTCTCAAACGTCTTTTAACCGCAAAATGATTTGGCTTTGAATTCGGCGCGCGCTCTAAGTTCAGAACTAAGTCATTAGACTTAGCGTTTCGTTTGGCTCCCTGAAGCAAAGTTTTCCTGTGGACATCATCAAGTCTAATGAAGGAAAAAGTCTTACGTATGCAGCGTCCTGCCTCGTCCAAATATGCTCCCTATTTAGTTCTTTTCAGCTAAACGGGTAACTCTCAGTTACTCGGGCGTGAACTATAAAAGGTAGTATGTTGTGTGCTTTGCTTGAGGAGGTGACAGTCTTTGGCTTTAAAAAGTAGGTCTTAGGGATGATTTCTTTTCGGCTAACGTGGAATTTCCGCGAATTTGTTACCCAGCCAAAGACTTAGTATATTTTTGTGGTAGAAAAGGGCGCTAACCCTTCCCTTTTCAAATGTTGATTTCAACATCCGGGAACTTCAGTTACTATGGAAAACACTAGCAAGGATGGGCAAGGATTTTGTCTTCAAAAAGCGTGAGTTTCAAAAGCTATTCGATAATTTTTCACTTTTATAACTGCAGCGTCGTTAGGCTAGTGATCGATTAGTCGAGAAGTGCGATTGTGGGTGGTATTTCCGCTCTCGAGTTTCATAAATAGTTTCCTGCAGATGTTCGGTCGCCGTGACACTAGTTCGCGTGCAGGCTGAATCTAGTATGAACATAAAACAAATCAATTTGAAACGCTGTCTTTCTCTCAAGAGGCCGTTCCTGTTGAAGAAAGCTAGACTTGAGCGCTAAAAGACCGGGTTTTGGGCGAGATTTTAGATGCGTTGGCGCGGTGAATCATTGCTAAATTCTGACACATTTTGTAGGAAGTTCACAGGTCATGTTTCATTTCATGCAGATGTTTTTAATTAGTGTCATGTCTAATTCCAAAGAAAAGCCTCTTTCGTTTTTCTCTCCCATACTATTCTTTGACCTTGCTTAAAATCATGCTTGAAGTCTTGTTGATGACTAGCATATTCCTTCAGCCTAGAAGGTCTCAAAATGTGCCCAATTTCTGGGGGCCACGTTTTCAAAAATCCAGGTATATATTGAGAGTGTATCAGCCGAATTGCAAAGAACGGGTTGATATTCTCGTCTGCGTGATTAATTTTTTTATTTATTTATTTTTTAAAGAAATGATTTAGAAATACATGAAACAAGAAATATGAGTGATAGGAACCGACGTTTCGGTGCATCTTGCGCCATTATCAAGGTACATAATTAATGATAAAAAGCGGTTTGTAAAGGGCTTAAACCAACATTGAATATGCAGTCCGATTCTCTTCGTACGAAAGTATTTAAGTAATTAGCTTGCCGCTATGTTATGCAAATTCGCTTAAACTTAGCCTTCACAAACCGCTTTTTATCATTAATTATGTACCTTGATAATGGCGCAAGATGCACCGAAACGTCGGTTCCTATCACTCATATTTCTTATTTATTTTTATTTATTTGTTTATTTATTTATTTATTGCTGTTTTTTTTTTTTCGGTGGGCATATCGTCGTGCGAAGGAAAATATCCTGGTCGTGACAATGGAAAGTTGGTTTCTTTTGAATCCCAAAAGAGACGTTTCCGTTTTTGAGTGCAGTGGGAACAATATAAAACTCAGTCAATATCAAAGGGATATTTTCAGGGACGTGCAAGCCTACTAACTTAGTATAAACCGTGATGAAATAAGCGGCGAAATGGATCCTATTCTTTGCCGTGCATGTAAATAAAAGTAACATTTCACGCGCGAATTTTTCATTCTCTTGTCACGAATAGTTTATCATAACTGAATTTTTAATTGCATTTTCACAGTCTAAAGTCATTGCCATTGTGAAACAACCCCATTACGAGAGGATATCATTACACATACATCCGGTGTTACAACCCATTGCATTGTGTTACATCCGGTCAGCAGTCGTGCTTCTCGGACTTCCGGTCTATGCGTTCAGTTTATTCACCATTCTTGGCTTGTCGACTATCGCATTATCTGACTTGATTTTAGCGAAAGACGTTACTTTGGATTCGGTTCGAAGGCATGCATTTGCTTCGTAAATCGATCTCGACACATTTACTTTACTTCCTGGCTGAATAATATTGATGAATTTAGGTGCTCGACTGCAGAAATCGCAAGTATTTTTACCATGTTATGGACTTTGACAACTATTCTTTTTCAAGTGTATGTGGGCTACTTGTATCATCATCCCTAGTCTGATACACAGCAAACTGGATATTCGATGGGAGTAACTGTTAGTCTACGCTAGATTTGGTCAAAAAGACGGAAAGTGTGAAGGAAAGACACTAGAGAGAACCACGCGAGGAAAGCATCCTGAAGAAATTCCCAAAACCCTTAAGGTAGGTTTTGAATCAAGTTATATTAAATCAAATTTGTTGGCCAAAACCTTATTTACTAAATGTAGGTAGCAGACAAGATGATAAAAGATACTTTTGAAGCTGATTTTCTCTCTCTTAAGCCTGTTTGAGCTAAATACTAGAGCTCTCAAAATTACCAATTTTGCAATTTTTTGCAATTTCTCCCAGGTGTCTTCATCACCCATGGCCAGAGTATAGTTTTCCCCAAATTGATTTTATGATATTTAGAAACGCCAATATCTATGTAATCTCTGCTGGTAATTTGGTTTATGTGGAAAGAGCACTTTCGGAGAAATAACGAATATCGTTGTGCTTGTTTTTCCTGCTTGTCAAAATGGCTGACAGGGAACATAGTAGGACGAACATTTTCTTCCCGTTTATAAAACCCAAATTATTGTAACGGCAAATTCTATAAACTGGGAGAGTGGTTCTAACATCTGTATGAATTTCATTTGAATTAGTTCACATGCACCCGAGAACCAGACTCGTTTACTTCTACTTTTTGAGAGTGGAACTTTTGCTCAAAACATGGTCCCAAGGCCGACGTCATATAGTTCGGTTACCATGGCAACGATACATATGCCGATCCAAATATGGTTGTTTTTGTATATCCCCCAAGGTAACCTACCTACACACAAAAATTGAAGAGGGGTTAAAATTTTTCATTTCCAACTTTGCTTCACTTTTCAGGAGAATTGCTCTTAAATTCTCTTGTTTATTTATGTTCTAGATACGTGTACATGAACAAGGCAAGTTGAAATTGAAGTGAAAAGGCATGTCCGAAAGGGCACTACAAGCATTTAAGGCAATGTTGTGTAATACTCAATGTATACATATAATGAGGAGAGTTCTTGAAAGGTGTTTACATTAGGCTGTTTCGAATCTGATCTGTTCTGGACAAATAATATTCTTTTCTTGACAAATTCAATGCTTTTGATGAAAATATTATTATTTAAGCATCTCCAATGTACACTGTGCAGCCGTTGTACCTGTAGGTACCCCGATTATTTGCAAGACCAGGCTAAATTAGCAGACTTGACTAAAATACCAGGGTTAACGAAAAGTTTTACACTCATGAAAGTCAAAGCCTGGTAAGTCTTGTTCAAGAACCAGAATAGGGTTTTTCCGGTTTTTTAACTAGACTTTAACAAGTGATCAAGATTTTTTTGATAATTAAGTAATGATCCGGCTAACAAGCAGGCAGAAAAACAATAGCCCGCGGCAATAGCGTCGGTTATTTTTATGGTGTTGATTTCTTTAATTAAGTTAAATTTAACCTCTTCTATTGGCTGAAAGAGCCATGAGCGCGAAATTTGAATTTCAAAGTGAAAGTTAATCGATTTGCCGAGTAAACAAATGACTTTTTTTTCCACAAGTAGAATCATAGGTTATTTCAATAACTTTAGATGTAAAAAAATTGGAGTTTGTATGCGCCATTTGGCGGAGAATTGAAATTATGGCCGAAATAGCGCAGTAGGATGTCCCAAAGCGACTTTTTGATCAACGAATACCGCACCGGCTGTCATTATTGTGATTGAACACAGACTAGTCGCAGCCATGTGGACGTGATCACTTGCTCGATTGCATATTGTTTCGTTCGTCTTTGTATCTATAATGTTTTCATCAGGGAAAAGACCGCATTCAGACCACAACTCAGAGGAAGCTGGGCCATCAGCAAAAACAAGGGCTTCTATTGTAAGTGTTTCTTTTGCTGTAACATTTTGTATGCAATCAAATTTCGAGTTCGTTGCATGTAGAACAAGTCAAACGCTGCCACGAATTGTCGCCCACTGTCAGCTGTAATTTGGCAAGTCATTCATTTATGCTCCCCTTTCTTCCACAGAAAACTCGTCTCCTGAAACCTTACGGGAAAAACAACCTATCTAACAACAAGTTGAGGGCCCTGGACTTATTTTTAAAGGGCAAGGATTTTGGCGCAATATCCTGCGAACTGCGAGTTCAAAGGGCTACAGCCGAGGTGTATTCAATGATATGCTTAAGAGATTCAACATAAACAGGTTTGTATCCAAATGATAGTTTATTACTTTATCAACCCTTGAAGACAATTATTTCTCAAACGGCGAAAAAATGTAGTTAACCATGACAAAATGGTTCACTCTTCGTCAGTTATTTACACATAATAAGGGAAAAAACACGGTCAGTGCTTTCATCTTCAATGTCGAAACATTGTTGAATTTTTTTCGTTCAAGAACTCTTTGCTCTAAATTTATCACTATGTTTTCACCTAGTTAGAAACGCTGCTAGAGAAAATCTTGACATTTTCAAACCACTTCCGTCAAAAATAAGAACTCATCCTTGTCACGCCCTGTAATCTATTGGCCCTCTACGACCAATAGCGCGAAAATTCGTAGAAAATTTGCGTTACATCCGGTTGATCCCATATTTGGCAGAAAGGAAGTCTATAAAATTATCCAATCACTGGCCGGGTTTCATTGCGATCGGTTGAATAAATTTTGCGTACCGAATTTTTATTTGCATAATTAACTGTAAGCGTGATGGCGTCGTCTTCGAAGTGAGCGTATGTTGACGAAATCAGCCCAGAAGAAGACACAGATTTTGACTACGAAGGAGATAGCGGTCCAGAAGGCATGTCAATTGGTAAGGAAAGCGAATTAGATCGCCTTCTCACCAATAAAGGCGAAAAATGAGAGGTAAGCGAGCACAAAACTTTTACATACGACGCCACGCAGTTCACACGCAATAAAACATATGTTCTTGAATTGCGGGAAAATATGATTTGTAGCCGCTCGCTACGCTTGAATTCTTGCTTTCTTCATCAGAAGATCTTAGTTTTACACTGGGTTAACATTTGGGAGTCAATAGCTCGATAATTTTGGTTAGAATTTTCGTTTTGGGCGTCAGGGTAATAGGATACGATGTAGCGTGTGTGTGACGCTAAAGTCTAAAAATGCATTCCGTTGCTATGGAAACGTAGATTTTTATTTGATTAGATGGCTATCAATAAAAAATTGTAATTTATTTTGCTTTTGTTCTTTCTCCACCAGATTTGGAGGAATTGTAGCCAATACATCAAGGAACATTTTCTTTTTTAACTTTTCTTTGCAACCAGACCTCTTGGTCATATTTTATGTATTTTGTGAAAATTGTTTGCATAAATGATGCTGATTTATGATAATTATATATTTTTTTGAAACATTGTGAGCTTCTTTGGAGACAAACTTTTTTTCCCTGTAAAGCCTCATCATTGCTGATTAAAATGATGTATAACTTTCCACTCTCCTGTAAATAGTTTTCGAAATATTAAATAAAATAGGAACGTGGTCAAAAATGCCTGTTTTTGCAGTGACAAGGATGAAAAAAAAACTATCGTTGGTTCAGAGTTCCCTAATATAAATTAGTATAAACAAGTAAAATTATACATATATAATGAAACTTTCACAAAATGGCTAAGTCCTCGTCGGTTATTTACACATAATAACGAAAAAAACACGGTCAGTGCTTTCATCTTCAATGTCGAAACATTGCTGAATTTTTTCGTTCAAAAACTTTTTGCTCTAAATGTATCACTGTTTTCACCTAGTTAGAAACACTGCTAGAGAAAATCTTGACCTTTTCAAACCACTTCCGTCAAAAATAAGACTTAGACAGACAACTGTTGTTGGTTCAGAGTTCCCCAATATAAATCAGTATAAATAAATTATATCAATACTTGTTTACTGCATAAAATGTCTGCAGCATTAGGAGGCATTGGTTCTTCAATAATTCATTTTATGTAACTAAAGTAATAAAAAGCAATATTTTCAGTGGGTTTTCAGCAGTAGATAATCTCAGTCACTGAGCCTCTAGTGAGAGGACAGTTCAAATGGAAAGTCATCATTTTATCGATCCAATCTGCAAGTGCCTCTTCACATGGTGCACTTGCAATTAAAGCCCCTCTGTCTTTGTTCAAATGAGAATCTACAAAGTATAAATTTCCACTACTCTCACACATGAGGAACATAATTCTTCCAGAAGTGAAAAACAAGTGGTATGTTCTTTGACCTTTCTGTTATAATGCATTAAGCCACTCTGCGAGTATCCGCTTTGGAGAACCAAATAAATCCTTCTGCTGTCCCAAGCATGCAACACAACAGTCTTCTCCTGCCATATCCACTGCTTCATCTACATCCACATTCACACCTTTATGGTCAAATAGCTCATCGTGCAAGTCATTCTCAGATGTCATTGCCCACTCAAGAACCTCTTTCCACATGTTAGGTAACACCAGCCCTTGTTTTGGTGCGAGGAGACCTTTTGAAGCTACTTGCCCAAAATATAAGCAGATAAACGCACAGGCATTGCTTCCATTCCTAACTCCGATTGTTGATTGGCTAAAATCTTCAGCAAAATACCACTCAATCACCATCTTGTTTAAGTTTGAGACCAAACCACGAACATTGGCTGACTAGATAAGAGGTGGAACGGTGGATGGTACACTGTACACTACATGTAGTCGATGATGTGGAATGCGGTACGCTGGCTGATGGTGTTGGAGGTGGTACGCTGGCTGATGGTGTTGGAGGTGGTACGCTGGCTGATGGTGTTGGAGGTGGTACGCTGGCTGATGGTATTACATGTATGGCTGGTGGTACTCTGGGTGCTTCGGGTGACACAGTATGTGTAACACTTTGTTGTTCTGCAGTTGTAGGTACTCTTGCTTGTGCAGATGTTTGTTTGTTTTTTCGGTGGTAGCTGCTCCACCACGACTTGATCTGGGTGGCTGACAGAACCTCCAACCCTGCTTCCATTGCTTTTATGACATCTTTTGGGTCAGCACGGATGCGGTTAATGGCTTGTCTATTATAAAATTCAACCATTATATCTTTCTGTGCTTGGCTGAATGTTGTCCTTTTTCCAGCACAATGTTTCAAAGCATACCCCATTTCCAGGCGTTGAGAGGAATACTGGTCTATCTCCAATGGATGTAGATTTTCAGTGGCTGATTGTTCAGGTACGTGTTGTAGAAATCGCACGGCATAGGCTTCACCACTCGAGCCTGAGAAAGGAAACAGACATCTTGGTTCAGGAGCTGGTTCAACATCTGCCACTGCGGCCCCAGTTGCACCTGCAATTGGAACCTGACGTCCAGAGAGTTAAGAAAGCTGAACCTTGGACTTGCTGATCGTTTGCCCAATGCCTGCCAAGGATCTCAATATGATACCACCACTGAAATCACCTTCGACCGGAAATGTAAAGTTCCCATACAGGGAAATGTCTATCAGGAATCCAACTTTCTTAGCCTTGGAGCGATCAATAATCAACTTCTTACAAGATGCATTCTTTATTGTCTGCAAGAATAAATGTTTCAAAATATTATTATTAACTATCATTTGCCCACGCGATAGTTGAAACTGTTGCGGAACCTTACATGTAATAGATGCAATGAAACATTATTAGTGTCTGTAGTGTAAACGTTGTAGGTTAAAATGAATCCCAGGTTAAAATGATTTCCAGTTGGGTTAATTTGTATTTTCCTTTGTTTAAGATTAGGGTAATTTACATCTGGAACAAAGGAAAATTTAAATAAATCTAGCTTGCAATTATTTTAACCTGGGATTTATTTTAACCTACAGCATATACATGTAATCATGACATTGTTTCCTTTGTTTTACATGCCACTGAATTTTATAATTATTATTATTTTATAATTATTTTAGATTAGGGTAATCTACATCTGGAACAAAGGAAAATGTAAATAAATCTAGCTTGCAATTATTTTAACCTGGGATTTATTTTAACCTACAGCATATACATGTAATCATGACATTGTTTCCTTTGTTTTACATGCCACTGAATTTTATAATTATTATTATTTTATAATTATTTTAGATTAGGGTAATCTACATCTGGAACAAAGGAAAATGTAAATAAATCTAGCTTGCAATTATTTTAACCTGGGATTTATTTTAACCTACAGCATATACATGTAATCATGACATTGTTTCCTTTGTTTTACATGCCACTGAATTTTATAATTATTATTATTTTATAATTATTTTAGATTAGGGTAATCTACATCTGGAACAAAGGAAAATGTAAATAAATCTAGCTTGCAATTATTTTAACCTGGGATTTATTTTAACCTACAGCATATACATGTAATCATGATATTGTTTCCTTTGTTTTACATGCCACTGAATTTTATAATTATTATTATTTTATAATTATTTTAGATTAGGGTAATCTACATCTGGAACAAAGGAAAATGTAAATAAATCTAGCTTGCAATTATTTTAACCTGGGATTTATTTTAACCTACAGCATATACATGTAATCATGACATTGTTTCCTTTGTTTTACATGCCAATGAATTTTATAATTATTATTTCCTTACAATATATTATTGTAACTGTTATAA